>NC_041396.2:67206998-67561998 GCF_900747795.2 Erpetoichthys calabaricus
TAGATAGATAGATAGATAGATAGATAGATAGATAGATAGATTTTTACATTTTAGAAAATGAGACTTTTACCACACAACCTAGAAGATTTGCATTGGGGGCTCCGTCAAGAAATATTATTTGTGAATCAAATTTCAGACTATTAGCATGAAAAGATTAGGAAAAAAACTTTTTTTTTTTTACATTTTACATGAGTTATGAGTAGTCTACAAATTAGTTTAGAGTTAAGTGTAATTGGCTAAAATATACATAAGCAAAACTTTTGAGAACTGTTCTGCTGATTACATAGTCTGAACAATATATGACAGATGTTTTCCAAATTTTATGCAAAGAAAATGTTGACTGATACATGCAGTATTAACAGGGAATGCAGATCAAGATAACATTTTTAGTTTACCCAGTAGATTCTCTTTAAATGTAGTAATTTTACTGTGTGTGGCTGAAACAGCTTCACTTTGAATAAAACCAGTCTTAACTTATACCCTGTTTAGCAAGAAAGGTGGGTTAGTATGATGACTGTCCAACAACCTATTAGTGTATAATTTTAGTGAGTACTGAGGCCATAGCCACTATTGCAGTATTTTTTTCCATTTAAAATTTAAAAACATTACTACAGCTGTATATTATAATTCACACACAGATGGTACTACATAATGTGCTTCATGTTCTGCTGAACACAGACTGCCTTTACCAGATCATGAGAAAACATACAGCCAGTGTGTCTTTTCACTTATCCATGAATAAAATCAATGCAGAACAGGCTGAAGAGAAATGATGATTATTATTATTATTGTTATTGTTATTATTATTATTATTATTTAGCAGACAAATTTCAAAAGCAAACCATAAAAAAACAGTGAAATAATAACAGAAATACTGAAAAGAAAGGATTTTCTCAGAATTTCTGAAACAACGATATTTTGGAGCTCTTTGCAAAAATATAGTTTTCTAGAATTAAACAGTAATTGTGACACCTAAATTCCCTTTAAATTAAATTCCCTTAGATCCATTTGCAATGAAAATTTTTTTTTTAATTTAGACAGTACCAATAATATTTGTCAGTTATATCATCAGTCTATGTTAAAAGTCTGAAAGCTTCACAAATGCACTATCTGCATAGAGTTCACACCTTCTGCCTGTCTTCACCTGTGTTTTATCAAGGTATTCCTGTTGCATGTTACATCCAGAAGTTGCACATGTCAGGTTATCAGGAATTTCTAAATTGGTCTACTGTGAGCAAATGTTGATTAAAGTGTTAGTACAATAATTCTCAAGTTCAGTCCTGAAGGGCCACAGTGGCTGCAGGTATCTGTTCAAAGTTAATCTAATTTTATAATTAGAAACCGATTATTCCTGGTGAAACATTTATTTCTGAAGTGATTTCATTTTGTTCTGCCAGAAGATGTGCAAGGCAGTACATTTTATGTAAAAGAATCAGGAGATGGATAACCTAAACCTTAAATTTAGTGAAAGTCAAACCCAGAAGATCAGAAAACTCAGACACAAAAAACAAAATGCAGTGCAAACACATAGTCAAATAATGCTTCCAGAATTTCTTAAAGTGTAAAGCACTCAGAAGACTCCAATATAATGTTATTAATTCATCCACAATCTCAGATGCTGATGAGCATGCAGCACCCCTCTGTACTTCAGAAACCACGTCCCCACCAATAATGCACTGCATCATGGTAAAAGGACCACAAAATGACATTATGGTAAAACAAAACATAACAATAAAAACATATATTCCGAGGAAATACTGTAACTTCCAAAAATAATCATACAAGAAGAACTCTCTGACATCCGAAACCTTCCAAAATCTAATATATAAAGATCAAAATCTACATTTGTGTGTGTATTTATGTATTTGTGTCTGTCCAGTATACAAATGCACACTATGGGTCCAATCTCTGCCAAAATTTTCAAACCTCCCTCATTTTATCAGGGAAGACCATAGACTATGTCCTGACCTAAAATTTTGACCCTGTGGGTACCAAGGTTATTATAGTTTTGCCTTTTTATATTAGTTTTTATTTCTATATTTTTTCTGACCTTACTTGGAAATTCAGTTTAATTTTAGTTTTCCTTCATCGTGTATTTTTAGTTTTAGTTTAGTTTTTATTTCACAAAGACATTTCTATTTTATTTTTATATCTTACTAGCAAAATACCCGCGCTTCGCAGCGGAGAAGTAGTGTGTTAAAGAGGTTTGAAAAAGAAAAGGAAAAATTTTAAAAATAACGTAACATGATTGTCAATGTAATTGTGTTGTCATTGTTATGAGTGTTGCTGTCATATATATATATATAATATATATGTAGATATGTGTATATATATAATACACACACACACACACACACACATAAACATATATCTACATATACATATATACATATATATACATATCTACATATACACATATAAACATATATATATATATATATATATATATATTAATATAATATATACATACATACATACATATATATATATATATAATATATATATATATATATATATATATATATACATATATACCAGCTGAAATACCCAGCGTTGCCTGGGAGGAAAATAAAGTTTTTTTTTTTTAATTGTTTGAGAAAAATATAATTAGAAAAACCACAAGTTTAAAAAAAAAAATATGAGTCGGTTGTTGAAACCCAAAAAAGCGATCATAATATCAGACCCCAACTTATACGCCCATTCAAAAATGCAACACTAAATCTTTTGCCTCCTCTAATTCTCATCTATTTCTCAGATGCATTGAATTGTGTGGCAGCAGCGCAGTTACCAACTTCTTTTGTGACTTCAAAGACATTTAATTGAAAATCAGCTTCATATTTTCTTCTGATCGAACGCTCCATTGTAGATAAGGGATGGTCTTACGATAAAAGTGTATGAGGGCGTGAGATACAAAAAACACAAAACAGTGCAAATGTTGCTTCAGAATAGTTCGGGTATTAGCGTGTGGTCACGTAGGCACAATAGAGAAAGAGAGAGAGAGGTTAAGAGTATACGCTGATACAGCGCATTGCCTCACCTACAAAAAAAGGGAGTGTGTTCTGTGGTTACTCTCTCAGGTGGGCATTAGCATATCATAATCTGTTAGATCAATAGCGAGAGTTTTCCGCTTTCGACTTGGACAACAGACAGTATAAAATACCATAATACCACGTAGCTCTGATCTCTCTCTCAAAAACGTTAAACGTTACTCCTTAACAATCTGTAGATGATAATGTCTGTTGAACACACAGGTATCGCTAGCTAAGCGGAGGCAAGGTGCACTGCAACACGTGGCGAGACGTGGAGTAACTGGAACAGAGGCTGGCGAGTGAAAGAGGAAGGCCCCGCCCCCATGCTGCTTCTTATTCTTTCGCTGCCTCCTCAATTGTGTAATGAATGTTTTCTTCAGCGCTCTTTCGCGCTCTTCCTTGTTTTCTACGTACTGCCTTCACAGTCAGTTCATATATACACACATACACATATATACATAGTGCGTTGCAACACGGGCTGCGATTGTTACATGGGAGGGAGAGGAGAAATCACAGCTTCCCGCTTTGTAATCGGGCTTGTGATTGCTGCTTTGACGGATGCCCAGATCCCACAGTATTTCCCCTTAGGAGAGGCGTTAGGCAAGTGTAATTGAATAGCGGTGCTGCAAGTTATTGCTCTTTTTATCTTTATTTTATTTTATTGTAGAGTCAACTCACAGCTGCGCGCACCAGTGCGTGCGTGGCGGATGCGTACGGCTGACGTTTTCATTGTCTACCACCTCCGCTAATCATTCTTGAGGCAGATTGAAGACTTAAGTGCCAGCTTAACTGAAAAATTAAAGAAAACATACTAAGTTTTAAAACAAATCAGTTTTAACGGGAAAAGATGCCGACGAAAGAAGAGAAGCAGCGGGACACTAGGGTGAAGAGCTGCTCATTAAGCAGCAAGCTCATCAACCTCTGAGCAAACGAATGGTAAACGTACAGAGAAAGAGGATAAATACTATGAATGGTCATGTGAAGTATATTCACTCCACGTTATCGTGCAGTGCACTGTTACTGGTATTTTGATAAAAGAATCTGAATAACATATAAGAAGCGTATAAATTATTAAACAGTAAAACATTAACATTTAAGAAGTAAAGATACATTGAGTACTACTGTAGTGCTTTCGGGTATAGTACATTTTTGTTTGCCCATTACATGCATAAATGTATACATTTTTTGGTGTACCTACCCAAGAACATGCGACATGACCCGGCAGTTAAAAATTTATCGCTCCAGCAATTTTAACTCTGTTACAAAGTCATCTAATATGGTATTGCAAACGGCAGCGGGAGCGTTTCTATAAACTCAATTTAAACTTACTGTTTACACCGTGCTTTGAAGATGCATAGTATGCGACACGTGTTTCGCCGTAATTGTGGGCTCATCAGGAGTACACAGTCACTGCACTCCCTTACTGGAATCGATCCTCGGACGTAGAGGCGAAGCCCCTAACGTTGTGCTACGGCGTGTGGTTCGTTCATTTGACAGCATGTAGATCGGGGTAATTACATTGCAGGCATTCGTAGTCTGATTCACAATCTGATTGTATGGGTGGTTACCTACCAGGTAACGCTTGTGGTTGGTGAGCAAGTCGGCTAACTTCTGCCACGGTGCCCTCTTTCAGTTGCGAGAAGCAGATCATACAATGGTTGAAATAGTTAAATATATATAGCAAAATCACCACGCTTCGCAGGGGCGAATATGGTATTGCAAACGGCAGCGTTTCTATAAACTTAATTTGAAGTTACGGTTTATACCGTGCTTTGTTTCATATTCTTTTCCTACTTTATCAATTGTGTAATGTGTTTTTTGAACAGGTTTGATTCATGGAAGTGATCACTCCTGCTGCGTTCAGTCACTTCACGTGAGCCGCTCTCTTGTGTGATGTTGCGATGTCCACGGGTTTATTTAATGTTAGCTAAGACCCGGCAGTTAAAAGTTTCTCGCTACAGCAATTTTAACTCTGTTACAAAGTGATGCAAACTCTCGTTTATACCTCGTGTCTTCTCATTAAACTTGTATCTCGCGAATATGGCATTGCAAACGGCAGCGGGAGCGTTTCTATAAAGTTAATTTAAGGTTAGGTTTATACCGTGCTTTTTTATACCTCGTGTCTTCTCATTAAACTTGTATCTCGCGAATATGGTATTGCAAACGGCAGCGGGAGCGTTTCTATAAAGTAAATTTAGACTTATGGTTTACACCGTGCTTTTTTATACCTCGTGTCTTATGAAGATGCTTGTATGCGTCACTCACTCGCTTCTTATTGTTTCGCTGCCTTGTCAATTGTGTAATGAGTGTTTTCTTCAGCGCTCTTTGGGGCTCCTCCTTCTTTTCTACGTACTGAGTTCACAGTCAGTTCACGTGATTACGTGGGAGGCGTGATGACGCGACACGCAACTCAGTCTCCTACGGCCATCTTTGCTGCCTTCCATTACAGTATATGGACAAAAAAGATTTCCAGTTATGACCATTACGCGTATAATTTTGAAATGAAACCTGCGCTAACTTTTGTAAGGGTAAGCTGTAAGGAATGAGCCTGCCAAATTTCAGCCTTCCACCTACACGGAAGTTGGACAATTAGTGATGAGTGAGTCAGTCAGTCAGGAGGGGGCTTTGCCTTTTATTATTATAGATTAGTTTCAGTTTTAGTTTTTAGTAATTATGGCATGGAACTCCTACAGAGTTTAGTTTTGGTGTCACAATCAGACAGAACTATACACTATACATTTAACTTGGATACATGTTTAATGTTAGTGGAAGCTTACTACACTACATGGTATACTATCTGGTTTTGTTTTTGTCTGATAAAAACAAGTAAAATCAAAACTAGATACTGAATATGAACAATTTTACACAATATTATAATTTTTAAAATATTTTCTCATGAAAATCACAGGGGCTTAGGAAGAACAAGGGCTCTTAGACTTGAATCAGTGTGTAGACCCCACCTAGCTGTAATTGAGGGAAGCAAAGAAAAACATGCATGTAGTGTGAAGGTTAGGGGCAGTGAGACTTGAATAGCCCAACATAAAGGACAGTAAACCCATAATGAGCAGAGCAAGAGCAGGTAATAGGGAGTACGGACAGGCATAAAACAACAGAGACAGCATCTGAGATTAAGAACAATATATAACTGTACATTATCTAAACCTATTTATCCAGAGTAGGGATTACAGGAAACCTGGAGCCTACCCAAGCAGGTTTGGATGTAAGGCAGGAAAAATCCCTGGTATGCAATATGTATGATAAGCTGATGTTAAGAACAAAAATAAATATGATATTTCAACCTATCTATTTTGAGAGCGAGAGAAAAACATTGAAAAAAAGGAAGACAAATATTTTAAAATATAATTCTGCTAATAGATTACTTTCACAATATCAGGTAATTTGAGTTGTGAATATGAACTAAAAAAGATAAATTAATAAATTTTGAATAAATACAAAAAACCCACTAGTTTGTTTAGTTTTTTCATCACTTAGCAGACTCTCTTCGCCCACCTACCTTTGTTTGTATCACTTCATTGTTAAACAATGTTTTTAAAGCAAAAGTGATTGGTCAGTGACAATATGCTGATCTTATATGATGAGCCCAGTCAGTCTCTCGATCAGTGCCGTTTTATTTTCAACAACCACCGGGAGTGGCCTCCCCTCAACTTTCTAGTATACTCAGATATGGGGATGGATATTTGAGGAGAAAACCGCAAGACAATGATTATATTTTTATATTATGTACATTAAGGAACCAGCAACAACAAATCAAATCAAATTAATAATATATAAAACAATTATTATAAAAGTAATGTTGAATAAATCAGACTCTACAGCTGCTGAATGAATAAAAAAAATAAATGGAGTATGTGTTCAGGTATAAGTACCACTTCTGGGTGATGGATTTGGCCCAAAAGTTAATACAGATCTATAATTGTGATGTAACAACCACATGCCGAATTTCATCCATTTATCCAGTTTCGTTTTTTGAGTTATCGTGTTTACACACACACACATACACACACACAATTCCAAAAAACAGTATTTTTGGGACTCTGGGAGGTCTATAACGTCAAGATTCATCAAAATATCAAGGTCGATTTTTTTTATGATTACTTTACTTTCTTTATTACTTCGTATATGAGAAAGTAAAAACGATTTCTCCTTTGCGAAGTGACAGGTGAATTGCTGTCAACAAACAGCAGACACCTGAGAAATAAACTGAAACATTACTCACGTCGTGATTTTTCTGTCCATACAGTAAACATTTTGTTGACCAGCAAATTCTGATTTCAGCCGTTTGAATTACATCTTGATATACAACAAGCACAAAGAAAGGCGGCAAATAAATAGCTTTCTATTTCACATGCTTTATGCACCCGCATTCAGCTTGCTCTGTCACCGCAAATGCTGGTGTGATGCAGCCGTTCACTCTGGATGAATATGTGTGGGCGGCTCATGGTGGATGAATTTCTGTTTTAGATGTTAAAACTTACAAGGGTTAAAAACTAACAGCAAGAATATCATTCAAAAATGAAAACTAAAAATATTTAGTAAATTATTATTTTTATTTCAGTTAGTCTTTCCAGCTACTTTAATAGTTTCGTTTAGTTTTAGTTTTTTCATTTTGTTTTGTTAATTATTTTATTTCAGTTCACGAAAATGTTTTTTTAATAATAGTTTCAGTTTTGATTTTAGTTTTCATTAACTATAATAACCTTGGTGGGTACCTTTTGTTATTTTTCCCTTTTACTACAGTTTGAACGACAGTGCCACCTGGTGTCTCGGAGCAAGTGAAACACCAGAGCAGACTGAAAACAGACTAGCTGCTAATTGGGACCAGAGCTTAAAAATTACTCACCAATGCAATGCTGGGTGCTGCTTTTGCGTATCAAATTAAGCAAAAACCAACATTTAATTCACAGCAAGAAAAATGTATTTTCATTTGAATTATAGCACATACTAGTGAAATAGCTTGATAAGGTTTCCAACCGTTAATTACTACCTTTAGTGTCGAAAAGTTGCATTCACATTTTAAAATTGCTCCCTCATTTCTTAACCAACTGCCAATTAATATGAGATGCAAATGAGAAAGGAACCATCAGCTCACCATCTACCTAGATCCTATTCACACCTGTGTGCAATAATGATGTATCTGTTTAAAAAAAAAATTAAAGAAATGAAAGAGGAAAAAAGTGAAGGGACTGAGAACAACTAAACTTGTGCCAGTGATTAAATCATTTTTGAAATGAGAATATCTACTATGTAAAAACTGCCAGAAATGGAAGAATGAAAGTACTAGGTAGCAATATAATTAAATAAGACGTTTCACCATTGGCAATTAATTAAGAAATTTTATTGGAACAAAACACTGGCATCTACTGTGGCTCTCCGGGACTGAAGTTGGAGAGAGTAAATATATTGCTGAAGCCCAGGACCATAGAATAGAATTTGCATTATTTAACTGATTTTTGGAGCTTGAATTTCTTCCTTCAGAATAGGCTTGCAGTCTGAATTACCTCGCAGGATGTAATAATTTAGAGGTCAAGGCCTGTTTGAATTCACATAGTCATCATATACTCTACTTAGTTGTGTTTACATAATCTCTAGGAGCAGTTTAAAAGACTCAGGGAACCACTTCAGTTTTTTTTTTTGTTGAAAAGAACTAGTTTATCCTTCATAGCATCCTATTAAAGTCCTCTTTTGTCATTCCTGTGGGAGCTGCTGATTAACAAGCCTAATTTAAACACACCAATCTTACTATGGAGCACATTCATCTCTGAATCCATAGTAGGATTCAGTGGACTGCAGAGCCCAAGACTTCTCATTAATAATAAACGCAATTCAACGTGTATAGTACATTGGTAATTACTTGTATATTAGTATAGTGTGTGTTCATGAAGAAATTTCTTATTGAGTCCCAGTATTGAGGTTCATGCTGTCACTGAATTGCTGATGACAGATTATCATAGTTTTTTCAGAGAATTAAAAGCTGAGGGAGTAGGTTTTCAGACCTCATCAGGACATCTGTTCTCACATATGGTTATCAGCAAATTGTCCTAAGTAGAGTTGGGTCAAAGTGTCACAAAATGAACTCTGCATGGAACAGGTTGGGTAAAGTACAAAGCTCTGCCCAGCCATCACCAATAAGTATTGTGTCATTTTAATTTAAATAAACATAAGCAACATTGATACGTTTGAAGTGTGTCACATATTACTAAATACATAGTCATTTAATATTTTAACTCTGCCTTTTTGATCTTGAATCCACAGAAGAGCAGTTATCACGTTTAAACCTAAGAGGGTTGTCTTCAGGCCTGTAAATGGTTTTCTAAATGGTTTCTAAATGTAAATGGTTTCTTTTCTAAATGGGTTTGCACTGTCACCATTGTGAAAGAGCTGAGTCCTCCTAACACTTGCCTGAAAGGCTTGTGCTTATCAAAACATTTTCTGATGTTCATTGTATTTAATCTGCTTCTTGTGGTTGAGGAGGTTTCAATATGAGAAATGTGTCTGGAAAATAAGGCCTTCTGATTGTGTGAGCATCACAATTAGCAAAACAACATTTCACAAAAATCTTCAGCAGCTTTCAAGACATTCATATTTCTCAAGACCCAGCTGTTATGTTGAAATTGACCTTACTGTGCACTCAATAAAATTTTTAATAAAAGTTGCTCAAAATAGTTTTATTCTTTATCAGTTTAGATACAAAATTTATATTTTATATCATATATATTTCTATTTTTAGAGTTGGAAAATATTTGGCCAAAATTTATAACCTCCAACCCACCACTGACTCACAGCAGACAAAATCTCCAATCATCTATTAACCTATTTATAAACTCGCCTTTTCATATAAACTGAGGGGATAGTCATTCACTGTAGAGCAGGTGTCAGAGTGGGTATAGAAAAGTTCGTTATCATTAAAATAAATAAAGGATATCTGCATCATCTGTGGCTCTTTCGAAGAAGTCAGAACACCTGTAAACTTTCAGGTGTCTTGACTGCTTCACAATATCTCTTCTTTCTCTTGTATTCAAATCTTTGATCACTCTTCCTTTGTATGCTGTTGTCCATTTTCATCCAGACTAAAGTATTGATGCTCCTAGCAGGGGTAAATTATTCAAGCTCAGTCCAGAATTATACTTCTCGGGCAAGGTTGAAGTTACTTTCTGGACATCTAATGGTTGGTTGCCTTAGAAATAATAAATTATTAAGGAAAACAGAGAGAAAGTAAGTTAAATCCAAAAAGGATTTAGAAGATATTACTTCCATGATGCCAATAAGCGTGCAGCTTAATACAGAAGAGCAACAGAACCTCACTTAGGATCCACGTGTAAACCAATTAATAGGCTGGGAAATAAAGACAGCCCCTGTGTCAACTTGAGCCAAACTGGGTATAAAAGGCACATTATGGGCCCATCTGCTGCCCTCCTCTGTTGGCCAGGAGGCTTTTGTACCTCTTGCTAACCCTATGAGGCCTCACTGACTCATTATACCATGGGTCAGACATACTTGGCCCCTGCTATGTCTTTTTGGCCAGGTAGCAACCCAGGAATTCACTTGAGGTCACAGCTTACTGTGCTGCTCTTCTTGTTTCTTGTTGTTCCTGAGAACTCAGTACATGCAGAAACTTCACTGTCCTCTGGCAGGGCCCTTCTTATCTCACTGACATGGTGAATTACATCAGTATTCCCAGTGCAAGTTTACTGGACACTCTTGTGGTCTTCCTGGGCTCTGACTCTGTCCCATGCCACCCTAAATAGATAGATATACATACAGATGCAGAGGCATTATAAAGTAGCACTACTAGATTTCAGCACACAGCCAGTTGAAGGTTTGTCAAAAAGAACAGAATGAGTTTTTACATTGCCATATTGTATTTACATTGTCATTTCTCATCAGAAATATCTTCATTGTTTTTGTAGAATTGTCAGTGCTTTTTCACAGTAAATCTTAAGTATAGTAATTATTTATTACAATGACTGTTAAAGTCCCAATAATTGCTGGTAAAGTAATTACTTGGTGGTCTTCCAATCTTTAATTTTTTTCAAGATAACAGATGGGAGAGAAAAAAAGAGAGAGCGAGAGAGAATGAATTTGATGAATTAACGCCCTACATGCAAATGTGTCTATTTTCCTCATTTCATTTTGAAAACATAAAAGCTTATAATCCCAAGTTACAAAATATTACCCTCTGATTTTCTGAAAAAAAAAAAAAATAAAAAGAATTTCTCATAACAACCTGTTTATTACACTTTCGTTATTTGCCCTGCATTTTTAGAAAGGGAAATGAATGCTCTGTTCCATTTCTGCAAAGTGGTGCATACTGAGCAGCTGCAATGCATCACATACTTCACGTCATGAAGGAAAGAAACTTCTGCGGTGTTAGGTCTCAATAAAATACATTTTAGGGTATTTGCTTATTTTAGATTAAGATAACAAGCGATAAAGAAATTTGAGAGAAAAAATGATTTCGCTACATTGAGATATGTACTCTATGCACAGGGTTTTCTGATATCAATGAAAGAAAAGTGTTTTATCCCCAATGTTTCTTTAAACACCTTATTTTGATTATAAGGTATTTAAAGAAACATTGGAGATAAAATTTTGATATTATTGGTCTGTTAAAAATGGGTTCAGTTAATGGTCTGAGCCTTCCATGACTCATCTGAATAAAGCGTTCAGTCTACACAACATTTGTCTATTTTTTAAAATTGTGACCCTCTTAAAAAATACAATTTCCAAAATCAATACCTGTTTTCTGAAATAGATGTCTCAGACCTTGATCAGAGAGAGTAGGAATGTTTGTTGCCTTAATCTGTTGCTAAAAAGCTTTACTGAAGAGTAAATCCGATTCTTTAAAAGTAGAGTTCATTCTGTTTGTACTTTATAAGTACCCTTTGACTCTCTTGCAGTGACTAAGATACAGAGAGCCTGTAGGAAGGGGAAACTCCATGCAACAGCTTGTTTTAAAGTACACACACACACACACACACACACACACACACATATAGATATTTAGTCTTGTGATATTTTAAAAGACCCAGCACTGGACATCGAGCTTAAAGCTTAGGTGACTGTCATGTATATCACAAAACAGCCTTCTAACTGGTGTGTTTAATTTGTTATATGCAGTTTTTACCTTTGTAAATGCATTTGGTTGTCCTGTTAAGTGCTTCAGTACTGCAGAAAGAAACTTTGTTTTTACCTGGACAAGTTTGTAACTATAGAGGTATATTGTCTTCATTAAATATAACTGACTTCTCGTAACTACAATTTAGTTCTCCACTTACTAAACTAGATATGCATAGGCTCATCATTCTCTGCAATCTTTATTAATCTTTCCTTTTCTTCTGTTTCTTTTTCTTGTTCTTCTGTGGTGGCATTTTACACCACGGCCACCTGAACAAAGCCCTGTGTGGCCACCTGCGATGTATGAATGTTTGAATAAAAGCGGATTCATCAACATGCCATCAGACCCACTGCATCAAATCCTCTAAGATGAAGTCTTAAAAACACAATGAAAAACTACTTAAGAACATTTGTGTTTGGTAGAAAGCCTAGTGGGGCATAAGACAGATAACTATATGTCTTATACAAGTGTGCACTATTTATTTATTTGTTTTGTGTACTATGTATGTCTTATTTTCTTTATATAATTTTAATTTGTTTTTCTTTCCATGTGATTACTACTTTGACATCTTGTAAAGCACTTTGTTCTACATACTTTGTATGAAAACGTGCTATGGAAATAAATGTTGTTAACAAGAAAAGATGGGGGCAGGCACTGTTAGAGAGTGAGGCTGCCAAGCACTTTTTAACTTCTTTATCTTTATTGTCTTTTCATCCCCAGGAATCACATTAGAACAAATACTAAGAGAAAACATATTTAAAAAGAAAACTCTGGGCCAACCGAAAAAGTTAATAAAATGTATGCTTATACTTAAAAGACTGCCCAGTTCTGTTTTTTCTACATCCAGTTGTTTGAAACCATCAACCAAATAAAATAAGACAGTTGACAGAGAGGATATGGGATGTGACACAATTTCAAGAGCCTACATTAGAAATATGTTGTTGTACAGTAAATCACTTCCAGAATAACCCACACCTAGTACCCAGTTAGCAGCATACAGTATTTCCATATAAAAATCACCTGGGAAAACTGGTAATATGATATAAAAAATACAAATAGATAAATTATAATAAATAATAAAGCCTTCAATTACCCATGTAAACACAATAAAAGTAGGAACAAATTAATTGTTCCAAATAATATATGATTCAGTTAATTATATAACCAAAGTAGTTCCTGTTGAATTCCGTTTACTTTTCCCTAAAACTACACCTCCTTATTTTCAAACATTTACCTGACACAAATGGTTCTAGGCCTTACTGATTCTTTAATGTTGTCTCTAAAACTCTACTAAATGTAATTTAAAACCAATAACTAATTGTGTGAATGAAAATGTATGCAAGCACTGCTGCAACAGTAGGTCCATCAGTCCGTATAGATAGATAGATAATAATAATTTTAATAATAATAATTTGCATTTATATAGCGCTTTTCTCACTATATATATCGCTTTTCTCACTACTCAAAGCGCTCATAGATAGATAGATAGATAGATAGATAGATAGATAGATAGATAGATAGATAGATAGATAGATAGATAGATAGATAGATAGATACTATATATTCATCCATTCCTTCATTCATTCATTTTCTAATATGCTTATTCAATTGTTTAACCATTATAAAACATTAGGGTTCAAATTCATAAGTTGGGCACAGCAATTATATCCCGACCTGTTAGAGCTGGTTTTGAATTAAATAAATGATAAGAATCTAGCATCCAAAAATATAACTTGTAAATGCAGCCTTGTATATTACAAGACCCAATCAAAGTGGGAGGTGGGAAATGATTAAAACAAAAACTTAAAATTATTATTCTTACACCCATAAAGCTAATTTTAAATTCACACAGAACTCTTGCGAAGCATAGCAATACCCTCAAATAAAGTATATTCCAACAAAATAATTTTTGCATTGATGTTTCACAGTGTATTTTAGTTTTACATGCCGAAACAAAAAGAAGATACTAACAGCCACAAAATACACTTGTTGGAATACAATTCACCTATTTTATTAAAGAATCTTATTCTGAATCAGTATTATACAAGTTAGCAAAACTAGATATGGTCTTAACAAAAACCCAGATTACAGTTATAAATAATAGTGAACACTTAAACTATGCTGTCTTTAGAGATAAAACAACCTAACAGCATTTTTCCATCCGTGAAATGAAATATGCAACAGTTCAGTGGAGTTTCTGGGCAGATACTAGAAGTGCTGTGTTTTTAGAAGTATTATTCTGTTTTTTTAAATAGTAAGATGATATTTCTTTTCTGAAGAAAAGTCTATCAGTTCAAGTTTTTAACTCGTGGATGGGTCACTCCAGACAGTCAGAATACATGTCAGATTTTCCTAATTTTGACTGTAGGGGTGATAACAATTCATTTTTAATGATCACTTTATTAAATACATGATTATGGTGAACTTTATATATTAAATATAATGCACATGTAAGGAGAATGTGTGAATATAAACCAGTATAAGACTGTGGAGTTCCTGAGCCTTTCTCAACAGCATACAGATTTGAATTTCAACCCAGGACTCAAGAGCTATGAGGCAGCAGTTAGCAAACTGCCTTACCATGTTGCTCATACTGTATACAATATAAAAAGACAATGTAATATAAATAATAAAAATGTTCTGTAAGTATAAATGAAAGGGTACAACAAATAAATACAAATTCAAATGTAAGATATGCATAAGAAATATATTTCATGCTTGCATTTGTTTATACACCTATCTCACATTCATTTATTAATTAATGGTGCATTTAAAAGCGTAATTTTCCAATATATGCGTCTTGAGCATGGGAAAGGCGCTATATAAATAAAATGTATTATTATCCATCCATCCATCCATCCATCCATCCATTTTCTAACCCGCTGAATCCGAACACAGGGTCACGGGGGTCTGCTGGAGCCAATGTATTATTATTATTAATCACCTGTTCTCATTCAGTCAAAAGGAACATTTGCTTTAAAAGGCATTCTTTAGGGTTACTAATATGGAATCAACTGTGTGCTCATGACGTTGCAGGGCGATTCTGGTCTCAGGTGCTTGTCTAACACAAGATGAGTGTTGACAATCAATCAATCTAAGGTATGGGGTTGGGCAAGGTAACAGCTGAAATGTACATTATAGTATATGTAATAATAGTATTATATTCGTACAATTTTAAAGTTTTGGTTAATAGAATACATCTCTTCATTTTTGTCCCAGCTACTATAGCATAAATAGTATAGCATATTTTTATTTTATTGAGTACTACAACAGACAGTGGCAAATTTCATAGTAATGTAAGGATGGAAGAAGTAAATTCACACAAAACACTGATTCTAACCCTTTAGACATGTTTGTTCTATTTTATAAGAATCGTCTAAGAAATTAATTTGTTACACCCATCGTCTATAAAAATTATCACTAGAATGAAAAAAAACACTTGAAATATGATAAGAACCTTGTCGCCAGCAAAAGCTGCCACAGTTCATTTTAGGAGCCCATACTTAAACATTGCTCTACTTTTCCATTACAATATTTGGATTATATGCTTTATTAGGTACTTTAAAGTAATGATGAAAGTGTAAATAGGTGGGTTGCTCAGGAGAAAAGAGTAATATAAAACCTGAAACATAAAAATGATGGTGTTAAACGGTAAAGGAAAAAATATGCAAAGAAAGCCAAAGTAAGGCAGTTTGAACCATTTTGCGAACATTACAATCAAGGTATAATAAGATTAGCATGCAACCAAGCTTCACACACGAGCTGTTCACATGAAAGTGATATTTAATAGACCTTAAAGTAAAAAGTTTATATTTCTATTACAATTATAAAAGACTCACAAAAAATAATAATACAGAAAGCGTACTTATGTGGGAATCAGTGATAAACAAAATTTGATAAAACAATTCATTTTATTTATCTTTAAGAATAACATTAAATATCTGAGCATTTCTGGCAGACACAAAGAGGGATACTGAAATGGAAGATCAATGGCTGTTAGGATTTCAGGTACAAATAACTGAATCAAGAGTACTGGAGAACTTACAAGTTGAGGAGGTTACATCAGTGCAAGAGGTCCAAGTTGACAGACATGTTCAGTCATAAGCTATGCAAGTTAAACTGCTGAACCATTAAATATATACCTGTTCTACTGAAGAAATTAATATTACTAGGACTGGGTATTGAAGTGGGGAAGAAAGATAAGCTTAATAATTCCAACTGTTTGCAATGACAAATCTAGGAAGCTCGTTTTTAAAAAAAGCTTATAATAAAATGAAATTGCTGAAGCTGTCATTTAGGCCATCACTCCTGGAGTTAAACTGAAAAGTGACCTTGAAAGTAAATCTAACTTTATTCCGTAAGACAAATACTGAGCCTCAGGACTGCATTGGGACTCTGTCCCTGACTTCTGTTTTGTTTCATTTTTAGTTTTTGTGTTCTCTTCTTATACTAATTTGTTGTAATCTATCTTATCTGTCTTATTTATAATTGTCCTGGTCTTTGTAATTGTCTTTTACTAGGTTTTTCCTTGTTTTGTAATGATTCCTTATTGTCTAAGTGCTTGGTTTAGATACACTGTAAAAAATGTTTTGTTGGATCAACCTAAATAAATTACTTCACAAGGTAACAAGCAATTTAATTGATTTCTTTCAAATTTTAAAAAGTATTTGAGTTTGTTTTAACCTTTTCAAAAACTTTAATAAAAGCAAAAAATGTATTTAGCTCAAACCAAATTTCTTTAAAAACTCAAATTAACTGCGGTGGGCTGGCGCCCTGCCCAGGCTGGGATTGGCTCCAGCAGACCCCCGTCACCCTGTAGTTAGGATATAGCGGGTTGGATAATGGATGGATGAACTCAAATTAAAATTTTGTCCATTATTGTATTCACTGTAATGCGAACTTAAATTATATATATATAGTCACAAATTTGAGGCAGAGTCATATAAAGGTTTGGGGCAGCCACCCGTATAATTTGGTTTCCTGGCTGCAAAGTTGCTTTTCAAAATAATACAGCACTGATGTGCACAAAACCGAGTCCAAACAGAACTGAGGGAATAGGGAAAAGGTGGAGGCTTTTAAAGGGGGAGACAGGAAGTGAAGTCAAAGCCATTGGTGCGAGCCCGGACGTGACATCACAGGGGGCGGAGCCGGCAAGGTCTCCAAAGAGATTTTTTGCTTTAGACTAAATAGAAGAAGTTACATTAAGCGACAGCAAGGTTTTTCAATTTGAAGTAAAGCAAAAAATTACGTTAGGTGAACAAACATAATAATATAGTTCATTACAACTACTAAAATTACCTTAAATCAAAAAGAGCCCTTTTTCTCTTTTTAGAGTGTATGAAGCCCAGTGGGGTGGGCAGGCACCTGAGGCTTCTTTATCTGAACTGCTGTTTAGCTGGGGCTCCAAGTTCTCACCACACATTATCTTTAGCTCCTCTTTGCTGTGTTGGTTTTTATTCATTGTAAATTTAAACTAAGCTCTGTTATACTTAAAGTTTTTCTCTAGAGGGAGATTCTTTTAAAAGATAAGCTTTTGATTTGAGGGTCCATCTCTCCATTGGAATATACCTTACTTTTAAAATAATACATTTATTGTAAAAATCTTCAGAACTGCAAAGGTGTGCTTTGATGGAGATTTCTTATTATGCAGCTACAAATTTAACTAAGGAAAGTCCTTAGTTTTCTTGTTTAGTTTCTGTGTTATCTTTCTTTTGGAAAATTTTGTTATTTTAGTTTTTTTAGCTTCTCATTTTCTTGTAAAATGTCTTGATATGGTAATGATAATGATAAGGTCATTAAAAAACTGTGTTAAATTTTGAAGGGGCAGGTGCTTATTTCTCTTTTTGTAACTTCCAAAATTGCAACATTAAGAGCTTTACTAGTAATTTTCTCATACAGTCCAAAAAAACAAAACAAATCCAAAAGAGATCATTTTTAGAGAAGCTGGCCTTGAGTCAGTGATCCATCCATTAAGTAGTAAACCTGCTTAATTACGTGCAGGCTTTCATAGGTGGGAGCCCACCCTGGCTACACCGCAAGGACAAATCCTGAACGGGTACTTCTTAAACTCATAAAAATGTAATCTACCTTATTAAAATTTTCAGGATGGGAGGAAACCCACATGAGAAATAGTATCTACACAAAGCTGCTTGAAATTCATTGGTGTTAAGTCCTGATTCAACTGAACAACACATGCATAGAATAAGTTATTAGGCAGTGTAGTAGACTGCAGTAGGTAGAAATCTCGAGTTGTTGATTTTTTTTTAGGTTTCATGAATCCAAATGAATGAGTCATGTTAGGCCATACTGCATGTTCTTCTTATTATCGTTTTTATTCTCATTGTGCACTACCTTATCTGCCTTCTGAGTTAATATTATTTAAAAAAGATAGTTCAGCTTTTACTGAAATCTAAGGTTTACTAAGAATTGGAAAGTATTTATGTAAGAAGTACTATATATGAAATTGTAAGTGGAACATGTAAAGAGCTACTTGAAGATGTTAAGGATAATTCACTAATATAGAAACTGAATTTGTATCTTTCCTGGAGATCCTTTCTTAGTCAGGAACTTATCTGAATAAGAGAGAGATGGAACTGCTAAGTTCTATGCTTATTGGGAGAACAACGTCCATTTTGTTTCAAAAGTTTTTGGATGGAAATGGACACAAAACATTTGAATCTACACCTAACGTTGATTGACAGAATAAACAATAAACAATTTTACAATAAGAAACTATACATGTCTGCTGACATACCATAGGGAATGATTCATCCACTTCTGCATGGGATCCAGGATATTATGAGTAGAATGACTGGGCAGTTTATTGCAGGCTTCCCATGCCTGCTACATGAAGAAGTACTTTTTGGCTTTAGCATGGAATACAATAGATATATATTCACATATTTTCCACTGCTGTCCTCAAACAGAATCTATCTATCTATCTATCTATCTATCTATCTATCTATCTATCTATCTATCTATCTATCTATCTATCTATCTATCTATCTATCTATCTGTCTGTCTGTCTGTCTGTCTGTCTGTCTGTCTGTCTGTCTGTCTGTCTATCTATCTATCTATCTATCTATCTATCTATCTATCTACCATTAGAAAATTTGCTTGTACTATTCAGAAAGAAATTAGGTTCCCCACAAACTCTTCTCTGCTCAAGAGGACTCACTGAGGACCTGTGACTGCATGCAGACTTTCAAAACTAGACAGATTTCATCCTGCAATAATTATACTTACTAATTTAGAGTATTACTTCTTGCTAAATTACTTCACATGCAGACTTACTAGTGGATTGTGGAGTATGAAATAAAAATTTCTTGATGGATATTACACCATTTATGTGATGTGTCCAATGGTACCTGGCAGTGTGTAGACTGTTGGTCAAACATATTCTTTTGTATTCAGTTGATATTTCTCAACAATTAAAAGAGTCAGATATTCATTATACATTTTTAATATTTAATTTACTTTATGAAAACTGAACACACAAAATCTGTTAAAAGAACAGCTGATGAATCTCAGCAGATTCGCTGTGTATCTGTTTTATGTGGTTTGTTGCATGATATGGGGGAAAACTCAAAAGCAGAATTTAATGTACTAAAGACTGAAACAACCACACTAACCCCCAGCAAATGTCTGTGAAATAACTGATTTATAACCAGAGGATGTGATTTCTACTACCTTGTAGTAGAACATTTATACAGAAACAATGAAGTTAGCAATATCAGTCCTGCCACTTAAAACTGCCTGAACTAAAACTGAAATCACCTCCACAATGGTAAAGCAATGGCAAAGTTTAGTTTTTTTTTTTAACTATCCTCCATATTGTTATTGAAATTACTTTTACTCTCTTGATTTTTATTATTATTATTGATTGCACTGCCATAATGGAAAACTGAATACAATGTAAATAGTCAAAATCACTGAAACTGATACATTCATGCTATTTCCTTCTTGTCATTGATCTGTTAATCTAGTGTTTAGTTTTCTTGTGTATTGTTTCCATGCTCTGTTTTTAGATTGCTCACCAGTTCTTCTCTAACTCACACTGCCGAAGTGTACTTTTACTTGCATCCTGCCCATATTTCCCGGCAGATGGATCGGATCCTCTCTGCATTTAAAATAAGCTGAGATTTTTGTCACTTTTTTTAGAACGTAAGGTATGCAATGTGCTTAAGATCTTTTTCTTAGTGGAGACTATAAATGATGCGTAGAGATGTGTCTGTGGACTTGTTAAGTTAGGGAATGATGTTTTCTGTACTGTCATATAAACACTGAACTCAGGAAATGGGTGGCTGAATGAATGATATGTGCCTGATCAATGTCATCATATTATTTGGGCTCTCTGTTTAATCCTAGGTACAGTTTTATTGCTATTTTCCAATACTGTGTTTTTTAAACCTGTTACTTTAAAATAAGATCTGCAACTAAATAACCGAGCAATAGAGTACAATATCAGAAAACATTTTTTAATATAGACAAATGTGGGAACATAGAACAATTTACCAAATAGTATAGTCAAAACCAGCAGCTTGGGAGGTGTCATATCTTGATATAAGATTAATCGTCCAAGTTAACTTAATAGGAACTGACAAGCTGTGTATTTATTTCCTAAATAAACATTTAAATCAGTACTGCATGGATCCTCCTCACAAAATAAGACCTGAAAAAGGTAAGTAGCAAAATGTAGCACACGATATGGTCTATGCAGTTCTTTAAGTTGTGCATGTCGGCTTTGAAATTAAAAATATTGCAGTCTGCCTTTGATTCTCTCTCAGCACCAAGCTTGCTTGACTAAGGAGGTGGAGGACCTTATAAGGCTAGTCCTGAGAATACTGGGAAGCACATCCTGGTAACCTCATGTCAACAGAACTCTGTTTATTAACTATTAGTAAGGATAAAAAAATGAGAAAGAAAAATAAAAAAAAAAACATATAAAAGTCAGGCAATACAAAAGGCAGCATCCTCAAGAGTCCTTTTATCTTGTCAGATGCTATAGAGGCAAAGCGGAAACTCAGAGACAGAGGCTGGGTTATGGTCTTCTTGGCTGGAGACAGAACCAAAAACTAGGTACATAATTGTGTCTCACCCAGATCCTAACTGGTCCATGGAAGTGCTACATATTTAATTACATTGCATTGAATTTCATAAGGTTAAATTAATGGAAAACTGATTTTATATACAGTACAGTCATATGAAAAGTTTGGGAACCCCTCTTAATTCTTTGGATTTTTGTTTATCATTGGCTAAGCTTTCAAAGTAGCAACTTCCTTTTAATATATGACATGCCTTATGGAAACAGTGGTATTTCAGCAGTGACATTAAGTTTATTGGATTAACAGAAAATATGCAATATGCATCATAACAAAATTAGACAGGTGCATAAATTTGAGTAGCCCAACAGAGATATTACATCAATACTTAGTTGAGCCTCCTTTTGCCAAAATAACAATCTCTAGACGCCTCCTATAGCCTTTGATGAGTGTGTCGATTCTGGATGAGGTATTTTTAACAATTCTTCCATACAAAATCTATCCAGTTCAGTTAAATTTGATGGCTGCCGAGCATGGACTCCCTGCATCAAATCATTCCATAGATTTTCAGGTGACTGTGACGGCCATTCCAGAACATTGTACTTCTCCCTCTGCGTGAATGCCTTTGTAGATTTCAAACTGTGTTTTGGGTCATAGTCTTGTTGGAGTATCCAACCCCTGCGTAACTTCAACTTTGTGACTGATGCTTGAACATTATCCTGAAGAATTTGTTGATATTGGGATGAATTCATCCTAACCTTGAATTTAACAAGGGCCCCAGTCCCTGAACTAGCCGCACAGCCCCACAGCATGATGGAATCTCCACCAAATTTGACAGTAGGTAGCAGGTGTTTTTCTTGGAATGCGGTGTTCTTCTTCCACCATGCAAAGCACTTTTTGTTCTGACCAAATAACTCAATTTTTGTCTCATCAGTTCAAATCACTTTGTTCGAAAATGAATCTGGCTTGTCTAAATGAGCATTTGCATACAACAAGTGTCCCTTTTTGTGGCGTGAGTGCAGAAAGGGCGTCTTTCTCATCACCCTGCCATACAGATGTTCTTTCTACAAATTGCACTGAATTGTAGAATGATGTACAGATACACCATCTGCAGCAAGATGTTCTTGCAGGTCTTTGGAGGTGATCTGTGGGCTGTCTGTAACCATTCTCACAATCCTGTGCATATGCCGCTCCTGTATTTTTCTTGGCCTGCCAGACCTGGGTTTAACAGCAACTGTGCCTGTGGCCTTCCATTTCCTGATCACATTCCTTACAGTTGAAACTGACAGTTTAAACCATGATACTGAACAATCTTTGTTTTCAGATCTTTTGAGAATTGCTTTGAGGATCCCATGCTGTCACTCTTCAGAGGAGAGTCAAAGGGAAGCACAACTTGCAATTGACCACCTTAAATACCTTTTCTCATGAATGGACACACCTGTCTATGAAGTTCAAGGCTTAACGAGCTAATCCAACCAATTTGGTGTTGCAAGTAATCAGTATTGAGCAGTTACATGCATTCAAATCAGCAAAATTACAAGGGGACCCAAATTTTTGCACAGCCAGTTTTTCACATTTGATTTAATTTCATACAACTAAATACTGCTTCACTAAAAATCTTTGTTCGGAAAACACCCCAGTACTCAGATGTTCCTAGGAAATGAAAGACATACCATTGTTATCTTTTTGTTGAAAGTAGAGTAAATTATTATGATAATAATAATGATATATATATATATATACAGTATGGTAAGTGGCCCAGACACAGGCACGCAGACATCATTATAAGTCACCCAACACACGCTTTATTTACAACTATTATATACAGTTCAGCACACAACTCCAAAAGTCCAGGCCTTCTTGCCAATGCCTTTTTCTCAAGTCCTCCTCCACTCCTCTCCTCCAAGACCTTGTCTTCTCCACGCCCGACTCCAGCCATTGAACGGAGGGAGGAGGCCCCTTTTATACACACCCAGATGTGCTCCAGGTGCCCAGTGTGGTGGAAGTACCGGCTGCGCACCCAGAAGCACAGGTGTCCCTGGTCTTCTTCCCCCCAACACTTCCAGGTGTGGCGGAAATAATGAGGGCCAGGGCTCCATAGGCATTGGGGCGCCCCCTGGCGGTGATCACAGGCCCCTATAGGGGTGAGCTTCTAAGCTCTGTTCCCGTGGTCCCCAAAGCCACCAGGGCGGTTGCCCCCATGTGGTCTGGGGGAGGCGTAAGCCCTCCTCCGGTCCTGCTGGGTGTCCCGGCTGGGTACCACCCCCAGCCTCCTGTGACAATATATACTGTATTGTATTGCTATTGTATAGCTTTCCCCTGCTAATTTTAAAAAATGTAGTACTGACCAAGCGGAAAGTAGGTACACTCCAAAGTCAAACGCTGGCAATGTATCTCATCGTGTTTAGCTCTGACAGGAGTGTCCCCCGCGTGGGGAGAAAAGCACATTGCTGGGATATCTCTGGCAATCAGCAGATACTCTCTAAAACAGATGTAGCTCTGATCTCTTTCTCAAAAATGTCAAATGTTACTTCTTAACAATATGTAGATGATAATGTCTGCTGAACAAACAGGTATTGCTAGCTAATCAGAGGCCAGGTACACTCCAACATGTGGTGAGAGTTAGAGCGACTTGAACGGAGGCTGGTGTGTAAGTAAGGGGGGCCCCGCCCCCCTCCCTTCCCCTCAGCCTGCAGCCTCTTTCTCAGATTAATGCAAATAAGTCAGTACTGCAAACAAGCTATAACATTTAATGCTATGAAAGAAGTCGCAAAATCAACCAGAATGTTTAAGCAAATTATAGAAAAATCCTGATCTAAATAGTTCTCTCATGAAAAGCGGACAGACATACCTACATACAATATATATATTCTGGCGGAAGGCTGGGGCTCCTGCCCAGCAGGGATGTCTGGAGGATGGAAGGAACGGGAGAGGAACAATATCTCCCTTGGGACATGAGAGGGCAGCTGCCCTGGTTTGCATCGGGGCCACAGGATCGGAGCTTAGGAGCTCAACCCTGTTGGGGCACATGGCCACCGCCAGGGGGCGCTCGGATGGTTACGGAGCCATGGACTGCAGCACTTCTGCCACACCAGGAAGTGCTGCCAGAACAGGAACTAGGTACACCCGGAGTGCTTCCGGGTGCCCATGCAGCACTTCTACTACACCAGGAAGTGCTGCAGGAAGGTCATCAGAGAGCACCTGGAGCATGTCCGGGTGAAGTATAAAAGGGGCTGCCTCACTCCATTCAGGGAGCCGGAGTCGGAAGGCAGAGAACAGAGCTTGTGAGTGGAGGAGTGAAGGTAGTAGAAGAATAGAGAAAAGGAAAAGCAAGGACTGTGAGCAATAGTGGCGGTGATGTATGTACTGTGTGTGTGCTGTATTGAAAAAAGAAAATTAAACATGTTTTGGGACTTCTGTGTGTCCTGCGTCCGTCTGTGATCTTCCACTATATACAAATATACAAATTATACAAATAAATAAGGGTTCAGCTTCTGTTGCTGTAGACTAATAAACCCCATGTGGTGAACAATTTGCTCTGCTGTCCCACCTGTGTATTCAAGAACATACTGTCATAATTAAAGAGTTCATACCAAGTTGTTATAAGAAGTAGAGTAATAAGTGACCAAGTATAGTTATAATAGTCCTTTGGGGATCTTTAAAACTCAACTCAGAGTGAATAGGATTAATGGAGGTTTTTGAGCTCTCTGGCTTGTTCTCATCTAATTTTTTCTAATGTTAATAATACATTTTATTTATAAAGCGCCTTTCCCATGCTCAAGGCACTTCACAGAGTTTAAGATAGAACGGCAGGGTATACAGTATAAAGCATTGTACAAACCAGATTCTAATAATATGTCTATCAAAGGCCAAAGATTATGTTATGGAATACACTGTCATTTATAATATATTTACTTGTTTTCTAGCACAAATAATATAAACAACCACTTGAGGATCCAGGAGCTAGCCAACAATTTACATAGAAAAGAAGGGTAAAGAGGAGTGAGCACCCCAAAATAGGTATATTGCTTAGGGATCTAAAAAGGCTAGAAATGAAAATGTTTACAATGTCTTGATATAACATACTTTCACTATCTCAGGGAACTTTGAAAATGAAGATAAAAAAAGTCAAATTCACGATGTTCTGTGATGGACTGGGACCCTATCCTGGATCAGTTTCTGCATTATGTCCCATAGAGCAGGAGTAGGCTCTAGCCACCAAATATGTTAGCTGGGTGGATATGAAAATAATCAGATGCAAATTTCCAAGCTACTAACATGAAGACTTATGGAAATGATACCTGCATTTTTTTATTTTTCATTTAGAATTAGTTAATGGAAGTTAATAATTCTGTTTCCTATGATTTCCTGCATGTCGTATAAAAGTAAAATCTGTTTAGATGAATTGTTTAGGTAGCTTTCTCCTCTTGTACATTCAGAATTATTCTTCATGTAATGTGTTTCCAAAACATTAGCATTATGCGTCATTTTAATGAGGCACATTTGGCAGCTTTTTGTGAATCTTTGATGTCTGATGTTAAATGCTGGCAGAGTGGAATTTCCTACTGAAATCTCATTATTTTAGCACAGAGGAAAGACAACTTGTACAACTTGAAGCTTTGCTTATAATGCCTTATATCCCATTTACATGTTGCCAGGGGAAGTAAAAGGATAAAATAGATAAAATATACAATTCACCTTCAGTTTTTTATCTCGTCATGATGTGGAGCTGGATGCTAGCCTGTAAAAATTAAATGCATGGCAGAAACCAATTCTAGATGGCATGACAGTCCATTATGGCTTACACACCCACACACTCATGCTTATTTATACAGGGACTTTTTACAATCACAAATTAACCTAAAAGGAACATCTTTGGAACCTAAGAGAAAACAAGAGTACTCACAGAAATCCAACACACAGATAGTTGAAAACTTCAGGCAAATGAAGCACAGGATTCTCGAGCTGTGAGGCAGCAATCGTACAATGACTACTAACAGTGTACCTCTTTGAAAAGAGTTCAAAAATACAATATTGTGATTTTTGAGCATGATTTTTATGTTTAGCATACATAATACAGTGGTGTGAAAAACTATTTGCCCCCTTCCTGATTTCTTATTCTTTTGCATGTTTGTCACACAAAATGTTTCTGATCATCAAACACATTTAACCATTAGTCAAATATAACACAAGTAAACACAAAATGCAGTTTGTAAATGGTGGTTTTTATTATTTAGGGAGAAAAAAAAATCCAAACCTACATGGCCCTGTGTGAAAAAGTAATTGCCCCCTGAACCTAATAACTGGTTGGGCCACCCTTAGCAGCAATAACTGCAATCAAGCGTTTGCGATAACTTGCAATGAGTCTTTTACAGCGCTCTGGAGGAATTTTGGCCCACTCATCTTTGCAAAATTGTTGTAATTCAGCTTTATTTGAGGGTTTTCTAGCATGAACCGCCTTTTTAAGGTCATGCCATAGCATCTCAATTGGATTCAGGTCAGGACTTTGACTAGGCCACTCCAAAGTCTTCATTTTGTTTTTCTTCAGCCATTCAGAGGTGGATTTGCTGGTGTGTTTTGGGTCATTGTCCTGTTGCAGCACCCAAGATCGCTTCAGCTTGAGTTGATGAACAGATGGCCGGACATTCTCCTTCAGGATTTTTTGGTAGACAGTAGAATTCATGGTTCCATCTATCACAGCAAGCCTTCCAGGTCCTGAAGCAGCAAAACAACCCCAGACCATCACACTACCACCACCATATTTTACTGTTGGTATGATGTTCTTTTTCTGAAATGCTGTGTTCCTTTTACGCCAGATGTAACGGGACATTTGCCTTCCAAAAAGTTCAACTTTTGACTCATCAGTCCACAAGGTATTTTCCCAAAAGTCTTGGCAATCATTGAGATGTTTCTTAGCAAAATTGAGACGAGCCCTGATGTTCTTTTTGCTTAACAGTGGTTTGCGTCTTGGAAATCTGCCATGCAGGCCGTTTTTGCCCAGTCTCTTTCTTATGGTGGAGTCGTGAACACTGACCTTAATTGAGGCAAGTGAGGCCTGCAGTTCTTTAGACGTTGTCCTGGGGTCTTTTGTGACCTCTCGGATGAGTCGTCTCTGCGCTCTTGGGGTAATTTTGGTCGGCCGGCCACTCCTGGGAAGGTTCACCACTGTTCCATGTTTTTGCCATTTGTGGATAATGGCTCTCACTGTGGTTCGCTGGAGTCCCAAAGCTTTAGAAATGGCTTTATAACCTTTACCAGACTGATAGATCTCAATTACTTCTGTTCTCATTTGTTCCTGAATTTCTTTGGATCTTGGCATGATGTCTAGCTTTTGAGGTGCTTTTGGTCTACTTCTCTGTGTCAGGCAGCTCCTATTTAAGTGATTTCTTGATTGAAACAGGTGTGGCAGTAATCAGGCCTGGGGATGGCTACGGAAATTGAACTCAGGTGTGATACACCACAGTTAGGTTATTTTTTAACAAGGGGGCAATTACTTTTTCACACAGGGCCATGTAGGTTTGGATTTTTTTTCTCCCTAAATAATAAACACCATCATTTAAAAACTGCATTTTGTGTTTACTTGTGTTATATTTGACTAATGATTAAATGTGTTTGATGATCAGAAACATTTTGTGTGACAAACATGCAAAAGAATAAGAAATCAGGAAGGGGGCAAATAGTTTTTCACACCACTGTACATATATTTCTGTAGTATAATGTAGAAGACTTTCTAAAAGCTGAACATTTTTCCTAGCAATGTGAAGACTGTGCTCTGAGGATAGTGAACTGCGCCTGCTGGTTCGAATCCCATAAATGCCAGAAGTGACTCTACTCTGTTGGGTCCTTGAGCAAGGCATTTGCTCCATCCTGGGTATGACGTTATTCTGCATCCAGCAGTGCAAGCAGGTCCTCCAACTTACAGGGAAAACTTGGTGGTTGGTGGCAAGATTGGCATTCCAATCACCATAAAAAACCTCACACTGTTCTAGTGTGGTGCACTCGGGTCCATGCTTCCAACTTCTCTCTGTCAATTACACAGATATTTGCAGAACAGATGGGTTTTCAATTGCTTCTAAGCTCTACAATAAGCTCTACAATAAAAGACTAGCTGAGAAATAAAGGACATTTTGCTTAATCCAGTTTGTCTTATTAAGAACTTAAAGAAAAGGCTAGTAAGACACTCGACCACCAAAAACATGATACAGAAATTTGGAATGCAAAAAATTAAATCAGTGAGAGCCAACGTTATTAAACACAGAGAGTAAGTATATTTAAAGAATACTTTTAAAACAGATTGAAGTGAAACTAATACTCTAATTAAAGATTTTTCATAAATTAGAAATTCCACAGTTTCAAACATGATACATAGATAAGCTGCATAAACATTTTAACTCTTTCTGAGATCGTAGATCTTGTTAATTCTGCACAAAGTGGAAATCCTGCAGGACTATATGACTGACTAGCTGAAAATTTATGAAAGGAAAACAAAAAGTTTGTGAGTGATATTTTCACCAAAGTCAGAGGTAAAGCCCTTAATTAATACACTCATATCTGGCATCAATTTCTCATTTTGACAGAAACACCAGTATAGTTTTGATGAAAACAGGTAATTCAGCTCAAAATAGCTCATCATTTTTTATGCATCTTTCTTCTGGGGGTGTTCGAAAAACTCTTCAACTCCTAACTTTTTCAGAACCTAACACTGTGTATTTATATATAACACTTTAACATTCTGCACAAAATAATTTCAACTTATTTTCTTGAAATTTCATCTTCCACGTCTGCCCGATCCTGAACTTTTCCCAAATGTATTTGTGATGATTCTGCTGACTCTATGGTATACTCCATTCCATGCACATTAGTGCAAACAAATTTATCACTGTGTTAGAGTTATATATGTCGAGTTTTGGTCAACAGGAGGGGCTGAAAGCGGTAAACAGCTGTAAACGGAGATAAAACCTGGTGTTACGTTTTAATTCGACTCTCTGTTAGAAGGAAACTTAGCACCATTGGTATGACTGAGATTCCTTGTGCTCGCATGGGCAATGAAGAGCAGACAACGGCAAAAATTACATCGACATCTGGCAAGAGATCAGAGCAAATGCACAAAGCAAAATGCTCAGTAGAAATTTTGTATATTATCACTGAATTGGACTCTAACTTGTCAGACTCCAATTTTGATGCAAGTTATCTGGAGATCGAGATCAAAAATGAAAGTGAGGTACCGGCATCA
Source organism: Erpetoichthys calabaricus (assembly GCF_900747795.2). Taxonomy (NCBI): domain Eukaryota; kingdom Metazoa; phylum Chordata; class Cladistia; order Polypteriformes; family Polypteridae; genus Erpetoichthys; species Erpetoichthys calabaricus. Next base: position 67,236,438 of record NC_041396.2, read on the forward strand.
GCTAATCAATCCCCAGCTGATTGTGGTGCTGAACACATTTGTGTAGCTGATGCGCCTATGGCAATATTCGCCTAGGAAGGCTACCACTTACAGTGACGAGGTAGAAACTTGATTGCATTGGACTGCGGCCATGACCGTCATTGCTGCCTCTGCCCCTTGAAGATAGCCTGGCAGCCATTCTGCCACACATTCAGCCAGCCATTATGCTGCCTGTGAGTAATTTGAGCCACAAGAAATGATGAACTGGTGGCCAAAGAGTAACAGATGTTTTATGCTGATTTATGTGTGAAATGACTTGTATTTTGGAAAAAAGTTGAAATTATGTATATTTTATGTTTTAGTGTGGTTTTGGTTAATTTTGAATTACTATGTCTCATGTGTATATGTTGATTTTGTAAATTTAATGTGTTGTGATAATAGTCTAATGTCCCTTTAAATTTAGTTTTGTTCCAAGTTTTTTGTGGGTGGAGCCCCAAGATGCAAGACCACCATGACATCATCACTCCTGGGCCTTTCCTCTGGCTATATAAGTAAGCATGGGAATCATTCATCAGTAGTGAAGTTTGTAAGTACAGTGTTTCTTCTTGTTGGATTTCTCTTGATTTATGACTATTTTGCATTTTGTATCGAGGATTCTGCTTTTTGGATTTCATTTTGTGACTTTGTTTACTTAGGATTGCCTTTTACGCATCTCCTTTATGCCTCATGTTGCTCTTTGGAGCCTTTCTATGTTTTTTTTTGCCATTTCTATAAATGCATAGGATTCATGGTCATCCTTCCTCCTGTGAGGTTTGAAGTTCATTTTGGGGCCTGCTCTAACTGAAGATGGCAGGTAGCCTTAAGGGCCTGGCTGAAGTCAAGGTTGCCTCTGCTTAGCAGGCCAGGTAGGCTTCTGTCCTGCTCCCTAGCTTATTTTTGGAGACCTCGTCTTATTTTGCTTTGGAGGAAGCTCCCAGTTCATGACAGTTGGTTACACTTTTTCAGTAATCTATAACTTTGTGGTTACAGCATTTTCTTTGAGGGAAAACACGTTTAGCATCTTCTAATTCATAAAAGCTCCCTCTCACCACAATCTTATGCTCTGTTTAAATATTTTAATAAATTAAAGTAAAACCAGCAAAAAGCTTGCCACACACACAACATAATTTTAATAAATAAATAATTAATTAGCTAATTTATGAAAAGAAATATGAATGTACAAGAAACAAGAAGTCAAAAGTACAAAAATACAAAAAGCCCAAAATTCAAAAAAGTGAAAACACAAAAGAACCAAAAAAATAACAATAATTGCCTAACCAAAGAACAAATAAGCGTGATGAAACTCTAAAAAGAACCACATCCTTAATACAAAACTAAAAAGGTCAAAAAGCTTGAATATCAAAAGAAATTAGTCAAAAAACTAAACCAAAGTAAAAAAGAGAACAGCAAAACACCACTAAAACTAATTCTACTGCAAGAGTGCAGTGACTGAAGAGGCTACCCCAGGCACCGAAAAGGGGTAGATTAAAGCTCCTGAGGGCTGAAAATGTTTCACAAGGGTTTCACTTCATAAAAAATGCTAAACAAATGATTTTTCACTTCCAGCAAAATTCATGGCATTGATACAAAAACAAAACATCTTAATTCTTGTCTCAAAGCATTTTTAAACATTAATTCTGCTGGTGTCTGTCAGTCTTTTAGTATTTGGATGAAGATCTTCAGTGGAAAAACATTGCTGAGCCAAGGCATTTTAAGACCTACCAGACTTGTTTTGGTAGTACGATCCCCACTTTGACAATGATGATGATGACAGTCTTGGTGATCACAATACTATGGATGCATTGAGGACAGAATAGAAACTCAAACCTCCACATCACTTGGAACATGCTTATCCTCTTTTCTATAAAAGTTTTTCCATTAATTTACCCTTAATTCATGTTAAGTTTATTGAACTATAGTTAGTATGATTGGCTCAATTGTCTTGTTTCTAAAAAAGGATGAGGGTTTATATATGTAATCACTACCTGCCTTGAGCACTCCATGTTAAATGTTACCTAATCCCAGGAATGTATTTCATTTCAGCCTTTTAAAACTTAGTAGTCCATTTATTTTTTCTCTCTCCAATTCTCTGAGTACTTTAATAATACCTGTAGCTACTGGAAGATTATAAAGTTCTTCATTCACAAAAATTTAAGAAAAAGATTAATTTAGAACATTGTCATTTCAGTTTGTTTTTCCTTTACTGCTTCATATCCTAATATACTTTCAACTGTTGGCCTCATGTCCTCATAAGCTCTTTTCCTTAGCTCCTTATTCATCTATTTCTCTTTAATTTTCTAATGTGCCCAGAATTTCAGGTTCTGCATTCAATGCCATATATTTTTAAACATGCTTCTTTACTCTGGCACCATCTCCATGCTTAAAATTTTGGTTCAGTGGGTAAATTTTGCTACCTTTGCTAAAAAGTTTGGGTTTTGTACATATGCACTGCAAACATCCTGCAAAACCTATTATAATCACTAAATCCTTATTGTTTATTAAAGCAATAATAGCCAAGTAAAGGAAATTCACCAGTTACCACGAAATACCACAAATTAACTTAAATTCTGATGGTTCAACACTCCCTTGGAATATTTTAACAATTATTTCACCAATTGTTATTTCAACTTTTCTAAAGTTGAAATATGCTTACCATTAGGATTTGTTAATATATTTACATACTTTAACAACTGTTCTTCAAACATAAGCTTTAATAATACTATGTTTTTATTATGTGCAAATCACAGACTTTCATTAAAGAAATGTAGCCAACGTTTCTTACCTTCTTTCACATTTTACTGTTTGAATACTAATTTTTAACTGTGACAAAACATTTTGTAAAACATCATAGAATTTCCTATCACGTGTGTCTGTCTCCTCTCAGACTGTTTAAAATGGATCTAGTGCAGACAAGTAAGCAGTGACAACACTGTGTCAGGTGATTACTTTACTTGGTCGTATTTTGCAGATGTTCCCGAGCTCCTTGCTGGAATAAAATCTTTTCGTTTTTTTCCAGCTAGTTTTAGCTTTGAAATAATCTTTCATCCTATAAGAGTTATTTTTGGAGTTTAAACCTGCAGTGACATTACTGCTTAATGAATAATAAGTCTTTATAACTTAGAGTTCACTAGGACTCCATCGGATCCTAACCAACATACCATAACAAAAAAAGGAAAAATGTCATATATCACTTAATATTAGAGGAATAAATTAACTTTACAAAAATAGGACAGCATTCTTTAGAATGTGGCTACTGTCCTCAAATAACTATTAAAACCTTAGAACATTTAAGTATATTTCATTGATTACTTCATATTATAATGTATATTTTTGTTTCTCTTCCGTCAAGATAGGAAGGGAAAGGAGTATCAGAGCTGATTTGAAGTGTATTACTGATTTACTCATTTTAATAAAATTTTTAAAATTAGTAAACTTTATACATACACAAATATACAGTATATAAAAGACAGATCTTTGCTGTGTGTCCAACTTTCAATAATGCAACGTGATGCACTGTAAACAAAAAAAACTGTCTTTCCTGCAAAGCAAAATTTCAAAAGCAATAAGGCTCTTACCTATGTGTTAATGTGTTAAGAAAACAGAACTTGATACTATCTTTGCTTGTGTGGCCTTCATAGGTTTATCTTTTGATAAATCAAGGTTAAATAAAGATATGTTTGCTAGAAACAGTGACAAATGAAGACTGTGAGATGATTTACTGGATTGAATATGTTTTCACTGGAATATTTTTACTTATGTAACCTTCATTTGATTAAATCGTCTCACTGAGATTTACCTTTATTTATTTATTTGATTAGAAAGACCATCATGGATAAACATCAGAATATTACTTCATTATCTCTTGCATCCATCCTTTATATGAAGCTGGGAAACCAGGACTGTCTTCCGTAACAGTTAAGTTAAGATATGAACAACTCCTAGACCTACACTAACATGTACTTGTATTTTTTAGAATGGGTGACACAACTAGAATATCCATTAAAAAGACAAACATACACAAGAAAACTTGTGACATTTTCACAGACGCTGTGATGAGAATAAAACTGGTTTCATTGGAGCTGCGGTGCAAAAATGCTAACTATTTTACCACTTGACAATATTAATGCACTATATAAACAGAAAAAAGTGAAAGACAAACTGTGTAAAGCTTCAGTCAAAACTCTGATTGCACAACAGAAACAGAAACAGGTTTTAAGGTGAAGTCATCCTTATAAGGGTCAAAAACCTGAATAAATATTAGTCAAAATGCTAAGCCAGAACACTAACCAAAATAAAGTCATAAGGTCAGTTGCAGTGTACCTGAAATAGTATCGTACTAGCCAAAGATTAAGACCAGACTACATATTATGGTACTAAAAGGAGATGATCCTTAGGTCTAAGTGTTGCTGCAGTGAACAATACTAGGGATCTGTTCCAGAAAAAGAAATGAGGTAATCATGGATCTCAGAATGACCCCAGGCTTGCTTTCCCATAATTTCACACCAGTGGATTAGCCGGTTCAGGAACACCAGATTTCAATCAGCTGAGGCTGTCTTGGATATGTTGATGTGGAGTAATGCACAGCAAAATTTACAAGCCTTTATGAGTCGAACACTGAACAGTTAATCAACTAAGGATCACAAGTCTAAGAAACAGAAAGGACAGCCTTCAGGCCTGCACGGAAAGACATTCTGGTGTCAGTACATAAAGATTATCAGTAAATCCATTAAAAAAGGAATGGCAGCAGCAGCCAAAGAAAGGTAAATTGTGTGGAGGAATATCACCGAAAAGCTGAATGTGTAAAACAGTTAATCAGTGAAATCCACGTAAACTTTGTCTGGTAAGGTGTTACATTATGTAAAAATGTACCTCTGGTGATATTACTCTACTTGAAACAAATATTATATGCCCTTAAGAAACCATTGTATTCTATTTTTGCAATTTTGACAATATCAAAAAGGTCTAAGACCCATGGCAATAAGTGTTCAGCATAGACAAAATTGTTGTAGTCCTTACAAGCTTATCTTGTTCAAATGTGGGACGTGGCATTTCATATTATCTTAAAAATGGATAAGAGGGCACATTGATATTTGTACATCCAGTGTGAGTATTTTATTTACTGTACAAACATGCGTTTCATTCAGAAAAGTCATAAGCCAAATTCACTACAATGCAATGCAGAAGTAGCATCATTGTCTAATTCCATTACCCCAAAACCAAACTGTCAAGGTCAGTCTTGTTACCATGAATACTTACTAAGACCAGATCAGCACAAGATCATCCGCAGCTCAAAGCACACTGTAACTGACTCAAAATGTTTCTTTAACATACTTTAATGGGTCACCTTTCTTTTTTTTCTTATAGAGAAAGCCTTTTTTCACATTTCAAAAGTTCAGACAAGTTACAGAGAACAACACCATCTTATATAGGGACGATGCAATGACATCATAAGCACATAGGATGTCCTGTGGTTGTTGCTGTAAAGTACATGGTGGCATCCATTCAAACATCTCACAAAATGGAGGCTACCATAGAAAAACTACAAACAAAAAGGTGACTTGATGAAGTTGTAAAACTAATAACAAAAATTGTAAAAAAGCATGAATACCAATAAATGTAATTAAAAACATAAATAAAGCAAAACAACACAGTAATAAATGAAGTCCATACAACATAAACATATGTTTGTTAAAGTTATGTAAAATACACATTTACAAAATATGACCGTATAATTACACAAAGTCAAGACGACTTTTTACAGGGAATTTCATAGTTTAGATACCTTCATGAACACTTTGAGGTTTATTTTTGTTTTGGAAGTCTGACTTTCTGACTTTTTACTTAGTGTTCTGTGTTTTTCATGTGTTTTGTGTTTTGTAGATGTCACTGTTTTGTGATATTAGACTTAGGTGCAGCTATATTGTTTATGATTGCTATAACTGTTGCTTGTCACATGACCTGGGGGCAAGCAGGATGTCATGTGTCCTACTGCATCATCACCTCCTGCCAGCACTGTGCAATTAGTTTCCTAGTATTGGGATGGAATCCTTTGTCAGTTCTCGCTTTTGCCTTTTGATTTATGGAATGTTTTGAACGTTGCCCAATTTATCAGCTTTTTTTTCCACCTCTGACCCTCTGTTTTTGATTCATCTCCTGTTCCTTTTCCATTGTCCTTTTAAGGACACACGTTTTATATTCATAGACACAGCAATGATGGTTTCTATCACAACAGTCACAAGAGGTCCAAATTAAAACACAGACACCATACTGTGATAAATAAAAGTTATTTCTTTTGGATGATCTTTTTTTTTTAATTATTATGGAGGATCCATTTTATGAGGTTTTGAGCAACTTTTTATTTATTTGGACAAAATGTAATTTTTGTTTTGTGGTTACCATCTTTTTTTAATGCGACACATGGTTGAGTGTCACTTGACCGCAAACAGTGCTCTAATGACATATATCGGGGTCCCGCTATAACTTCAGTAGCTCCACAGTGCAGCTTCATCCCTCAATGGATAACTTTTATCTAAAACTTTTCCAGAATAGTTAATTTATTAGGCCTAGTTGTATGTTTTGTTTAGGTTTATGATTTCATTCTACTCCTGACTTCACTTTCAGTTTGTTCTTGTGCTTTGTTTGCTGCTTAATGTTCCCATTATTTTACTTTGTATTGTCATCTACTGTTACACTATTTATTGGTAGTCTTTTGGAGACTTAGTGGTTATCACAAGTGCAGGACTGGCGCCACCATTAAGGTGAATTAGGCATTCGCCTAGGGCACAGATCATAAGGGATGGAGGGATCCCAGCAGCATGGGTTAGCTACCGAACAGTCAGTTGGCGCTCTCATAAGCTTGACCTAAGGCACAAAATAACCTAGCACTGGCACTGCACTAGCTTCAAAGACAGCACTTGAGTCCTGACCTAGTTACCATATATGTAGAATCTGCACAACCTCATCCTGTCTGCATGTGTTATTTTATGGATATTCCAGTTTTCTCCTATGCCCCAAAAACAATTTTGTGTTAGGCTAACTTGAGATGAGCAGGTTCCCCATCTACGGCTGGCTCCTGCCTTACCTTCCAATTTTGTCAGAATAAGTTCTTTTTCTCTGGAACCTTCTGATGTTTAAAACAGACTGAACGGATTTATGGATTGATATGACAAAAGGGCATTCCAGGCAAATTTATTAATATGATAAACAGATCTATGACATTTTGCATTTTTTTCTGTATGAAGAATTAATGAAGGTTGTCTTCCTTCGCAAGGATGTGTTTAACACAGTTTCACACGATCACCCGTAGTTCTTAACACAGTGTAAAGTTATATTAAACATTTAGATACCACCATCTATGGCACGCATTTTTGGGCCATCATATGTATTTGGAAGACCTAAAACAGGTTGTTAATATTAATTAATCACCTTATTTGTCTAAAAAATACAAAAAGTATATGGCAGAAGCAAAAAAAGTTTAAAAATTAACATTGTAAAAGTTAAATCAACAATAAAAAGAATGAGCATCATTTAAAGAAATTTAAATGTGGAGGCATCATTTAAGGATTTGGTGCATTTGAGCAAGATGTGGAATTTTTCCAATATTCATTTGCATTAAGTACAAAAATACTCCAAAAAATGCAAATTCTGGAAATAGTTAATGCTATAACTATACTTATATTGTTTCTGCTCAAGAATTCCTTGCATCTTTTCGCCCAAGCACTTTAGCAATGTCATACTTTGACATCATTTATACCTTAAACTGGATTGGGCACACTTTATGATTCTGGAAACAGTGAATTATGTAAAAGAGACCTGTATCAGAGACAATTTAACCTTTAACAAGAGGCCTTAGACTGAAAATCTTGGCATCTGGACAGAAGTGCACTGTACTCTGGGAAAGCTGAAAGGCAAAGTAGGATTCATAGTATTTTTGCTTAGTTAGAAAGCGCCGTTTTTATCCACCATGGGAGTCAACCTTGAGCTTGTATGATAAATACACTTTTTGTGTGGTTTGAGAAAACCATAAGCTCTGCAAATGAAATGGAAACAAGTAAGCCAGGTGCTCACTTTGGGTGAGATGGTAGAGGAAAGTGGAAAGTGGCTGCCTCTTATTAGACTTTTTTTCAAAAAGAGTTCCCTCAGTTCAGCTGCTGAAATGGACACTATTATAGAGGTTTTAGTTTAGTTGCTGCTTTTCTGACACTTTAGAAAAGAGCTCATCATTCGCAAAAACGGACACTAGCAAGGAGGATTTCTCTTTCTAGTAACAACTAAAAATGGACACTTTCACAAAGATTCTTACATGCTACTGTTTAGCTGCTTGATGCTTTCCAAGGAGCTTTGTCTTTGGATATAAATCTTTTTCTTTTCATGTTTCAATTAAGGATACATAATTTGTAACTAAGGCACTGGACCACCTGGAGCATTGTGCTGGTATGAATTTCTCATATTTGCTGCTATTGGTTTTGATAAAAATAAATATAATCTTTAAGTTAAAGCCTAAGTCAGTGCTCTTAGCGAGCTGAGAAGCTTGATCATTCTTTGTCTAACTGTGGTCCTTTGGGGGGTTCATTTGGATGCCTTTTAGATGCCTTTGACTGGTAGAAAGTAAAGGAGTGGTTGAGGGTTGAAGTAAGGGGTGAAGTTAAAGCCAGCCCAAGTCAGTGAAGCAGCCTGCTGATAGTGGTCCCTAAGACAGTATGGAATGTGAGACTGGTATGAAGCTACAGGTAGCAGGTCTATAGCTGGTTTTAATGTTTCTTCGTATCCCACTTTAAGAAAAGAGACTGAGGTTTGTTGTTATCTTTCTTAAAACAAAATCCCAAGTGGAATATCCAGAGTGAAGATGAAGGGGATGACGTTCATGCATATTCATATGTAGAAGCAAAGTAAAAAGATCTTTATAATTCCATGAAGGGTGCTGGCACAGATGAAAAAACTTTGATTAGGATCATGGTATCTAGAAGTGAAGTTGTTATGCTGAACTTTCGAGCACAGTTCAGAAGAATGTTTGCAATATAATGATACTTCTGGAGACTATCGCAAGACTCTTCTTCTGCTATGTGGAGGTGATGACCATTAATGTTAACTTGTATTTAAGTCAGTGAACCAAAGCTTCCTATGATGTGTTGTATTCTAAACTGTATATGAATTTGGACCAAACTTTGAACAGAAACAGTGCCTTGTCTTGGTTTCAAATCATGTATCATGCATCAAATTAATGAAGTAAAGATAATTTTAGTTTCAGGTGTATATACAGTACTTAAACATTTTATCATTGTTACAACCTGAAAAATCTTATTGACACATGTGAAGTACTTTATTGTTGAGTTTATACTGTAGTACATAACTATTCATTTATTTCATAGTAGTTACATTTTTTTTCAAGTTTTGAATGTTTCAAAATCCTGTTTTTTTAGATAAAAATACATTTTGGTTACTTTTTAAAAATAAAAATCTCTGCTTAAGAAAAGAAAAAAAAAAGAAAATTATCATTTATTCTGGCAGCACCAGATGCCTCACAGGATAGAGCACTGGACAGGATGGCATGCCATCACATGGCTAATAAAGTTGCCACTTAAACTAGGGCACATTTTTGGGGCTGTAAGTAGAAAACCCATACAGACAACGTGAAAGGATGCAAAATCTACAAGGCAAACAGGCATGGGATTTGAACCCAAGATGCTGGATTCATGAGGCAGCACCATTAACCACTCAGCCATCGAAGTAATCACACGTGAAATCTTTTGATATATTTTTCCAAGTATTTTTACTGATACAAGAATGGCTATCAATTAGAAGCCTTGAAACAAACATTAGGAATGCAAAGTGTGAAAATATGCACCAGAGTGTTTCAAGATTTATTCTGTGTTACAAATCTACAACAGCTGGAGTTCTGCTGAATGCATGTAAACTTTGTATATATAATTTGGTGACAAGTCAGGCTTAATCATGTTCCAGTCAGCCTGAGCGGGGTAATGCGGGAGCACAACATATGGGTTTTAAATAAAGAACAAGTGGAAATATAAAAGCCGGCTGTATTGCTGCAAATTTACATTTAGATAACAGATAAAATTGGCCTCATTACAATCAATAAACATCTGAAGAGTGCTAAAGAGATACAGCTTAGAGACTGAAAATTGTAAACGTATGGAAGGATGTACAACTATAAAAAAAAAATCTTTAAAAATGAATAGAAAAACAAGCACAACACTAGGTTGCACAAACCAAAAACTTTATTATTTTTAATAATAATCCAAGTAAAAACATTGTAAGTAATTATATTATTAGAATAGCATGGGTACTGTGGCTGCTACTAGCAATAACAGTAATAGCACACTACACTCAAAACAGCTCCATTGCCCATTTGTCCAATGTCTACCACTGTAGTTTAAAATTGTATGAAAAATGCACCAGTGCTTTCATGTTTTGTAGACATTACAGTCCGCAGCTTCATTCGTAGGCCCCCACTGTAGAGTTTTTTATTTGTAATGTGCTTCCACATTTTTTTCAGGCCAGAGGTTCATTGATCCTTCTCTGGGAAATTTTTGGCTAAGTGCCACAATAAAACGCCTAAAGTGACACTTGAGTCATTCTTTTCATTCTACATATACAAGCAGACCTGTAGTTATCGGTAATACACAAATTTATCACATTTGCAAACTCGGTTTGCTTCTGTGGAGTGCACACATCCTAAAAAAAAAAAACAAACTGCATTTGCATCTCGCTTGCACAAAACTTGCACTTGAGTATTAGCGAACAGGAAGTAGCATGAGGTGATCTGCTGGAGATTAATTTTTAAAGGTTTCTTTTTATTTTTGCAAACAATGACAAGACCCAGTTTGGTATATCTGCTCATGTGAATGAAAGAGTCAAGGCTCCCTCATGGGGTTGATAGAAGACATTTATGCCTTATTTCATATTATATTCATGTCTGATCTTTTTAAAGAGAAGGTAAACTCCACATTAGTATTGTTTTGTTTAAACAGATACAGATTAAGGCTGACACAGTTGTCATCTTTTCTCTTTTCTTTTTTAAAGTTTCAATTATAGACTTTCAATTAGATTGTACAGTTATAAAGCCATAACCTGAAGTATCGTGTCATTGTGTAAGAACACAAGTCTAGTGAAAGCAGCTTATAATGAATTATCATCTAATGTGGTATTCATTTTTTCCTAATTTTTACACTATCTGATTTTATCTTTTAAGCTACATATTGTTTTCTCTACTAGATAAAGCAAAAAGACTGCCTGGTTTACAAGCCAAGATGAATTCAATAGAAGATGTCCTTCTGAAATGTGAAATTGAAAGACTGTGTCCGTCTTTGTTATACAGTGCTTGTTATTCTTCATAGCATATTTATGTCCTGAAACAGCATGCAACAAACACAAGGAAAAAAAAAATTCTGTGTGTACTATATATGTGTCTATTCTCTTGTCGTGATGCATTATGCTATCTTTTCAGGAACACATGGCAAGGTATTTACTAAGCCATCTGGTAAAATTGCCTTTCTAAATCTATCTGCCTTTCAGTTGCTAAGGAAATTAATGCTTTTTAAAATCGGGCAGTCAGTGTTATTGCACACCTGTCAATGCAAGTGGGCTTACAAACCTGATTGTCATGAATTTAAATGTTCTTTGACATTACCGTGGGCTGCTGTGTTACTGACCATTACATTTTTAAAAGTTGTGCTGTTTTAGCTTTCATTTTTTAGGTTGCTTTAGCCCACAAGATCCTGACTAGATTAAACAGGTTCAATAATGAATGGATGAGTGGATACTATACCAGTTTAGAATTTGGCATGGAAATCCAAAAGTGTGCATATTTCAAACCCATCATTTACTCAGTTTGTGACCACGCAAAGTCACTTAATTGGTCTGAAACTGAGCTCTACCTGTAAGACATAATGTCGCATTCTCAAACCTGCTTAATCTAATCCCCTGTCACAGGAAGCAAGCGACTGTGGCAGCTGTAGTTGCAAGGCAGGAAACAGCACTGACCAGGGTGCCACTCTATTGCAGGAACTCTTTACACCCACACAGGGGACTGTTTGGAGCTGCTGTTTAACCTAACCTGCACATCCTTGGAGAAAATGCTATGCCCAGATAGAGAACAACCATTCATTCAAGCCTGGGATCTGTGTCTGTGAACAAGCGGTGCTAACCATTTTGCTACTGAACCACTTACTCTAACTGTAAAATCTGTACGAGTGTGAGTACTGTAAGCGTGCCCTGTTGTGGTCTGACGTACCTGTGTCAGTAAAGGCTGTGTCTCATAAGATAATGGCTACAACATGAATTTGGCCACTTCAGGCCTCTTTCTTCCTCATCCTTTTCAATAGCTGGCATTTCAGCTTGATGTCCCACAGCACATCCCAATCATTCTTTCTGGCTGTCTATGTATGGCTTTACCAATCAGGCCTCTCCACCTGCTGCCTTGGTATAATGCCACTGACACACCAGCCTGGCCTCTTGCTTGGCAATACACCCAGCTCGCAGCTGTTAACTAGTATTATTGTTATCCTGAGCTTTGTGATTGACTCTTTGCCGTACAAGGGCTTCTCAGACTTAACAGAATTTATGGTGTATATTGAAATCTCTGGTCAACATGGATACATTTTAAAAGGTGTTTTGCACAAACATATAACAGCCTGACCTTTTTAAATGCCTCCTGGCAGATACTGAAACTTTCATTTCTCTCTTTATAATCAATTAAAGGAGGCCTAATGAGAAGTGCTGTCTTCATCTATTTGCAAACAAAATTCAATTAGAGAGACGTATTAGCATATGATACTTTTGTTAGACATTGAAAACCGGACAGCTGGAAAGTAATTGTTCAGGAAGAAAACTGTCGAAAAGTCAAATCCTGAAAGTCTGCTGTAAAGACCCCAACAAAAAAGGGAAGTTAGCCTTAAAACAACCAGAGATGGCAAAGTCACTTCTTGGTAGAACATACTATGTACCATTTAAAAGCTGCTAAATGATTGTTTGTGTTAGTTGCAGCATCATGCTTGTCATTTAACGTCCAAATATGTTTTGTCTCTGAAGGTTATCTACAAACCTTACAAGTCCTATCAAAAACAGCACAACATTGACAGACGTTAGTCACTTAGTTCCCCAGGTCTTTAGGCCCCAAAGTTTTATTTTTGTAGTTGTAACAGTTCTCTAGGTCTCAAGAAATGTAAGCCTTTTCACTCACAAATCAGTTGCCTACACAAACTCCCATGAATAAATGCATGTGCTTATGTTAAAGAACCTGAAATGTCACTAAAGCAAAAGCATAAAAGAATATCCCATATCCCCTCATATAAAATGGATTTGCCAGATTCGAATCTGGAAAGCATGACTATCAAAATGGAAATGACAAAAAAATGAAAAAGAAGGAAAATAATCATCAATGTAAAAGTATTTCCAAATAAAAACATCATAGCTTTTGAAACATCATATACTGCTAAAAAAATTAAAGGAACACTTTTTTAATCAGAGTATAGCATCAAGTCAATGAAACTTCTGGGATCTTGATCTGGTCAGTTAAGTAGCAGAGGGTGTTGTTAATCAGTGTTTCAGCTGCTTTGATGCTAATGAAATTAACAACAGGTGAATTGGAGGGGCAACAATGAGACAGCCCCCAAAACAAGAATGGTTTAATAGGTGGAGGCCACTGATGTTTTTCCATCCTCATCTTTACTGACTGTATTTCACTAGTTTTGCATTTGGCTACAGTCAGTGATCACTACTGGTAGCATGAGGCGATACCTGGACCCTACAGAAGTTGCACAGGTAGTCCAACTTTTCCAGGATGGCACATCAAAATGTGCCATTGGCAGAAGGTTTCCTGTGTCTCCCAGCACAGTCTCAAGGGCATGGAGGAGATTCCAGGAGACAGGCAGTTACTCTAGGAGAGCTGGATAGGATTGTAGAAGGTCCTTAACCCATCAGCAGGACCGGTATCTGCTCCTTTGGGCCATGAGGAACAGGATGAGCACTGCCAGAGCCCTGCTAAATGACCTCCAGCAGCCCACTGGTGTGAATGTCTCTGACCATACAATCAGAAACAGACTTCATGAGGGTGACCTGAGGGCCCGACGTCCTCTAGTCAGCCCTGTGCTCAGTACCCAGCACCGTGGAGCTTGATTGGCATTTGCCATCGAATACCAGAATTGGAAGGTCTACCACTGGCATCCTGTGCTTTTCACAGATGAGAGCAGGTTCACCCTGAGCACATGTGGCAGACGTGAATGAGTCTGGAGAAGCCATGGAGAAAGTTATGCTGCCAGTAACATCATTCAGTATGACCGGTTTGATGGTGGGTCAGTGATGGTCTGGGGAGGCATATCCATGGAGGGACACACAGACCTCTACAGGCTAGACAATGGCACCTTGACTGCCATTAGGTATCGGGATGAAATCCTTGGACACATTGTCAGACACTATACTGGTGCAGTGGGTTCTGGGTTCCTCCTGGTGCACGACAATGCTGGCCTCATGTGGCAAGAGTATGCCGGCAGTTCCTGGAGGATGAAGGAATTGATTGGACCCCACGCTCACCTGACCTAAATCCAATAGAACACCTCACAGACTGTCCAAGAGCTCAGTGATGCCCTGGTCCAGATCTTGGAGGAGATTTCCCAGGACACCATCCGTCTCTCATTAGGAGCATGCCCCAATGTTGTCAGGCATGCATACAAGCACGTGGGGGCCATACAAACTACTCAGTACAATTTTGAGTTGCTGCAATGAAATTTTGGCAAAATGGACTAGCCTGCCGCATCATTTTTTCCCGTTGATTTTTGGAGTGTCTTTGAATTTAGCCCTCTGTAGGTTGGTAATTTTCATTTCCATCAAACGATGTGGCATCCTTTCATTCCTAACATATTACCCAGTCCATGTCAGTATAGATATCCGACATTTTTTTTCCATTGAGATCTGATGTGTTTCAAAGTGTTCCTTTAATTTTTTTGAGCAGTTTATATTGTTTAACATACTTTGAAAACTGATTTGAATAAAAAAGAGTGCAATGCTGTATGAATGGTCATCAGTGAAGATTTCTTTTGCTAGTTTGGCTTAATCAGCTCATCCAAGTTACAATGAGCCATTGGATATAATAGCCACCCCAATCAGGAGACAGAGTAAAGTCATTCACAAACACATACACAGAATTTTCAAACAACCAGAAATTAAGTTGTTGGACTGCAAGAGTAAAACAGTGGAAAATAATAGAGGCTTAGCTGCAGTTTCACCTGTTACTATTTTTAATTATTAATTTAGTAATTTTCCAAACCTGCTTAATCCAATACAGGGTCATGAGAGATTGGACAATCGGTGTAAGACATTAGTTCGTCTCAAGGAACACTTTCAAAAACTTTCACACTTTCCATAGTATAGTAGTATAGTCCATAGCGTTAGTTCAATTTATATTTTTCATTCAGTCTTTGGAATTTAAGAAGAAACATGAAGAACACCCTGGAATCAAAGTCAGGCTCTAGGTGAGAAATTCAGTGAGAATTGTGATTCTTGGGTTGCCTACAGTTGGCGTACTTCTCTTGAACCCTAGTCCGTTTAAGTCACATGACCATCGATGTCAGGCCAGTATGTTTGTCAGCCAAGGGGTTAGTTCAGTTCAGACCAAGAAAAGGTCAGCACTTACAGGATAAAAAAGGCTGCGGGTGATTTATAGCCAGGAGAATAGACAGTTATTCTGGCTTTGCCAGGGCAAGCCAGCTTCTATTATGCCTGGGCTGACTCCTTGGAGCCCATTTATAAGGGACTGATTTTTTTGTTTTGAAGATTTTTTTTTTCTTTTAAGGGTGTGTAGCATATGGTGGATGTAATTTGTTTTGATTTTTTAATGAATTTTATTTTTTCATTTTATTTACTTCTTGGAGTATTGTTTGCTTTATTTTGATATTGCCTTTATTGAATGCTGTTTCTTTCTTGCAATAAATGCACCTTTTTCCTTGTTGAAACTTTTGTCTCCTTTATTGTCCCACTGATTCTTGGTTCCCATACTTAATGTCCCAGAGTTTCTGCCAGAGCCTAAAGTGAGAACACTGGGGCTTAACATGAATGAACCAAATTTTAATTCTTTCAAGTTTTATTTATTTATTTATTTGTTTATTTATGTATCTTTACAGTCAGAGAAGACTATCATGAGTTTTAGGTAATATTACTGATGGAAACGGTGCAGTTTATTGGAAGCATACAATCTTGCTTGTTTTTACTTATTTTTTTTATCAACTACTAACACATCCCTTGCCTCCATACTCACAAATAAAATAAGAACTGCCTAAATGTGCAAATATAAAGCAATTTAATTTTGTTTTGCATATATGCGTGTGACACATGAACTTCATGTGGGCAGCTGGATCCAAAAGAGAGATAGAAAGGCAGATAAGATGCAAAACCTCACTTGAAATTAGCATGGATTTTGTGTCACTCCCTCATTTCCAGAGAGGGATTAGTAGTATTAGTACATCATGTGTTCAGTAATCAAATTAGACCTTTTCATTTTTCTGTCTTCCTTTTTTTGTGGTCAGCTCCTTTCTTTAATGTTGACATTGTTACAGTTAAACTAATGAATATGTACCTCATAAATACACACAAGGTTTAGACTTTAATAAAGTATTTGTGCAGGTGTGAAGGTGTGAACTGTTGGTCTTTATTTTTCCCCTGATGACATCAGATCTCATTGAAGGGGTCGTAGCTTTAACTGTACAGCATCTCCTAAAGTAACAAGGACACTTGGATATTTCTAACAGCAAGACAGAAGCCTCCCTTGCCATTAAGTAAATTGGTGCAGCAGTACTTATACATCCATCCATTTTGTCATCCACGTAGGGATGTGAGTACCTAGAATCTATCTGGCATCAGGTGTAACAATGAAACACCAAACCTGAGCACCATTTTAGAGATTTCAGTTGAGAGTCATGTTTTTGGATTATTGGAGTAAGCTGGGATATTGTGTTAATAAGAATTACTGACTGTCCAGTACGAGAAAACCCCTATGATATACTGTCTGACCTTTCTTAATGTCTAGTTATGTGAAACATCGGGCTTTTTGGGTTAACCCTTATTTCTGGCACTTTAGTTTTGAAAAACACTACTTTTGTAGGCCATTTTTTCAACTATGCTTTGTGCAAGAAATTAAACCCTTATGATAAAGGGTAAAACAATTGGCATATTCAGCAAAAACAATCAGAAGGACTTGAAGTTGTGTATGCCACATAAACTGAATCAATGGGCTCTCCCACTAATGGAATATGAGGGGTCAAAGCTACTCCTTCTCAAAAAACTTAGCAATATAGGCATGTGGAGTGTTGTTTTATGCTATTTTGAGGTTGTTGATCAGAAATATTGTTGATATTTTATTCTTTACTGGTGGTTCTATCCATTTTATAGCCACTCCCAGAAAGTTAAAAATGACAAATTTCAAACATTAGAATGTGGGGTATCAGTTTAAACTATTTCAAGGTCACAGATATAGTATGCTAGCTGTCCCCTGCAGGTCTGCCTGCCTAGTAGTGAAACAGGACAGACTTTAAAAACCAATAAACAAACAACTATCGCTAGCTAAGAGGAGGCAAGTTATGCTCCAAAATGCGGGCAGGGGTAGAGCATTTTGAATGAAGGCAGGTGCGTGAGTGAGAATGGCCCCGCCCGGTTCCCCACTCCTGATGTCATGCTTCCCCCTCCCTTCGGCCTGCTCGGCCTGCAGCCTCTGTCCCAGATTAGCGCAAATAAATCGCTCCTGCAAGCAAACTATGATACTTATCGCGATGGGAGAAGGTGCACAATTAACCGGAATGTTCAACAAACATGTTATGCAGTTCTCTCGTGAAAAATGGACAGACACACAGACAGGCAGACATTGGATTTTATATATATAGTGATGTGATTTTTGAGGGATGTAGCTCTCTATGAACCTCTACCAGAGTGTGAAAAATGACAGATCTCTCTATTATAATAAAAAATCCTGGGATGAGATGTGACTTTTTCAGAGAGATACTTTCATGTCCCGCGAGACGAGACTTTGTGCCAAGAGATTTAACCACACCCGGGAATGGAAATAAAAGACAGAGTAGTTGACAAAGTAGAACGTCATAAAGAATTTAAAAATGTTGGCGCGATACACATGCAGAGCAGGTTAGAGATAATGGAAGTACTAAAATTCAAAAGTCTCAAAAAAATGATAGTAAAGATCACATTAGCGCTAACAAATGGAAATTATTACAAGGTGAAATAACAGAACAGTGAAAAGAGATCGAATATATTGTTCGAATTTAAACTTTAAGTTGGAGACTTGTAGATTGTCTAATTCGTGTTGCCATCAGGCAAAAGTAGTGTTTCTTCCCAGTGAAGAGGCGTATCCGCGAGAATTTAAAGATTTGTTGTTTGGTGAAAGTGAAATCCACATACGCGAGTGGCAGTGGCTGGTGCATAGTGCAGGTGGGGGAGTTGTCGAGCGAAGTGAGCAGGGGGTGAAGCCCCCTAGTTTCTATTAAAATTGAGATTTTTTAGACTTTAAACAATTAAACTGAAGAACAAATTTTAATATCTATTTGATGCAACTATTCTTCTTTATTATGTACTTCTTCTTCACAAAGTAAATCATCACATTTCTTATGAATACTCTGAATTAGGGCTTATAATTATTATTATAGAATGGACTAACTCATATACACATTTGGGAGTATAAGCCCAGAAAAATTTTCCTCTTTTAGTAAAAAGGTATTTTTAATTACCACCAGAATATGGCATAAAGTTGCAATAATTTGACATGAAAATATCACAACACCATACCCTCTCTGTTGTTTGGATATACATCAGCATCTAGTTTAAGAATCGCCTTCCAGAAATCTGCAATTCAATTCCAAACTCATGACAACTGTACACAGAACACAGAAGCTACACTGCTATCTGTCTAATAGGTGGGATGAATACTTAATCAGCTATATTCATGCACTGCTAAACCTCTCCATGCAGTATGGTATGTAAAGGTGAAGTTCTTTCAGCCTTCTCATTTAGATTAAAACTTGTATGTAAATGCAGGACTTCCAAAATGTATTTTTTGATACTATATTCAGAATAATATGCTGGCACTGGTCTGCACAGTTTCCTTAGCTCTAGAATCCCTGTGTTTAAAATCAGGCCCAGAGATTTTTGCACATTGCATATTTAGGCATCTGGATACATGCCAAAGATGCATTGGTTATGTGGATTGGCCTAGTGCATGCCTACAACTGAATGGCAGTCCCTTACATGGCTTGTCCAACTTTATTTCTAAGGCTGCTTGAATAGGGTGTAGACCTCAAGAGATCATGCTTTGAACTAAAGAAATAATGTTCAGAAATTAATAAACCCTGAAGCAGTTACACTTTAGGAGTAGTAGTAGTAATAGTAGTAGCAGTAGTACTAGAGTCATGTGTACAGAGAACAATGAAGTTCCTACTCACTGGAAAAACGATAAACAAGAATGGATTAACATACATCACTTCACTTTATGTAATAGAAAAAACAAAATAGCTTACCTCATGTACTTCCTTACTCATGTTCAGCTGTGCTTATGTGAGACTTTATTTTCTAGCTTAAAATCATCATGGCCT
Source organism: Erpetoichthys calabaricus (assembly GCF_900747795.2). Lineage (NCBI taxonomy): Eukaryota > Metazoa > Chordata > Cladistia > Polypteriformes > Polypteridae > Erpetoichthys > Erpetoichthys calabaricus. The sequence goes on from NC_041396.2 coordinate 67,256,057, forward strand.
CTTTAGTAGTTCTTGTAATTTATTTTTACATTTAATCTACCTAACTGATGGGTGGCACAATGGAGTAGTGGGTAGAGCTGCCCTTCTTACATATCCAGTATCCTGAGTTTAAATCTGCACCTGGATGTTGTCTGTCTGAAGACTGCATGTTCTTACTGTATCTACTGTATACACATGAGTTGTCCTTTAGGTACACTGGTTTTCCATCCACATCCCCATTGGCACGCAGATAAGCCCACATAGTGAATCTAAATTTGGCCTCTGTGTGTGCTTGGACTTGTCCAGGACTGTTTCTTGCCATAGACTCAGTTCTGCCAGGATTGGGTCAGGCTCTCTGAAAACCTTGAATTAATCAAGTATGAAAATTAAATGAAATTAAAATGAATGTATAATGGATTGCATAACTTGGTAAATTGCTACTACTTTGTTAAGTTGCTTTCAGATCATGACGAAAGCTAACATATAAAATTATCTGAGTGATGGCTTGGAAGGTAGCTTAATTAAAGCTGTACTAATGTGTATGTATATTGCACTATAGATTACTGCCATCTGTTGGCTGATTGCATAAGAATTCTTCAATCAAAATAAAAGCACATTTTTTAAATAAATAATGCATCTCCAAGACAGCTGCCAGATAAAGCCTTAGTATCATGAGTGCTCTGCTGAGAGAAATGTGATAATATTAAAATGTACTATAAAACTGATTAATTACATATTGTAAACAATAAAAAGTAAACTGGTGGGAGAGGATGGAAAACAATAATAGAGACATTTAAATGAAGTCACCAAGCAGGCTCCTGACCAATAAAGAAGAGGATGGCAATTAAACTGTACTCAAGAATTTGAAATAATAATTTTTCTGAAAAGAAAGCAGACTTGCTATATTTTAACACCATTAGAATCAGCATTTTGGTGCGATAACCCTTGTTGCATCTAAGTCTCTTAAATGAATGAGTACAATAGCAAACGGTTGTTTATTATATAAGTGAATACTTGTTATTGTAACCTGAAGTGGCCAGTGCTGTTGCTCTGCCAGAGATGTACAAAAATTACCTGGTTACAAGGACAACCGGAATGGACCAGGAGATGAAATCAGAGTCAAAATGATTGTCCATTCCATTTTCGAAATCCAGTTATCCTGAGCAGGTTTGTGGCGAAGCTGGGTCAGTTTACAGTAGCTTTGCCAGTTCACTTAACCTGCATGTCCTAGGACTGTGTGAGCACCTGGAGAAAACCCAGGCAGACATGGGGAGAACATGCAAAGTTCACAAAGGGAACACCCAGGTTATGAATCCCAGTCTCTTTGTTGCAAGGCATCCTCAAAATGACAGTGAGGGTCAAAACAAAAATTTCAATATATGATTAGAACTCAAAGTTTCCAAGTCAAAAGGAAAAAAAAATAAAAACTTTAACAAAACCTGCTCAAACATTTTTAGACAATGGCGGATTCATGACACCATCTTATAAACCAGAACATTGGTGGCGACAAAACTCCCTGATTCGAGATTATACAGCTTAGTAACCCATGTACCTGCTATAGCTCTTTGATAAACAAATAGTATCAGGAATACATCTTTGTGATGGGATGATATTATCTACTTCACCTGACACCTCATCTGTTTCCAACTGCCCAGGTAATGCATCTGCTTTGCCATTTTTTTACCATGTTTGTACAAAATCACAAAGATGATCAGGCTGAAGAACATAGTCCACCTAGCTTGTTTTGAATTCAGCTATTTTGCAGTTTTAAGATACACCAGATTCTTATGGTCTCTGTAAATTACGAAGGGGAGTTTGCTATCCCCAGGCCAATGGCTCCGTTCCTCTAGTGTCAATATAGTAGTTAAAAGTTCTTCATTATCCACATTGTAATTCTTCTCTGTGGTAGATATTTCTTTTATAAAAAGGCACAGGAGTGAATGATTCCTGTGTCAGGAAACTTCTAAGTCTGGTACAGCTTCTATTTTTATTTCGAATTCCAGGGGATAGGAGGATCTGGATGATGTAAAATAGGAGCTGATGTAAAACGTTCTCGAAGTGCTCAAAAGATTGTTTGAATTTGTGAAACCCAAATAATTAATCAATTTATTTATTTTAGTTTAGGAGGTAGAGTGAAAAATAAAAGCAGTTATAACTGGTTGAAACCAACAAAATGTTGTGCCTGTTTTAAACTCTGAGAAGGTTACAGATAAGAATAGCAACTACTTTGGCTTTGTTCATGTTAATCCCTATAGGAGAAATATCATATTCTAGAAAATCACAAAAGATTTATCAAATTTGCATTACTCAAGTTTAACAAAAAGTTTCAAAATTTCTGAAAAATCTTTTCCAAATGGCAAAAATGCATGTCCAGTTCATCTGAAATGAACAAAGTATCAGCTATCAAATAAACTTCTAAAATATTGTGAAAAACTATAGGAGCATTGGTTAATCCCTAAGGATGTGCCCAATGGATGTCCTGAGTACACTCTTTCACTCATCACCTTCTTTAATTCAAATAAAATTATACACACCACCAAGATCAAGCTTCTTACAACCTATGGCTTTGTTTAACAAGCAATAAATGAATGAATGGATAGTGCAAAATCCTTTTTTTTTAGTACAAAGAAAAACCTGCTCCCCACTGCACTACTGGTGTAATAAATCCATTCTTGAGATTCTCTTGAATATATTTATCCATAGTTTGAGATTATGAATGAGATAACACATATAACATATATTTGTGTAACACATTTTCATACAAACAATGTAGCTCAAAGTGCTTTACAAAATGTCAATTGAAAGTTACAATAAATGAAAAACAAATAAGATTAGAGAATAATATGGGATGCGATGGAATGATATTATCTATTTCACCTGGCACCTTATCTGTTTCCAACTGCCAAGGTAATGCATCTGCTTTGCCATTTTTTTTACCATGTTTGTACAAGATCACAAAGATGCTGAAGAACATAAGTAACAAAAAACCTATCTATGCGATCTTAAGCTTGGCTCTTGGAATTATAAGCAGACCACCTAAGGTTACAACTTGGAGTGCAGGGGACAAGTATTCCAAAATATAGGGAGGGGCAAGAATATTTTAAAACTTTATATACAGTATATTAGTAGTATTTCAAAGTTAATTCTAAATGACATGATTGGCCAATGTAACAACGCTACAACTGGTGAGATGTGCTCAGATTTTCTTTTTCTAGTTAAGATTCTGGCTGCTGCATTCTGTATTAATTGAAACCAATTGATGTCTTTCCTAGGTAGTAGCCCTGTTAGGAGTACATTACAGTACTCTAGTTGACTAAAAAACTAAAGTGTGAACAATTTTTCAGCGTCTTGTAATTTTATAAGAGATCTAACTTTTGCTAAATTCCTTAAGTGAAAAAATGCAGTCCTAGAAGTCTGGTTAAAATGTGATTTAAAGTTTAGGTCAGAGTCAGTGATTACCCCTAAATTATTTACATCTGCCTTTTAAACCTGAGGGATCAAGTTTTTTTTTTCTAATACCCTCGCTTTTTCCATATTTGCCAATCACTAAGATTTCTGCTTTTTACTTTTTTTGTTTTGAGATAATCTGGCGTAATGGAAATACATATTTTGAAAAAAAGCAGTGAACCCAGAATAGATCCTTGTGTAAAACATATACAATAACATGGATCTACGAAGTATAATCACCACAACTAACAAAGAATTTTCTACCAGTTAAATAAGACTGAAACCAATTTAAGACACTGGCGGAGAAGACCACCCATTGTCTAAGGCGATTTATAAGAATACTGTGGTGTTTGGTGTCAAATGCTTCACTCAAGTCTAAGAGAACAAGAACAGATACTTATCCTCTGTCTGCATTAATCCTCAAGTCATTTACTACTAGAACTAGTGCAGTTTCTATACAATGATTTGTTCTAAAATGGGACTTGTCAAGAATATAATGGTTATTCAGGTTATCATTTAGCTGCTTAAACACTGCATTTTCTAGACTTTTACTCAAGAAAGGCATGTTAGAAATTGGTCTAAAGTTGTCAAAGATAGAGGAGTCGAGAATATTTTTCTTTAGCAGGGGTTTAACAACTACTGTCTTTTGACAGTCATGGAAGACCCCCAGTATCTAATGATGAGTTCACTATGTCAAGTATACTATCAATTAGCACATTGGAGATTTCTTTAAAAAAGCCTGTTGGTATTCGGTAAAGGATGCAGATGGAGGGTTTTAGTTGAGAAATATTCTATGTAGTTCTGGTAGATCCATTTCAGTGAAAGAATTTCACTCGTTTAAAATGGCATCCTGGGGTTCAAAGGATTAACTTTGGGGGGAATGTGCTATATTATTTCTAATTTCATTTATTTTGTGTTTAAAAATATAGCAAAAACCTCATTAGTTTCACTAGTAGTTTTTGGGAGGCATTCCATTGAGTGAGCTGGGTTTAGAAGACAATCAATAGTTGAGAAAAAAAACTCTGGGATTACCAGCATTATGATTTATTGTTTTAGAAAAATAAGACTGCCTCTCAAGGCATACAGCATTTTTTTATTCAGTTATTTGTGCCTTCAATATTTCATAGTGGACTATCAGTTTTATATAATATTAGCTGTGTAAGCCCGTGCTGTAAAAAGCCCAGGCTCCTAGAAACTATTGCAGAGTCGGTGGTTTCATTTTGCCGACATGCTCGCCCCCCTTGTCTATCAGCTAAGTGAGTTTCTCTCTCCTCAGAGGTTTTGTTTCACCGATGTGCTCACCTCGCTTATGTATTAGCTGCTAAGCGAGTTTGTCTTTCGTTGGCGGTTTCACATTGGCAATGGAGTCACTTTCTTTCAGCTGCATGCTGTAGCCTCGTACTTCCAGTCCGGACAGACAGACACACACACTTTGACGCATAGACGTTTATATATAAGACAATTTATGCTTAGGTAAGGATACTTCAGGAATAGCACAATCATGGTGTTTATATGGAGGAAGTTTGTGAGATTTATAATTGATGAAAACATCTGTAAACTCATTGTAATAATTACAATACAATACAATTTATTTTTGTATAGCCCAAAATCACACAAGAAGTGCCGCAATGGGCTTTAACAGGCCATGCCTTTTAACATCCCCCCAGCCTTGCCTCTCTAAGAAGTCAAGGAAACAGTCCCAAAAAAAAACCCCTTGTTTGGAAAAAATTGGAAGAAAACTTGGAAAAGACAATTCGAAGAGAGACCCCTTTCCAGGTAGGTTAGGCGTGCAGTGGGTGCCAAAAAAAGGGGTAAATACAATACAATACACAGAACAGAGCACAAGTAATCCTCAATACAATATAATAGTGCAATAAAAATATTACAAGTATAGTGCAGAATTCAAAAGTAAGAATTGAGCTGGTACTGAAAGGAATGCAAGGTATGATAGTAAAAAAACAACCAACTAGCCTCTTAGTTCTTTTCTTAATGGGGACAAGATGAAATGTCAAAACCAGCTATATACCTATTACCTGTAACCACTTACCTGTCTCACTGTCCATATTGTACCCCATGTATTCAACTCTAGGGACCCTTGCTTCACTGACTGAGACTGTCTTTACTTTCACTGCTTTATTTCAAAACAGCGTAGCACTATTGTGATCTGTAGCGAGAGTAGGGAGCAGGTTGAGGAGACACTGGAGAGGTGGAGATATGCTCTTGAGAGGAAAGGAATGAAGGTCAGTAGGAACCAGACAGAATACATGTGTGTGAATGAGAGGGAGGGCAGATGAATGGTGAGGATGCAGGGAGTAGATTTAGTGAAGGTAGATGAGTTTAAATACTTGGGATCAACAGTACAGAGTAATGGGGATTGTGGAAGGGAGGTGAAAAAGAGAGTGCAGGCAGGGTGGAATGGGTTAGAGAAGAGTGTCAGGAGTGATTTGTGACAGATGGATATCAGCAAGAGTGAAAGGGAAGGTCTACAGTAGTAGTGAGACCAGCTTTGTTATATGGGTTGGAGACGGTGGCACTGACCAGAAAGCAGGAGAAGAGTTAAAGATGTTAAGATTTGCACTGAGCGGGACAAGGATGGATAGGATTACAAATGAGGACATTAGAGGGTCGACTCAGGTTGGAAGGTTGGGAGACAAAGTCAGAGAGGCGAGATTGCATTGGTTTGGACATGTGCAGAGGAGAGATGCCAGGTATATTGGGAAAAGGAGTTTAACGATAGAGCTGCCAGGCAAGAGGAAAAGAGGAATACCTAAGAGAAGGTTAATGGATGTGGTGAGAGAGGACATGCAGGTGGTGGGTGTAACAGAGCAAGAAGACAGGACAATATGGAAAAAGATGATCCGCTGTGGCAACCCCTAACAGGAGCAGCCAAAAGAATATTATTAATAATAATAATAATAATAATGTTACAACCACAACCAGTCTGGGAGGAAAAAAAAAAACACCCATATGTGGTTCAGAGGTTTGAAACCGATGAGCTTTTATTTATTGCTCCCCAGCTAAACTCCCACTGTTTCAGCCAATGGAGATGCCTCCACTTTTTACTGCCTACCAGACTTGCTTTAATTTTAACACTGTTCTTCTTTTGCCCCAGTATTACGTCCCGGATGAATGCCACTCTTTTATATCTCGTTCCCACATGTGCTGCTCCACATGCTTGAGGTGTCTCTTCAACCTTTTGCACCGTACCTTCTGCCAACACAGTGCTCTGCTGCTGTCCAGCCTCATGACCCTCTGAGTCTGGGGCTGGATCATTACGACAATAATAATAATATTTATACAGTGATTTTCTCACTACTCAAAATGCATTACATAGTGTGTGGAGAGCCACTTCAACTTCCATAAATGTACAGCGTCCACCTGACCAGTACACTCAAGACCCATTAGCTGTTACGTGGTGTAAGGATGAGAGGTAATTAGCTAATTAGAGACAATGGATGATTAGGGGAGCCAAAATGACTAGGCCGTGGTGGGCAGTTTAACAAGGACATTGGTATACACCTTACTCTTTATGAAGGATGCCCAGGGATCTTTTACAACCACAGAGAATCAGAACCTCGATTTTATGTCTCAACTGAAGGACGGTGCAATTTTACATCACAGTCCCCTTCCCTGCACAGGTCTGCTGGACCACAAATGATGTCATATAGCAAGTCTTCAGGGGACACACCCTTGACTAACAGGAACATAAAATTGTGGCAATAGAATTCATTACAGTAAACCAAAACCATGAATAAATATAACTTAAAGGCACAAAATGAAGTTACACAATTAAAATGAAACTGAATTCAGCATAGTTCAAAACCTAAAAGGAAAAATACTTAGTCCTACAGAGAAAAAAATATATTAATCATAACAACAATTAACAAAGTTTCAAACATGCATAGCAGCTATCACGTGTTACCTCCTGGAGAATGAGTACAAATCCTGGCCTAGGCTGTGCCTTTGTAGTGTGTTCATAGTCTCCTTATGTCCATGTGAGTTTGCCCGGTTTTTCTCCCAAATCTCAAGAATATGCATGTAGGCTACCTGGCTATTTCTTCTAAATGTGTCTAAAGAATGTGTCTAAAAAGTCATGTGCAGTGGACTGTATTGTAACTCTGCAATTTTTTTTCAGTCTTCTGCAAGATCCTGCTGGGATGAACTCTGTCTTTTGCAAAATTAAAATGGTGATCTCAATAAATTAATGAATGGATGGATGGCTTCTAGACTGTATTCATCAAATGGAATGTTGGTTGGTAATATTAAAACAAAATCTTCACTTGTACCATCTTGTGTGCAAGGGAGGACAAGTGACATCTGCCAACACACACACCTCATGAAGGAAACATTCAACAGCCAGTATCAATTGGGTATGTGAGCTTCCAAACCTGGTCAACCTATAAACATTTATATCATAAATATTTTTTTTGGTACCACCAGCATCAGTTTAATTTTTCAAAATTTTATAAAAAATATAGCTATTATTGTGAGGTAATGTTGGCACACCATTTTGCTTTCTCAAGTTTATTTTGGTATTTGACCTTAACCTATTTTCTGACTACTCTTTGACTCACCTGTTTGAGATTTAAAACTTCATCATCTGGCCCAGTACACTAGTTTAGCTTCTGGAAATCTTTCAAATCACTCTAGCTAAAATGGTTTATATCTAAAACACAATAAAAGACAAAATTTTAAATGTAAATAAACATTAAAGATAATATTTCCAGTTTTCTAGTCATATACTGTATAAAATGTCTGCACTGTACTGTACATCTTTTTGCAACTGCATCTTAAACGTATGACAGATTCCTAGCTGCCATGTGTACAAATATAAGTCAGGTAGATGTAAATGTTTTTTTATTTTTATTTTTAAAAGAATAAATAATCATTCTGTCAGCTACACTCACTACTGACAGAAAATGACAACTGACAGCCTGAATATTTTATGCTGTTAATTCATAGCTCCCTTTGTCAATTCTGCTCACTTTAGAGTAGATCAAGTTGGAAGAGAACTGATGGAAAAGAGAAACCGTAATCTATAAGCTGAGATGTAGTGCATACAGATGGGCAGACAAATTCAGAAAGAAATCTGCATTGCACACACTTCTGAAAGAAGAGACAGGCAGCTGAAAATCGCTGGCAATATCAAAGCTGCACTCTACCTTCCTTAGAAAGCAAGAAAATGAAAGAGTTCTTGAGTTTACCAAATTCTGTACTTTCAGATTTGTTTAATTTTTCGTTATATTTAAATAGCTTTAAATTGATGTATTTTTCATTAATTCATTTAAAACTGCAGTGTTATTGTCACAAAGTCTACAATTATACCTATTATGTTGCAAGGGTTACTTTTGAGTGGTAACGGTTAAGCACTACTGTGGTACAAGTGCTGCAACCCAGCTCTTGTTTATAAGTGGAGAACTTAGACTACATGACCCAAGAATACAAAAGTTAAAACTATAATTTCAAATTCAAGATCAGGAAATCTTAACACAGGGAGTCTAAATCAATCAAGTTTCAGAGACTAAATCAAAGATTCAAGATTACTTCCTATGTGCACATTCAAACAGATTAGGATGCTGCACAGACAAACATTTGCCACAAGTCAAGATAGTAAAACTAAACTGTCAGGCTATGCAGGAAGAATTGGTACATGGGAGCTAACATTTAGGACAGGCAAGCTGAAGCAAGGCAGTAGCAGCTTAGGTGGGATGGGAAGGCCTGCAATGTAATGACAAGACTGAGTAAAGAAGCTGTGATAGTCTGTGGATTGAGCAGGTGCATACGTGAAACAGAGGCACATACATCTGGAGTGTCTACCTTTCAGAAACACAAGACTGCTAAGGCTGCATTCCTGGATGAGCAGTCAAAAAGATACAAAACATCTGCCTGGGACATGTCAAGTGGTAAAAAGCAGCCTCTGTTTAGTGAAACATGACCAGCTTGATGAGTTTGATAACTGGTGTTTATTGAGATATGGGCATCTCCACAAGAAGTGGACAGTCATGGTTCAGCAAGAACTGTATAGTTTCCAGTAGCCAAAATAAGGGGACAACAGCTACTTTCATTGGGAGAAATTCTTCAAAAAGGACAGCATAACTTCTGATCAGGGAGACATGGTTACCCTAGCAAGACAGTGTAACTGCCATTTAGAGACACAGACAATTAAACAGAATTAAAAACAAAGCAAAATAAAATTTCCTAGAACTCCTACTCAGTCTAGGACCCAGACCCTGAAAATAATAATAATAAAAAACTAACCAGCAAAATGTTGCTTTGTTTCAAACCAAATAAAGAAACAAATTAAATATTTTTGTGTCCCTAACCCGAAGACAAAAGATTTTTTTCTTCTATTTTGTGAAAAAAAGAAAAATGTATTTCTTTTCTGTCTCCTGTCTACTTTGATGCAGTTGTGTCTTCCTATTATTCCTCTAAAAAAGCATCAGTAAGAATAGGTTTATAACAATGATGTCCAGCACATCTCATGGGTACAGAGCAACACATACCTATGGCACATGTCATGTGAGTCCACAATTCCCAAAAACACTTAAAGGTTGAAAATGGCAGTAAGACATGAAACAATACAACTATCTCCCACCACCATGACCAAAATCTGGCTATGCGTACACATCACATCTATCACAAGAAGGGTGCCACTTTGTCTGCAGCATTTTCATTATAACACTGTTGGTAATTCAGAATTGGAAGCCATAGGTGAACAATCAACACAGACATCTAATTGAATAGCCCTGTTGAAAAGAGAACTGGCAGCCCTACAAGTATTTTATTATGCAAGACTGCAGCTTGAAGATATTATTCTATGCCTAATTAGTTGTACACTTTAACAAAACCATAATTTTTTAACTATGCAATATCCATTAAGTTTTTTCCGCTTAAATAATACTTAACCTCTTTTATATGCCAATAACGTAGTGTTCAGGCTGTGTTATGTTTAGTCTTACTTCAGCTTTAAACGTGGGACTAATTTGGGAATGAGCATAATGTTAGTCTACAGTTTCAGAAGAAAGTATCATTACAGTTTTCATCACTTTTTAATCTTCTGTTCAAATGCTATGAAAGGTTTTAAGAGTTTTAAGGTTTAGATTTTGGCCTAAAATAATATGTTGAAAATTATTCAGTTGTAGTTGATTACTTAAACACTAAATGTCTTGTGATGCATTACATCCCACATCTAAAATATATGGAACATTCAAGCAGGATTTATTTGATTGGTGTAACCCCTCAGAGAGACAAGTCAAGTCACTGCCACAGGGTGAGATCAGCATTGTGACACTGAAAATTGGAATAACAAAGAATTTGGATGGCTAAACCAGTCGTATCATCTGCTCTTGCAGGCTTTTATGTAGATAGATACAGTAGGAAATTACATTTTTTAATCTATCAAAATGTTTTATAAACAAAGACACAATCATCCAAAAACTTTCTTTCAAAGTCATAATGAACAATTATATACGTATGTAATGATGGAAAAAAGTGAACATGAATTTTCAACATACCAGAAAATTTCTCTTGACTTAATTTCAGCATAATTCTAAAAATCTGGGACAGTTTGGAAAACACTAATACAAATAAAAAGGGGTGATTTTTAAGGTTACTTTGACATGACAAATATTCAGTTATTCAAGATTAAAAAATGAGAAGAAAAAATACAGCATTAAATTAATGGTAAGCAAAAGACAAGCAAGACAAACACACAAGGAAACAGCAAACCGTCAGGGGCACTCAACGAAAAATATCCACCAAGATGACACCTAATACTTTTGAGTAAAGATTAGGAACAAATCCTACAACAGTGGATCTTCCCATTTCTTAATTTATTGCTAGTATGTCAAACACAGCAAAAGCAAACTGAAGAAAGCAAAGCCTCTGCACACGCATGCACACAGAGTGCATACAATCACCTCACAGTAGATAAGATCCCCACAATCACTGCAGGGCTGCTACAGTAAATACAGAAGGCTGCAGGCAAGTGCTGGCATTGCACCATGAGTAACAAAATAAAATAAATAATGTGCTTGGCAAATACTGCCAGCCATGAAATCTCACTCTCAGTATAAACACAGAAGCTCTCCTGTGTGTCAGCAGGCATAATCCTACCACCCATTATTATCATTTTTAGCAGTCCTATTGGCTTATTGAGCCCACTGCTGGGTTTAAGAGGTCTGTTATCATATTATGAAGTTTGTTATGTACATTACGAATAAGAAAAAAAAATCAGCAGTATGTATGGCCCCTGCGTGCTTGTATGCCTGCCTGACAACATCCTAATGAGACGACGGATGGTGTCCTGGGGTTACTCCTCCAGGATCTGGACCAGGGCATCACGTAGCTCTTGAACAGTCTGAGTTGCAACCTGGGAGCATCGGATGGACCGAGACATAATGTCCCAGAGGTGTTCTATTGGATTTAGGTCAGGCGAGCATGGTGGCTAGTCAATGGCATCAATTCCTTCATCCTCCAGGAACTACCTGCATACTCTTGCCACATGACGGCAGGCATTGTTGTGCCTCAGGAGGAACCCAGGACCCACTGCACCAGCATAGGGTCTGATAATGGGTCCAAGGATTTCATCCCGATACCTAATGGCAGCCAAGGTGCCATTGTCTAGCCTGTAGAGGTCTGTGTGTCCTAACGGATATGTTTCTCCAATCCATCACTGACCCACCACTAAACCGGTCATGCTGAACGATGTTACAGGCAGCATAACGTTTTCCACGGCTTCTCAAGACCCTTTCACGTCTGTCACATGTGCTCAGGGTGAACCTGCTCTCATCTGTGAAAAGCACAGGGCAAATGCCAATTGAGCTTCACGGTGCTGGGCAGTGAGCACAGAGCCCACTAGAGGACACTGGGCCCTCAGGCCGCCCTCATGAAGTCTGTTTCTGACAGTCCAGTGGACTGCTGGAGGTCATTTAGCAGGGATCTGGCAGTGCTCATCCTGTTCCTCATGGCCCAAAGGAGCAGATACCGGTCCTGCTGATGGGTTAAGGACCTTCTATGGCCCTGTCCAGCTCTCCTAGAGTAACTGCCTGTCTCCATGAATCTCCTCCATGCCCTTGAAACTGTGCTGGGAGACACAGCAAACCTTCTGGCAATGGCACGTATTGATGTGCCATCCTGGAAAAGTTGGACTACCTATGCAACCTCTGTAGGGTCCAGGTATCGCTTCATGCTACAGGTAGTGACACTGACTGTAGCCAAATGCAAAACTAGTGAAAAAACAGTCAGTAAAGATGAGGAGGGAAAAATGTCAGTGGTCTCCACCTGTTAAACCATTCCTGTTTTGGGGGTCATCTCAATTTTGCCCCTCTAGTGCACCTGTTAATTTCATTAACACCAAAGCAGCAGAAACTGATTAACAACCCCCTCTGCTACTTAACTGACCAGATCAATAGCCCAGAAGTTTCATTAAATTGATGCTATACTCTGATTAAAAAGTGTTCCTTTTATTTTTTTGAGCAGTTTATATTTTAGAAATAGTGGAGAGCATCACAAAGGTTTCATTACAGTTTAAACGGCCACAGCTTGATTACCAGACAGATAACTTTCTATGTGGAGTCTGCATGTTCTCCTTTTATCTACAAGAGTCTTTCTCCATTCTTTCAGGGTCCTACTCCCTTAACACTTGTGGAAAAGGCGCTATATAGGCACCCGACCCGACACAGATTCACACTGGGGCACGTGTAAAATAAATAAACTATTTATTTTTTTCTTCACCCATGGGTGCATGTCTTCCCCATGTCCCACAGGCAGTATACAGTCCCCAAGCACCAACAGCAAACAATACACTCTTTCTCTTCTCCACCACTCCTCCCTGGCAACCTCGTCCTCCTCCTCTAGATTCTGGCTCCTGAGTGGTGGTCGCTAGCTCCTTTTTTGGGTACCTGGAAGTGCTCCAGGTGGTTGACTGCCGACATCCGGCTGCACTTCCGGGTGTTGCGAAACCAGTGCCCATAAAGGACCAGCCGCTCCTGCTGCAGCACACCCTGGCGGCGCCTGCGGAACCCAACAGGGCTGTGGAGAACTCCATTCCTCATGGAGCCCTGTGGGAGGCTGGGGCACAGCTCCAACCCAGGGGGGCAGCTATCTAGCGTCCAGGGCTGCTCCTCCTGAATATATAGTGAAGGGACGGCCCAGCATGGGACCTGGCCGTCCGGCACACACTGTTGCACTAGGTTAAATGGAGTTTGGGCAATATTGAGTGTGTGTGTGTGTCCTGTGATGAACTGCCTGTTGTGGTAATGAAAGCTCTTGATGTTCATGCACACCGGCATTTTTATCACTCATTAAACTGCTCATTCATAATAAACTTCCTTCCACTAGGCTCTGTAGGCTTGTAGGCTGGCCTGTTCCCGTGGGACTGATGAGCAATGATATTGTTTAATCAATGGAGCGATAACAAACCTAACAGGTGCACATTTGATGGAGAAAATAGCACTATACACATTGTGTTTAATTAACAACCCCTTCCTCAGCCTCCACTCCGCCAATTTCATAGTCAACAGTTCTTTTGCAAACACTTCACAAGATTCAGTATAAATATGCTTCTATTTTGTATATACTGTACCTAAGGAGTAAAACTAAAAGTGTAATTTAATACTGCATGAAGCATGTTAAATGAAGCAATAAAATCCTCAGTAATGGTTCATAGCTAAGGATCAAGTAATGTAAAGCCACAAATATAAATAAACAAACAAAGAAATTCAGCCTACCAGTATTTTACTTTTCTTTAATGTGTGACTTATTGTTGATTTGTGAGTGACTTGCTTTGTTTATTTTATAAGTTTTCACTTATATTTTAAAAATATACTGCTTTTAGACTGAATTTAAAGCAAAGCCATAACTTGGAATATACTTCTAGACTTTTACCTCCTTGAATAAAAACACAATGTGACATTCACCTTGTTTTAACAGCTACGGTATGACAAAGAAGCATGGCTACCTTTCCAAACGCAGCTGCAAAACAAGCAGGAAAGCATTCCATACTAAAAATGTTATTATAGAGCGGATTGTAAGCATGATACATAAAAGTGGCAGATGATAGCTAGAAATATGTAGATAAACTTGTCCTGTGATATAAAGTATAAACCGGAGAAATACTGCATAAACACAGAAGTCCAAATCATGGCATGGATCTGAGAGTTAGTTTCATAACATATTTCTTTAAAATATAAGTCAGCTAATTTATAAACAAGACATGTGCACACTGTATAATTTACACCAATCATCCACAGCATTAAAACCACCTGCCTAATATTGTGTACACCTTCCTCATGCTGCCAGAATGGCTCTGACCCATCGAGGTATAGACTCCAAAAGACCTCTGAAGATGTTCTGTGATGTCTGTCACCAAAACACTAGCAGCAGATTCTTTGACTCCTGTAAGTTGTGAGGTGGGGCCTCCATGGACTGGATTTGTTTTTCCAGCACATTCCAGAGATGCTCAATCACACTGATATCTGGGGAATATGGAGACCAAGTCAACAGCAGTCATATTCCTCAAACCATTCCTGAAAAATGTTTGAGATGAAGAAGGGATCATTGCTCTACTGGAAGAGGCCACTGCCATCAGCAAAAAACTGTTACCATGAAGGGGTGCATGTGGTCTTCAACAGTCTTTAAGTAGGTGGAATATTTCCCAGGGCATCACATTGCCTAAACTGGCTTGCCTCCTACCTGTAGTGCATTTTTCTGCCCTCTGTTCCCCAGGTAAATGATGTACCAGCACCCAGCTGTCCACATGTTCTAAAATAAAACATGATTTATGGTTACCTTCTTCCATTGCTCCATGCTCCAGTTCTGATGCTCAAGTGTCAGTTGTAGGGACTTTCAGCAGTGGACTGGGGCCAGCAGGATAACGCTGCCCAGTCTGCAGCTATGCAGCCTCATATGCAGCAAGCTGTGATGCACTGTGTGTTCTCTCATTGCCAGCATTACAGTGCTACAGTAACTCAGTGGAATCAGACCAGACGGGCTAGCCTTCACTCCGCATGTGCATCAATGACCCATGACCCTATCTCCAGTTCACCGGTTGACCTTCCTTAGTTCATGTTTGGTGGGTACCAGCCACTGCATAGTGGGAACACCCCTGAAAACTCTTCCACAGTCATCTAGCCGACATAACTTGACCCTTGTCAAACTCGCTCAGATCCTTATGCTTGCCCATTTTCCCTACTTCTGACACATTACCTAAAAGAACTGCCTGTTCACCTGCTGCCTAATATATCCCACGTCTTGGCAGGTGCTATTGTAATAGGATAATCAATGTTATTATTCACTTCACCTGTCAGTTGTTTCAATGGTGTAGCTGATCAGTGTATATATAGTATAGTAATATTGACGAAAGAGAAACATACTGTATAAACAGAGAGATATTTCTTATTTATACAAATGGGGATGCTTTTCTGTATGTGTCCGGTATGTAATACTTTAGTTTATACCTTGTGAAATTCCATTCTGTGTATACTGTATGCCATTATTTAGTGGGTATTACGGCAGTGTACATTAATTGGATATGCAGATGAATTGTTAATAATTGACAATAACTGGTTTATGGGTTGTGGAAATATGATATTCCGGTAGTAGCTTGAAGACCTTTACTATGATTCAGACTTTTGTGTAACTGTCACTCTTTTGTGTTTCCCTTTAAGTATATATAGTATATGGTAGTAAAGAGTATACAGTATGTAAAATTTTGCTACACATTTAAACAGTCATTTCTTCTTTATTCTGGCACTTGTAAGAAATTGTAAACTGTTAAACAAGCTTTTAGAATGATTTATTTAACCAGGTTAGTTAATGGTTGGATTTTAAGTTACAACTTTTTGAGTTGTTTCAAAAAATAAAGTATCCTCACTCAGTTTTGATGGTGCTCTTTTTGTTGATTTCTTATATATTCAAAAAGCCTCAGTCTTATATATATTGTTCTAAGTTAATGAAAGAAAAACATGATCTCCATTTGTACAATCTACATGAAAGTGGCCACTTTATAGAGCCTACCAAATTGTAAATTGGCTGGCTATGCTTCTACAGAATATCTCAAATGTGTCAGACCAAATCTGTCAGACCACGGAGTAAATAAGTTGTTAAAAGTGCCATGTAGAAATGCTGGCCCATGTCAACTCCGGCATGTCCCACAGCTTACTGGTATAGTGATATGTGCTGCCTCATTTCATGTTAAGTCCTCAGGTGATGAAGTGGGAGAAAGTGTATTAAAATAAATTCACTATTATTTGCTATGATAATTACAGTTTTTTTAGCCCTGGTGTTTTGAGTGCTATGTATCTAAATAATAGAGCATGGCACTCAGAAACCTAGCTTTATCTTATGATAAAGAGCACTGTCCTGGTTTTAACAGTTGCAAATATAGGCAGGTGAAGCTCATGGGACATCCCCATACATGTTTAATTTTGTTTTGTTACTTCCGTTATCTGCAAGCTTGTCTAGAAAGAATCAAATACATAATCATTGAAATAGTGTATTTCTATTGTGGACGTGTGCATTCATGCAGAGTCCGTCATTTTGACAGGTAGGGAATTTAAGGAGAAATACCCTGTTGTGAATGTTTCTGCAAAACACAGAATTTGCCAATTACAGAAAAACTGGTGAACTGCTGATTCTGTAAAGGTCCCATCACACTACATCATTTTTCCAGCAATTTACATAATCTTAACAAGTCAGGGCTGTTGCAGCTTGTAGTTCCCCACCAACTAGTCCACCCAGTGTGTGAGTCACCCTGACAAAATAAAAATTGTCTGATGCCATGGTGGTGGGCACTGTTTGCACAGTTGACAACCAAGAAGCACTCACCTGGATGTTTAATGTGTATAATGCAGGCACAAGGAATAAGGAAAATGGGTGTTTTGGATACAAAAGACAAACTATTGCTAGATACTTTTCTGTGTTACACCTGGTACTATTATCAGATTGTTAGTCTGCTGCCATAAGCAGGTACTATAATAGCCTGTGGCATTCAAACGTAAAAAACTCTCAGTGTATTAGGAAAACACACCACAGACTAGTACACCACTGTTGACTCCAGGCCAAATTAATCCATGGTCTACAGTAATGGAATTATTACAATATTCTTGTTCCATCAACTACATGAATCATCAGGACCCAATTCCAGATTCATCAAATTATACAACCTGGTTAAATCTTCTCCTGTCCAATGTGCATGTTACATAGCCTACTATATTATAACTACAGTCAATTCTCATTTTCCACGTTCATATTCCTGAAAAGCCCACCAGAAAACAAAACTGCAGATACTGAAGCATTTATCTTATGTGAAAAATGGGGTGGTCCCTATTCACTATACACTTTTGCTACCTGTTACCATAAACACATACTTCTGTGTACTGAAAATCAATTAAGCTCATCATAATACATTTGCACTTAGGAGCACTTGACAAAACAGTTTCATTAGCACTATGCTTCACTGCCATTTTTGAAATTTAATAAATTTATCTGAAAAACAGAGTAAAACACTGAGAACATGTGGAATATTATCAGATTGTGGAGGCTTGTTAACGCAACAGTAGCTGCAAAAATAAAGTCATTAAAGCATGTCAATAAAACAGACAGGTGAATACCAGCGCGCCTAAATCAAAAAGAATGAATGGGAATGCACTGTGAATGTTCTGACTTATGTGGGACAATTGGACAGGATTCACGGTGACTGGCAAGGGGAGAGGTGGTTGGGTGGATGGGTGGATGAAGCGTCCCTCCGTCTTTCCAGGCCCTTTACTATAACCCATCAAGGCTTGGTAATGATCTTTCTGCACATTCGCCTAAAGAAACCTTGCTACAACTTTTACTTTCTCTAGATAGTCAAGTTCAATTATCACCTTGGTACTCTATCAAACCTCATGAGTGAAGACAGCGGGCCCATTCCGAGGACTGCACTAAAGCATCCAGTGGGTGATAGAGATGGGTAGTGTGTACCATGGGTAGAGACTTAACACTGGAATCCCTGAAGCCTACAAATTTTTTTGTTGTCCCGGACCACCTTAATTTTCATGAAAGCTCCTTATCACCACACCAATTGCCCAGTGATAAGCGCTTTTGTTTAGCAAATGTGACAATTAGCAGAACGCAGAATGCGCTCACCCATCCTCCATTCAGCCACCTGAAGTCACCATATAGCAAAATTCTTCCCATTCAATTCTTTGTGGATGTTTTTATCTCACAATGAAGTGTAGGACATTTTATACGTAGCTGTTTGAATGCCTGTGTGTATGTGTTTCACAGTGAAAACGTGCCTGTCTGACAGACCCACTCAAGTGGTACTGAGGTAGAACTGCTGCTTTGTATTAAAGAGGTTTCTTGGTTCGACTCCTGGGTCCTCCCTGCATTTAGTGCTTTGAGTAGTAGATATTATTATTATTATTATTATTATAAAAACATACATTTGATTTGAGTCTGTAACAGCCTGTGTAAATTTATGGTGCTGAAAAAATTAGTGCTGAAGGGATAGAAGCAGACACAAAAACGCAGGTGAATCATTTCTGCTTGGTATCTTGTTGTCACTTGAACAATTTTTTTTTAAAATTTAGTTTCATTCTTGAATAAAGGCACACTTGTTTCATTATTTTTGTGCAAGTGTTTATTTTATAATTCAGTAACCACCTAAATGATACCAAATCTGTTTCTGCCTGTCTCGCTCCCTGTTGTGCACACATCTATGCATGAAAACGTTCATATTTGAAAATTCTGTGTCATCTGCTGCGGTGGGCTGGCGCCCTGCCCGGGTTTGTTTCCTGCCCTGCACCCTGTGTTGGCTGGGATTGGCTCCAGCAGACCCACGTGACCCTGTAGTTAGGATATAGCGGGTTGGATAATGGATGGATGGATGTCATCTGAACATGAGTTGCCTTTCTAGGGGGAAACGCAGGAACCTGGTTATCCAGTGTGAGCAGGAGAACGCAGGGGGCTGGTTGCCATGTTCTAAAACATGCTTGATCTGATGGCGATGTACTGTACGAAGCATGCACGGGGTCCAATAAGAAAAGAAGAGAGGTCTTGGCTCACCTTGCAGTGGAACTGTGTCATTACTTCTCACAAGAAAAAGCAATGGAAAAAGAAAAGAGGCCACAACTTTGACAAGCTCGTGTTCCAAGACCTCCATATTCCCCTTGAAGTACTAGACATTGTTTTAGTAGGTATGTCTCCTTTTACCTTAAATTTACTTTAAAATTACTAAAATAAATTTCTTTTATCAATAATTTAATTATTTGAGACAACACCTCATATTTTCTTACATTACCTTTAACAAAACATTTTCTCAGACTCACTTAAAATTCACTCAAAGATACACTTTAACACAGGGAGCCCTTTAACATAATGCATAACATACTCAAAGTTACTTAAACTATCCCTAACACATTTGAACTCATCCAAGTTTTATTTTTCTACCATTCACTATTTAAAACATTAACACAGTCTTTGCCTGTCATTCCTATTGCCGTGCAGCAGTACTAATCACTGAGCCACCATTCAACTCTTGTTAAGTTACCCAACTACTCACATGTAGTCAGCTCCATAGTCAGCTGACACACACAAACTGCACTTTCCAAAAGCATCACAGTATACACAACCTTACACACACTAATACCATTTTTACTCTTGAAAGAAATTATCTCCTTTGTATTTCATGATTATCAAAAGAACATTTTTCATTAAGAATTGATCTGGATCTGAAGGAAAGATGATTTGCACATTTATAAACATTTTTATAAGCAAAAGTGGAGACATTTCCATTATACCAAATATTACACATTTTCAATATAATATATATACTTTCAGCCAATACATTTTTCTGAATTCCACCTTGTTCATAGGGGTGTTTTGTGGCTATTCCTATTGATCTTAGCACTGTTTCATAGGACGGGTGTTCAGGCTTTCCCAATAGTTTATCCTTGCTTTCTAGAGGGGTGTTCATTACTCATTTACCTCATTCTAACCTTGGTTTATGTAAGGTGAGGCAGACCTCACATGCTCAAGCTTTAAGCTATGTTTAGTTAAATTTTGAATTAACTTCATTCTGTTTCCTTATGTTTTAATAATTCATTGTTACAACTTCATTTAAGCATATACGTGTAATAATATATATATATATATATATATATATATATATATATATATATATATATATATATACTAGGTGGATCCCCCCACTCGCTTTGCTTGCTAATGGGCCTGCTGTACACACCAGCCACTTTGCGTCTCTGCCCCTCGCATTGTGAAGAGGGGGGCTGAACGCACCCCAAGGAGATGTGGTCGCTCCTCCGAAACCCCCTCTTAAACAGTGATACAATGGGAAACAAATAGTTTTTCTTTACCTCCTCTTTGCTCGATCAGCTGCTGGCTTGCTGCTGCTGCCGTGCCGCGTAGTCTGCATCTCGCACAGCGCTTCGAACATTTAAAAGCCTGTACAGCAGCTGTCTTACACTTTGTCTTTTATTTCCGGCCCCGGGCGTGGTTAAATCTTTAAGCACAAAGTCTCGTCTCACAGGACGTGAGTTCTTGACATTTTTTAGTATATAATTTGAAAATGGAATTAAGAATCTGAAAATCTAACAACATCACATTAAAGTTCGATAAATTCTGAAAAGAATGATACCAAACATATATATGTAGGTTTTAAAATAAGACGATTTAAAGGGTGAAAGAAAATGTGACATAAAAAGTCACATAAAATCGTTGCACTTTTAGGCTCAGGATTTTTATATATATATATATATATATATATATATATATATATATATTTACATATTAACTAATAATTTCATACAGACAACATTCAACAGGAGAGAGGAAGGAAGGATGTTTCGTTATTGTGGCTGATTGCTGGAGAGGATTGTGGAGAGATGCCTTGTAAGAATAAGACTCCTTTATTTTATTCTATTCTAATAATGTGTGGTGCATTTGCTGTGTCTTGGGTTTGAGGCTCAGTGGCATCTCCTTGTTGTCACATGGCATAGGGATGATTTACTGTACTTGTTTTTTGCTTTTTTTGGAGTGGAGCTTAACTGTCTCCTGACAAAATATATTTATGATACCTTGAGTTATATATTCTGATACATCTTTTGGTGCCTTTATTGTACTTCACAATTAGTTGACAGACTTTAGCTTGTCTAGAAATTTTGTCTGAAGCTTGTCTTAATGTGTCAACCACCAAGAGAGATGGCTAGATACTTTTTTGAATGCTGAATACTTCTCGGATTTTCTGTATCATGGCTTAAGAAGGTTTGTTTACTTTTTATATTCATGACTTTGCTTGTCATGTTTATTACTATGCCGCATTCAAAGATTCTTAAACTGTTACTCCTGTACTACCATACTCTATATAATGAAGGAATAAAAAGTACGTAACAATAACAAATCAAAAAACCCTAACACAATAAGCATCCCTTAGAAACCCCATGGAGTGTCTGTTATCTTTTGCAATGTTTAACATATCTTCTGCTCTGCCTGTTTATCCAGATTTATACCCCAGTTGTGCTATACATGGAGACATGTCTTGCTGCAGGTCCGTGGCTCAGCTGGTCTAGGACGGAAATGGCTGCAAGATTTCTGTGAATATGTGAGATTAACCTGGACCTAACAATGTATTCTTGACAGAATCCAATGCTGACATCAAATGGTCTTGGTTTAATACCAAATATGCAAATACACTTTAAATACCATGCAGCAATGGTCCAAGAACTCTTGTGCAACTTCCAGAAAATACAACAGAAAGTACAGATCCACAAAGCACATATTGGAACTTTTCCATGGTCCTTAAATATTTTTCAAGTTCAAAGACCTGATCCACTTTTCCACAGAAAGAATCAGAATCCACATTGATCCTACAGAACCCGACATTCAACTGTTGGATATAGTCTCCATTCTAGTACACTAGCATAAGCTTTCTCTGGAAGGCTGATAATTGGAAGATTTCCTTTTATTCCCCTTTAAAAATGGCTACAATCACTCCAGACTGCCAGTTCTGAGGCACTGTCCTTGACTTCAACACAATTTTGAAGAAGTGTGTTAGTCAAAATACACCCATTAATGCTTTCAACATTTCCAGTCAGGTCTTATTAACTCCTGCAAAGCTTTTTATCAAGGCAGCAACTCCAGCCATAAACGTGGACCCAAACTCAAACAATGCTTCTGGTAAAGCCTTCTCTACTAGTATTTCCTCAAAATGCTATTTCCAAATCTCTGCGATATTCCAAGTTGAAGTAAATGTTTTCTACCCACAGTAAGGCACAATAGTTTACCAGAACCTCTTTTTAACCTAACTGGCAATTCAAGTCATTGTCCTAGGCCTCATTATAATCAACCCACACATAGAACCTCATTTCAAGATAAAGAAGAAGAAACATTGCATTTATATAGCCCTTTTCAAGGCACTCAAAGCACTACATAGAGTAG
Source organism: Erpetoichthys calabaricus (assembly GCF_900747795.2). Classification (NCBI taxonomy): domain Eukaryota; kingdom Metazoa; phylum Chordata; class Cladistia; order Polypteriformes; family Polypteridae; genus Erpetoichthys; species Erpetoichthys calabaricus. The sequence goes on from NC_041396.2 coordinate 67,278,923, forward strand.
GAGGGGAGCCACTTCAACCACCACCAATGTGCAGCATTTAGCAGGATGATGCAACAGTAGCCATTTTGCACAAGAACGATGCCACCATTAGTTATTAGGTGGTCAAGGGGTGAGAGAGGATGTTATTCAATAAGGAACAGGGAATGATGGGAGAGGGGTCAGAATGACCAGGCCATGCTAGGCAATTTAGCCAGGACATCGGGAAACATCCTACTCTTTAGGAAAGATTTCCAGGTATTTTATTATGATTACAGACAGTCAATGACCTTGTTTTTACGTCTCATCTGAAGGAGACCGCTAATTTTTCAGCACTGTGTCCCCATCTCTGCAGTGGGGCATTGGGATCCACACACACACCACAGGGTAAGTGCCCTCTGCTGACCTCACCAACACAAAATTCCAGCAGAAACCCAAAATTTTCCTAGATGGTCTCTCACCCAAGTACTAGCCAGGCCTGAACATGTTTAGTTTCAGGTGAATTACCTGTTCTGAAGTGCATGTGACATGGCTGCTGGGTAACCAGTAACTCTGAAGTCTGAAATCCCTGCAACTAACATTGCATGGAAGATCTCATTCTTCAACTTGACAGCTTCCTTTACTACCTGAGTCAACTAACAAGGGCAGGTTTTCATACCATGACATTCATCAACAACACGTTTGCCACATCTCTTCACCAATGCTTGCCTACTGATCAATTCAAAGTCTATGAACTCTCCTCTCCTAGGACTGTAGACAGGAGATGCTGTGTTGTCTGGTGGAATGTTCTCCTGTTAGGGTCACACACATATAATTGGTGTAAGAGTGACAAAAACACTCCATAATTAACCCTCATGAATATTCTAGCTAAATGACAAACAAATCCACCTGGAAGTTAGATACAGGAACGCACTCCTGGAGGCAGCCTTAGAGTAGTGTTTGTTGCAGAACATCTGGTGGCTGGGTGACTCATGCAGCCTGAAATTTTCCTATGGGCTCACTACCCAAAAGATGAAGGGAGAGACATAGTGGCAGTGCTACCTTGGTGACAAAAAAAAAGTGGATAATATAAATTATGAGTTTATATAAGATAAGATGACAGACTTTGGCTAACCACAACCATGCAACATAAAAAGTCCAGTAGACAGGTGGAGCTCGAGATTCAGAACAGTACAAGATAAAAACAGACAAATATCCAGATAATAGAAGTATAAAGAAAGCCTTCAATTTTTTTTAGTAATTTATTAAAAATAATACTTTAAATAAATTGTCTTGTTTTTACCATCAAAGTTAAGAGATGACAGTTAGGATTTGAACCCATATCCTTAAGACTGAAGAACAGCATACTCAGAAAGCTGCAGATTGCAGGGCTGAGTGGACAGCTGTGGGTTTCAACAACATTGTACTTCCTTTTTATGGTAAATAAAGTAAAAGTAAAAGGCAACAAAGGAAAGTGAGAGACAGTTTCTTCGTTTCTAAAATGGAATAAATTAGCAGCAAGTGCTGTGGTTAGTGCTTGGCCTGAATTAGGTCTGTACACCTGGGATTCTCAGCTCTGTTTGATCTGCCCTTTCAAGCTCTCTGATGATGCAGCTAAATTGCTTTTAATGGACAGGGGTTGCTGCACCGAAAAAAAAAAAATGAAAAAGGTTTGTTACAAAACAACAGGGGACAATTTAACACACATATACACCTGTTCTTTGTAGTTCTGAAAGATATTGAGCACCCGACTGCATTGCTTTATTCACTGTCACTTAGTGGATGTTACAAGCCTGCTGCCTTGAATAACTGGGACTGCCATTACCCTCAGCCCCTGATTAAATGCAGAGCTTTCTCTGTGAAATAATCCATAGACAGAGGGGGGTGCACTTCAATACTTTGGGCCATGCACCTGTCTATTTCATAGATTAATTGGGTTAAAAAAAAATACACGTGGTTTTCAAAAAAAATAATTAACACTCATGGTAAGCAGACAACAAATTAAAACCGCTTTAAATGGGAGAGCCAGATGGCCCAGTGATTTCACTTAGCTCTTTCACCTGTGTGAAAATACTTAATTTAACCAGGAAATGAACATAGTGCTTTAAAGTTTAGTATGCAGTGTACAGTTTTAAAAGGTAAAAGCAGCATCCTTCATGCAGCGACATTCCATAACCCTGCATGAAAGACACATTTAGAAAATGACCTTACCTGTCAGCATCAATCTGAAGTCAGCCCGTTGTTCAGGGATGAATGTATGTAAAATGGCATCCTCTGATATTATTGCTTCCTATCATTTTAGTTATTCCAATTAAAAAAAATAGCTTTTATCTGTTTTACAACTACATTGCTATATTGCACCACTACATCAGACAGTTCTATATACAGTCACTGGTAAGGATGAAAAAGTGGAGAGAGTTACAAATTAATATTTATTTTATATTGGTCTTTTAATGGTATTTTGAATTTTTGATCATTTACTTGTGATATTTTCAGGAATTTTAGTGTGTTTTTTCTATTGTTTAATAATTTTATTATTGATGGTGGTGACTGCAATGCCATTTTTCAGGGGTAGGTAATTACAGTTCAGGAGGGCTGCAGGTTTTTGTTTCATCCCAGTCTCTTAATGAGAGGTCAATTATTACTGATGAAGCACTTATTGCTCAAGTGATATTTTGATGCTTCAATTTATTGGTCTCGCTTCTTAAGGTCATCCCCCCCCCCCCCCCAATTGCTTATTGCAAATTTAAACAGCTGCGTTCACTGTTTGTAATGGCACCTTAATAGCAATAAGATAAAAATTACAAAGGAGCAAGCACTTCTCCATCTAGCTTGTTTCCATTTACACCTGTATGGATTCACTGTGCACTGCTTGGTTTAATAATAGAAACTTAATAGAAAAATGTGATCCATTTTAGGCTTCAAACCATTTAGATCAGTGTTTCCCAAATTCGGTCCTGTGGACCCCCTGTGGTTGCAGGTTTTTGTTCCAACCAGATTCCTAATCAGTGACAACACCTGATAACACTGATCTCATTTAATTAGCTGGTATTTTTTTTTCTTTTATTCGACATTCAGGAAAGCACAGCAGCATGATTTTTTAAGACATTTATAAATATTTGTGCTTTTTGCTATAGATTTAAATGCTTAACTCTCTTTTGTTGATTTCATTATACTTTACACTTTCTCTGTGCAGTTTTTCCCCTTTGCTGTATCTTATTAATGACAATTTAAAATGAGCAGAGCAGACACCCAGACAAACAACACTGAATAATCAAAGGCTGCAAGTACTTTAGAGTCAGACCCACTAATTAGTAAATTATGGATTAATTAAACAATTAGAACACCTTGAAAAGTAGAATGAAAATCAAGATGAAAATACTGTTAAAAAGAAAAAAATACATTATTCCTATATAACTGCTTGGTACATTTACTTAGTTTTCTGATTTCTATATTGTACCCTAAACACAGAACTTGGGAAATATCAGTTCACTTAATTAGCCCAGGAGTTCAATTAAAAACAGAAGCTGGTTGGAACAAAAACCTGCAGCCACAGGGGTTCCCCAGGCACGAGTTTGGGAAACACTGATTTAGATGATATCCTTGGAACGGAAAACAAGTATGATATAAGAACCTAACATCCAGACTAACAAGCCATAAAATAAAATAAGGTCTGAGATTGGCAAGGATTGGCTTCTAATTAAGCAACTGAGTTGTGTTTTCAGATGGAAGTTGTTATGAATTGTGCACATTTTAATTTTTTTTTTTCTCTTTTAAAATATTTCCTGGAACAATATATTACGAGGAAATTAGGTTTGCTTTTTCTCTTATACCTTTTTGTGTGGTATTTTCCAGAATGTAATGATTAATTTTTCACAGTGCAGTGCCATTATTTTGTTTTACAAAGTGGCAGCGTCATATTATTTTTCCCATAGTTCCTGGTTGCCACAGAAGTTGTGTAGCCTGACACTTCACCTTGTGCCATCAGTTCAATCTTTTAAACTGGTGCATTCGGTATCCGTGATTGGGATAAAAACTCTAACAAACAAAACACATATTCTTTCTCAAGAATTTTGTTTTTTGATTGTACCATTTCTCTCTCTGACTTATATTTCTAGTTTACGATTAGGTTTTGGTGTATAAGATTTAGTATTTAGGACTTCGTCTTGTTTGTGGTTTAACAAACGTTTTATCTCCTTGCCCTTTTCTCACCTTCAGGCATAATAGCAGTGGCCTAGTTGTTTATGGTGGCATTGTCTGCCCCATGATTAGGTGTCACTGCAACAATGACATTATCACTCAAATATTATTTAAGCTGATGGCACAATATTAGCTCTCATCTTATTGTTGGGTTCTTTAAAAATATTAAAACTTTGTCTTAACATTGGTTAAATATTTTAATTCAAATTAGTTATAGATTTTTCTGGCTTTACTCTGCTTTGTTATTTTTTTGACTATGATTTTATCTGTCTTTCTTTTTTTTTTGGTCACCCATTTTTGATGCCTTTCTAGTTTACAAACTCAAGCTTGTCTCCTACTATGAATTTGCCTATCCTTTTTGGTTCTTCTCAGCTCCCAGTTATCCCTTGCTTTATATTAATTCTCTCATAACTCCTGCTCCCTGTAGGTGCTCATAAGAGCAGCATATATCACACACTGTTTCCGTAAGCTGTAGTTTTTAAAAAATACTAACCAGGTCAGCACCTGGATTGAAGAAAAGCAAATCCCCACTGGAATGTGAAAGGGATATTACTCTTATCTGTCTTTGTGGTTTTAGGTCTAACGTCTTTATAATTGAGTTACGCAAGTGAGCAAAACAGAATTAAAAGAAACCTGTGCGACTCTACTGAACTTGATAAAACAATGAATTATATCAATCCTGATCACACTGTTTCCCTTTTAAATTTTTACTAAGAATGTATTATAAAAGGGGCAGCAAATAATTCATGAAAAGATTTCTCTTAAGTTTCTGAGATATGGGGTTTTTAATTACTGATCCAGGCAATGTACTTTTGCAGTGGGTGTGATATTAACCTGTATCTGCTCTTCCTGAAGAAACATTAAAGTTGTTGTTCCAGGACAATCATTCACCTTCACCCAATCAACTTTAATGTCAGCCTTGCACGAGAATTGACCGTTCTTTTGTTGTTCACAAATTGCATGCAAAAATCTGTAGCTTGGAGGGAAAATGTCTATTATCATTTGAATTCATAAGATAACCATTTTTCATAACCAATATTGTTGTCATTACTCTGGCTCATCAAACACCAAACAAATGCACAAAAGTACAGATTATGAGGCCTTTCCAGCTTGCAGGCACCAAAGTCAAGAAAGATCACAATGAGGCCTTGCCTCCTATATCTTGCCTTTAACTAGATTGAGGCTTATATTTTTAAATGAGCTTCTCCCCCAGATAAAGGCAGAAAAATGGCAAGCCATAACTTAATACAATCTTTAATAATCTTAAAGGAATACTGTCAGAAGTATGAGATACAACTGTAAAAACCTGTGAAAATCATTCCAACAAGGCGGTTTGTCGAAAATTAGAAATTTTACTGAGAAAAGAAAAAAAAAAGAAAATATAATGCTGAAATTAACATCAACACTGTGGTTTAAAATACTCATTTTAGCACATAGGATGTAAACTATATGCATAATTGATAACTGGTCATATTTTGCATCTGCCATCATTAATTTTCCAATGATGTGCCTAAGGGACATATGGCATCCGACTGCAACTTATCACTGCTGCTTAAGCTGCTGAGGAAATTATAGTTCAGTTTCCTACAGGAACTATTTTAGACTTCTGAAGGGCAGAAAAGAAAAGCAATGATGTGAAAATCCAATACAGTCACTTGAATTGTAGGTTTCATAATTTTTGTTGCTCTGAGACAATCACCACCAAATTTAATGGAGGTTAGTGTTATCTTTATGATTTTTTACATATGTACTGCAAATATTCTGTATTGTATGTGCAAATCATGTGGGCTGGGTGGTCGTTTATTAATAAACGGGCACAACTATCCTTCCATTGTTTATACCTGTTTGATTTATACATCTTTTGCACAGTAAACAAAAGTTTAGTTATTTAAAAATGTTTGATATTGATTCAGTGGCTACACCATCATGAGACTGTATTCAAATCCCTGTCTCAACATTTGTCTTTGGAAAATCTCCATATTTTCCCCTTACTTGTACTGGGTTTTCTTTGAGTACCCTGTCTGTGAGAACATAACCACTGATGAACAGGTATCCCAGCCCAGACTGGTTTAAGCCTTGTGTCTGATGCTGCCAAAATAGGCTCCAGTCCCCCAAGACCATATAACTGGATTAAGCAGTTTGGTAAATGCTATATTTATGTTGAAAGCAGATAAAATCTTGAAAGAAAGCTTCCGTTGTCATTAGTTTGATGACTGAATTCAAATTCTCATGCACCAGTAACATTTTGTCTTTGTGCCAATAAATTTTAGACCTTATCTGTGCTATTCTCTGAGCCACAAACATGATCATAAGGAGCGTCTAACAAGCTCCAATTGGGTAACTGAAAGGGGGTAGAATTTTGGTGGTAGGGGAGGAACCATCCAAGAAGCAATAACGTCATTTGTGCCCTATCTTTGAGTCATGCCTCTTCTGGTCAATCCACTATATATGATGTGTCAACTGGGTGTGTTTCAGGGACAGATGAAGGGCTATAATGATGGTAATTCTTTTCCGGACCAGGGGTTGGTGCTGTTGCCTAATGCCTTTACTTCTCCTCCCTCTGCAAGGTTGGAAGACTGACACCCTGTACCACTTCTGAGGTCACTTCCATTACATACCTTCCTGGACCAAACTCTTCCTGCCTGGATTCCATATAGCCACCTAATACTCCACCTACCCTCAGTCTCGTTATGGACTCCAGTCTGAAAAGAGCATATTGTTTATTGTCCAAATGAAAAATTCAACGTGAACTTAGTTGACTTCTCTGTTACATTTAAAGAAATATGGTGAGCAAAGCTAACAGAGCCAGAGTCTGCAGGTGGATCCTGAAATCTATAATAATGGTCCTGAAATTCAGTCAGGTGCACTTAATGGATTTCTTTGTCACCTAAAACAGCAAAAGAAAAAGAATGAAACTTTGTCATGACTATGCACACAATCATTATAAATAATGTGCACAGTATTACTAGTATTAAGTAGAAATGTCATTGAGCAATAAAACAATATATGAGTTTGTACAGTACATCTAAAAATATATATATATATAAAGTGAGAAAAATTATGGCAAAATACAGGCCTGATAACTGCAGACTGACCATCAGAACTGGCCTCAATCCAAGGGTATAGTAACCAGTTGATGTGAGATGAGAGACAGATATTCACTTCCTTCTGTCTTCTCCATTCTAAATAACAAATTGTGAATAATATAATGGATAATATTAAGGACACTGAATTAGCAATTAATCACATATATAACTATATTAACCCATCCTGGGAAAATTTAGGGTCACCATTTTACCCACACGGTTTGACAGTATTGACAAAAACCGGAGAAAAATGTACTGTATGCATTCAAGACACAACATGCAAACTTCACACAGGTAAAGAAGGACTGGGAATTGTTCCAAAGTCCCTGGAGGTATGAGGCGACAGCAATTCCACCACACCTTTGTGCAGTGAACAGCAGACATTTTTAAACTTATTTACTGGTCTTTCTTATAAAAAAAGAAAAATAAGCATGATAATGCTTTAAAGTGTCAAAAGAAGCGAAAGAATTATCAGGCAGAAAAGGGGAAAAAGCACGAAAATCAGAATGGCATGAATTCTAAGGAAAAAACAGGAATATTTTTTAAAAAAGCCAAAGTCAAAAACCCAAAACATAATCTACAATAACCTACCAAAAGGTTATAACTAGAGCTTGGAATTGATTAAAAAAAATTAATGAATTAATCACATAAATGTATGTAATTAATTGTGATTAATCGTATCTAACATTAAAACTTGTAATTATAAAATGAATATATAAGTCATGAATACAGACTGAATCACAAATTTAATGTAGAATCAACACAAGGGAATTGCAGAAAATTAATGGCATGGTTTAAACATAAACAATTACCTTAAATCTGAATATTTAAAAAAATACTACTTGAGCAAGTACAACCTGAATCTGAATGCCTTCTTAAAAGGCAAGTTGAAAAGAAGGCAAAAAGGCATTGCTGATGACGGATTTAATTGAAAGAATAAGCATCTCTAAAATGGGCATACATTAAAACCTGCGTTAAATCTCCACAAATACTATTCTCAATTGTTCATCACTATCAACAACTTACTAATTATACTCTACACGCTGTATCAGCGCATGCTTCTAAACTCCTCCTCCTCCAAGTGTTTTTCAACTGGTGAGCCATGAAAATAAGTGTAATGCCCCTGGGCCCTGACCCAAGAGAGACACAATCCTCAGGTGGTCAAAAACTTGTCTGAGGAGGATGGGACTACCTGGAGAAGATGACATAAATGCAGCTCTCCCTTAACTTTAATTGCACTCTCGTCTGACCCCTCTATAATGTCTTCGGTTTCAGTGTTACAGCCCAGAATCACACCGCTCTTTCACTGTCGCTCCCCTCTACTCATTCATTCACTCAATGCTATTCTCATGCAATGCACTGCTCCTTCTCATCACTGCTCCTTCTCGTCTGCACCCATGCCACAGCTGTCCCATGTAACTCCTGCACTCCGTCACCAACACTGAGCAAAAGCGCTTCTTCTTACACCTTCCACACTTCTCTCGCAATTCTTCCAGCCTTTTACCATTACTTCCTCCTCTCGCTCTGATGTTTCATTGTATAATGCACTGCACCTTCTGAAAGCACAGTGCTTAGTAGCTGTGCAGCCACATGGTCCTCTGTATCTCCAGCCTGATCATTATAATATTATTGTTTCGTAATGTTAAAAAAAAATACATGAAAATGCCACTCTGAACATAGCAATGCCTGAGGTGTTTGCATTGTTGCCAGCCCAGGACGTGACAATATTTTTTAACTCATTAAACAGGCTACATTAATTGCAAACATTAACGCATTAACTTTCCCAGGTCTAGTTATAACCTAAATTTTTGTTTGCACAGATAGAGGTTAATCTACACCAGGGACACCAGATTGTGCAATTGCTACCAGAAGACCAATATGTGTCACTAGTAGTGGCGACAATGGTCATTTGTCAATAAATAAGATGGTGTTTCAAAATTAAAGAAAAATTAGGTACTAAGATAAAGCAACATACTGTAAATGAAATGAAAGTAAAACATAAAACTAATATTACAAATCAATTTACATAATAAAAATCTGCATAGAGTGAAAAATATTCACAGATGCCATACAGACTATAAAATAAAATTGTACATACACATTTGAACATATGTATTAAGTTAGAGGTGTCACAGTCAAGTATTCACACAAAATCTTTCTCACGCAGCCATCTGAGTGGGGCTGCAGCCTTCATTGACAACCTCTGTCAACCATCAGTGATTGCCAGCATCAAACGAAAAGGGAGATACATGAAAATGAACAGTTAAAATATGCATGGAATCAGCTCAATTGAGAGCATCCAATACAAAACAACTCTGAACTATATTTTATCCAGGTTCTCCTACTCAGCCCATAGTACCAGGTCCCACATTCGTCAAAGCAAAATTAAATCAAAGAATTCCTTTACCTTAGAAAAGGTTCTTCTCGTTTCCTAATTTCATTTTTTTTGTTGTGTTCTTTACTTTTTTTCAATTTTTTAAATTTTATAAGGGGCAGCTGCTTGTCTTTCTGGTTTTTCACCATACAAAACACCAGCACTTTGTAAAACTTTTGTCTTTGTAAAACTTTGGTCATGATGCCATATACGTACATATATATGAGCAACAATGACATCTACAGCATAGTGACACATAGTCTCAGTAAAATAATGCTGTTAGGGCATGATTCCATGGAAAATAAGCAGCAAATTGGAAAGTAGACAAAAAACAAATCAAAAGCTCAGAATGAAAGAAAAATTGTCAAAAATATTGAAAGCTGATTAAAAACATAGCCTGCCCCCACCTTTTTAATCTGATAAAATCACATATACAATACGTTCCTGTGTTCAATGCAGATCTGATAGGCCTTGTGACCCAGAAATAGAAGCACCCAAAAATGACATGATGATGCACCCTTGATATTTGAGATGAATTATTCATTTTAACTTCTTTGTGACTTCTTTACAATAAAGTGGAAACTCTTTGAAAATGGTCAATAGCTCTAAAAGACTTTTCTTCCCTGCAACAACCTTGTCATTTGCTTATGTGTACCCTTGATGTGAGGATAGGCTCTGTGATTGTAACTAAATGAGAGCTATTTGAAGGTTGGAGGTCATACACATCAAAACCATGTAGAAAAAGGGAAGAGGAGGAGGAAGAAGAAGAATTTAGTAGTTCTTTTGTTTCCACCAAACCTTTATTTTAAATAATCTTGACTTAAATTTTAAAGGTTTGATAAAAGTGGATTAACATTTGGTTACAAACTGTGTGCTGTAATATACCTCCAGTTAATTGTTACTTTTTTCATTGAATAGATTAAATTGTTCTGTTTGATTTTCAACAGCATCATTTTTACATTACAAGTCAATATATCTTGGTTTTGCACAGCCCTTTAAATGAGCTTTTTCTACCTCTTAAAATTATAACCTGATTCTATTTTGTTTCAGTAAAGGTGAACCATATGGAAATCTGCTAAAAAAAAAAAATGAAAATAGAAAAACAGATTTCTAAGGGCTCTACCACACCTATTAATGCCATCTGGCCTGATGTTGCTGCTGATATATAACAAACCATCACCTCCTGATATGCAAAACAAAACTAACGAATAACAGAGGAAGTGAGAACACGTCAGCCTGTGAAAAGCCCGCAAACTAGTGCAAAGTGAACCCAGAGAGAGGGTGACAGGTTAAGACTACACACCATTTTATTTATTCGGTACTGTATGTGTTATATGAGTCATATGTAGAACCTAAACAATAAAAAGAAAGCAGGCAGTAAAATGTCCTCATTAAGGAATGAACTTCAGTTATGGTTTTCTTTAAAATGAGAAGAGAGAAGTCTATTAATTTCAACTGTTACTGCAATTAAAATATCTTGTATCTAAATATAAGACTGTCAAGTTAATTTTGGGAATACAATGTTGAAACCAAGACATTGTTTTTCATCTCCTTTGTATCCCACTAATTTAGCATGATTTCCCAACAGATAGCTATGCAGTAACTTCTTAAATCAATCTTGATTGTATATAGAACATCTTTTAGCAGCAATATTCATCTCCTCTTGGGAGATATCCATGTATTCCCAGGAAGGCTTAGAGAGTGTGTCAATCCATCATGTCTTGTGTCACGTTAAGCACACCTCCCACTGGAAGTGCTCCTCATCTTGATCCAGAATAGAAGTGGCTTTACTTCAAGGTCCTTTTGCTCTCTTTGATCTTGTCATGGTTGCCAGTTTTGTGCTGCTTAGTATTGTTGCTGAAAATTGGCTAACATTTGGCTAAAATAGCTTGAGCTGTATATTCAGGTGGTACACCCTGTTAATTTGCTTACAACAATGATTCAACATCCACCAATTACAAAAGTTAATTTGCATCTAAAAGATAAAATACAAAGTAACTAAAGCATACGTTGACAGTTTTAGACAAATGTATATATATGTCACTGTTGTACTGTATTGGTATAAACAGACTAGTATAAATTTACTGCTTCAATTCCTGCATTCTAATACTTTATTGTCTTATGGTTTCACTTCAGTCCTGACTTGCTTTATTTTTGATTAATAGCAGAATTATGTGCTGGATATAGGATTTTAAGTAGCCTGGGGTCTATTGTAACAAAACTGTAACAATTTGTCATGCAAATGCATTTGCAAGCTTCCTACTCCATTTATTTTCATAACAGTTTTCAAAACAGTAATGGATCTCTGACAAATGACTCACATCGTTTATTTTAGCAACTGCTCTACATCTAAGTCTTTGGCAAGTTCTTCTATTATTTTTTTAATGTATTGGACCTTGGGTCATTATTGACCCTAAAGCCATTCTCTGTTTCCCACCTGCATCTGTCCAAATTTTGTCTCCTTCAACTTAGAGAGAAAAAAGGGGAATTAACACTTCAGAGTTTTATTTTAGGTTCCACCTACAGTACTTAAATGATTGAATTTATTAGAACTCGTATGGAAGGGTCAATGTGATATTTTCTATATATCCATTGGTTTCAGGCATAGTAATGGGAACAGTTTACAATGTGTGGGAGAAGTATGGTTTCTTGTAAATTTAAAGAAAAACACGTTTAAAAATTCTACAGTCTAGAAAAACATGCTTAACATAATAAGCATTCAGATTGCTTTGAAACTGATGGGTCTATAAATTAACTATAGTTTAAAATATGTTAAAATAGGATAGCTGAAATATGGGAACCCCAAAAGAAAAAGAGGAGCTGATGTTAATAGAAATGTTCTTTCTGTGCTTAGGGATAACATCCTGGGAAGACCATTTAGAAACTTCTTCAGAAGATTGCCCTTGGCATAACTGTTTAGAAGTGTAATTTAAAGGAGATAGTTGCTTCATTTATTACTTTGAAATGCTATGTCTGTTTAAATAAGGAGAAGGACACTGTGGAGAATCTAAATTTTGTTTCCCAGGCAATTGTATTTATATTACGTTACTAGCTATGCTTACATGTCAAAGGTAATAGAATTAATGAAAAAATATTTGCTATCTCTTGCCCTATGTGTACTCTCACCATTCTTCCTATGTCTTTACTTGGTATCCTTGTCTGGTTACCCAGCTCTTCCTCTCTCAGTTGTGTTCCTATAAAGCATGCTTGTCAGACTCTGTCATTTCAAGGTATCCTGCTCACCTCGTGTCCCCATTTTAACTACAACCTGTACTAGACAGACTCCATTACCCTCTGTGAAAACATCATTTGTGTTCTTGCAAATACTTCCCATGTTTATAGGAGACTCGGTTAGCACCTCATTATTATTTAGCCAGCGTCACTTGATATGTATGTTGTCTCTGAAGCGTTTCATTTTAACTCCTTTTTTGTAAAAATAAAAAAGATTCATGTCATCATCAAAGTAGCATGTCATCATACCTATCACATAGACGCCAAAGCCAAATTGACAAATCAGGAGGCTCAGAGGGACTAGACGCACACACACACACCCATAGACACTACCTTTTTATTATACACAGTACATAGATATTAATTTGCTGTATATTTACATTTGCATTTATTTAGATGACACTTTTCTCTAAATAAAGTTGCATGTCAGAGAGCTGGTATGATAGTTTTCAGATATTTCTTGCAGGCTAAGCATATGCTCAGGGTCACACAGCTTGGACTGAGCCTGACACTAGATCATATATAATATACATGATATTACTATATATATTATATATAGTAAGAATGCTAATCACTCAACAAATGTATTAATTAATACAAAATGATATGGAGGAATTAAAAGTGCACACCGTACTGGCAATAAATATTCTTTTATAAATATTAAGTAAGGTTGTTGGTGTGTTTCTCAATGTTTACTAGACAGTCACACAGTTTATGTCAAGGTAATAAATAATACCAGTTATTTTTTAAAGAATTTATTACTTTTTGCAATCCTGTACATTATTATACAATTTATATTTAATTGTATTTTTCAAATTTGTTTTATGGCATCTAAAAATGTAGTATTGTTGCTTTTCAGTTAGAGAAGAATTATATTGTGTTATAGAGAGGAATAGCTCCCCCAAATGTTGTATTGGGAATCAGGAAATGTATGAATGGATGATCCTGTTTTTATTAAAAATGTAGTTTATTTATAACCTTCTAATAATCTGAAAAAACAAGCACACATTTTAATGATTGTAATGTGAGAATATTACACTCTTGCTGTGTCTTAGGATATGCAGACTAAAGGGTAAAATCTGGCAAGATTAAAGTCTTATCATTAAACAAAACAAAATTAACAAAAACAACAAAAAAATTAATGTATACTAACATCATGCTCTGAACAAATATTTTTTCTGTTCTTTTAAGCAACATCCTTTGCAAATTCTGGGCAGATGTGGCATCGCTAACGGTTCTTAGTCACCATATGGTGCTCACTGTGGAAAAACGCATGTGTTGTTGAGCAATTCATTAAGAAACTGCATTCAAGAAATGCCAGCTCAGTATTCAGTGGTATTTGTGGTAATTTAAAGTGTTAAAATTAGAGAGTACTAAACTTTTGAAATAATTCAAAAAAAGAGACACAGTTAGTGTGACAAATTCATTTTTCAATGCTTTCGATTATAGATAGCCTGGTATCAAAATCCTGTGCCCTGCACAAAGAACTGAGCATGTGCATGTAATCATGTAATTGAGACTTTTGCTTGTGTAAGACATAGGATTTCTAGACTCTAAAAGAAATAAGACTGAGACCTCTACTACACACATAAAAGCCATAATTTGCCTTTCTATGAATATGTGTAGGAGTATGTGCTGTTAAACTTTCCTTGCCTCTTTAGTGCCTTATAAACCAGGGAAATTATCTGAAATGAATTCTTTGTGAAAGGTTAAGACTGCCATAAAACATGTTGTTTGAAAACACTTGAGTGAATCAGTGGGTAAAGCAACGAAAACAATAAACAAGAAATATGCAAACCAATTTACCTCACCTTGTTGTGAGGTAAAAATATAGTTCTAAGGTACAATAAGGACACTCATGCCATACATATAAATATTCATTCATTCACCCTATTTCCAGAGTTGACACCCATCCTAGCAGCAGGCCAGGGACCAACCTGGAATAGGATACCAGCATATCATAGGGCACATCTGTACTGGATAGATAGATAGATAGATAGATAGATAGATAGATAGATAGATAGATAGATAGATAGATAGATAGATAGATAGATAGATAGATAGATATTTGTTCGCAAGGGTAAATTTGGCTTTTTTTACAAAAGCTCTTCGAATAAATAAATACATACAGTAAATGGATAGATAAATACACTGTATATAAACTGTCACACGTGTGCTTTGGAGACAACTTCAAGGCTCATATTAATGTAATTACACTCCCATCCAGAGGTTGGTGCTGTTGCCTAATGCCTTTTCTCTTCCTCCCTCTGCAGAAGCATTGATTGACAATTGCATCCTGAATGATGCTACTTCTGGTTGCCCAACACCTGAACCTGCCTCTTCTTGTTCTCCAGAGTGAAAAAAGGCTACACACTATGGTTTAAACATATGGCAGAATGGATAAAAAGAGATAAACCTTTCACTTGGTAGCCACAGTCACAGTAAGGCAATATGTAGGCTTATTGCTGTTGGTATAAGGAAGTCCCCGTAGTGTTTCTTGACATACTTCTTCTGAATGATATGTTGACTATTTCAAAGAGAAGATGTCCAGCATTATTCATAGTGGCACTCACTTTTGTTTTTATTCTCTCCCTTTCTACTACGTTTAGGGGGTCAAGAGTGCATCCCATAACTGAGGCTGCCCTTTTAATTAGCTTTAATTAACTTGTTGATTGTTGAAGTGATGTTACCGGCCCAGTGCACCATAACATAGAAAATTTCATTGACCATCACAGAGTTGTAGAAACCAACGCTTAGTTGTGCAGGGCCAATTTTAAGTCACCAGTTCACCTAACAGATATCTATTTGGTATGTAGAAGGAAAAGAACACACCTAGAGAAAATACATGTGGACACATGGGAAACATTCAAATAACACTGCGTTAACTGCCCATCCACCCACCCAACCATCCATCCATTCATTTACTGTACACAATCTGCTTTAGTAAACAATGTAAAAGCCAGAGACAATACTGAATAATTGTGTGCAAGACAGAAGCCAAACCATCCGGTCACAGGGCCCACTCGTATATAGATCCACTCTTTTTACGACAAGTGATTTAAAATTTGTTCGCTCATATAATATGCATATCACTGGTATGCATCTGAAGTGTACCGAGAGAAAGCACAAAATGACAAAAAGAGATTCTACCCTCCTTTTATTTATTTGTTTATTTATTGTTTTATTTAAGAGGTCCTCACACAACCATAGGACAAGTCTCTGAAAAAAAGCAGAAGATCTCCATTTTATTTCATAGCATAACTTACCTCTTCAAAAAGAAAAAGATGTATTCTATTAAAGATTCACATGACTCAATCTTAAAGGAATTCTATTAATTCTCCTTTCTATCACATCTTTTTCTTAGCAGGATCCCAAGTTCCTGTCCTCTGGCAGAGCTGTAGTCTGAACTGATCCAGTAACAAACAGGAAGCACCCGTCTGGTCACCTGAAATTGCAAACCTTGAAAGGGTGAGATTCAGGTTACCATGTAGCGTCCCCTTGGGGCTGAAACTGATTCAAAGCAATAGAGTATTGGTGGATGGGTCTGTGGGTACTTGTGGTAATGTCACTCCAGGCTATGTTTGCAACAAAATAACTTACACACCTTGTAATGTTAGAGTTTGTATCACTATACTGAATCCACTGCCATGCTGTTCTACTCTCTCCACTTTACACCTTCCATGCCTGTTTTTTCCAGACTTAGGCCTCTTTTCCTCCCACTAGTTCAGTACTTGCCACCAGTTACCGTCCTCACTCTACATTCATATTGCCCTCAGCTCACTTCTACCTGTTATTTGGAATTACCTTTGAGGTTAGGGATGCCATTCCCTTTGTTCTTGGGGCATCAGCTAAAACTAGTGTCCCTGGTGTCCCTTCACTAAAGTGTCTTCCATGGGCTTACAGGACAAAGTCACCAAGACAGTTCACAGCTGCTTCTATTGTTTGAGAAACAGGATGATCCTGCAATTTCCATGGTGCGATTTGTTTTGCCCTTTTGCAGCCTGGAGATGATCCCACCTTAATATCAATAACAAAAGCTAGATTACTTCTCTACTAGTATCCTGGGAGAATATACCCTGTATATCCACCCTGTTCATCCTCTCTATCTCTTTATTTCTCTTTCTCTCATTCTTTTGTTTTTGTTTTGTTTATTGGCCCAAACAAATATATACAAGATGTTCAGCCAAAACCTGCCACATAAACTGAACTCATGCAATCATGATTATTTATTTGAAAAGATTATGTACTGCCTAAGACACTGTGTAAAAAGTAATTGCATATTTAGATTCAATTACTGTAAATTGACATTGTTAGCATCAATAACTGTGACCAAATATTCCCTATAGTAATTGTTCGGATTCAGATTGACAGCAGTGAGGGAAATTTTGAGCAACACCATCTTGCAAAACGGTCTCAACTTAGTATGACTTTGTAGATCATCACCTTGTACCCTGTCCCTAATAAGTACTGAACTTTATATCTGGAATTTGACTAAACCACGTGAAATCGGAAAACTTATTTTTTTCTTCAACCATTCTTAAGTAGAATTTTAATGTGTATTTTGGGTCATTGCCTTACTCTATGACACAGCTGTGGTTTGACCACAGCTTATGGACAGATTTCCATTTTCCTGAAAAGTATTTTAATAAAAAGCAGAATTCATTTGACAAAATGCCCCGATCTCAATTTAGTAACACACCTCCCTGCTATGTCAAAACCTTTGGCATAAGGCTGTGAGTGTACAATGTATTTGAAAATATGAATATAAGAATGAATACTTTTGAAACATAAACCAATTCTTGATACATCCATCAGTGGTGATTTGTATTCCTACGGGAGTCTGCTTTGTTTTCATTATGCTTGCCATGCTATGTTCACCAGATGGGTTATTTGACATCATTACTGTGAACACCTCCCATTATGCAGGGAGTCTAATTGAAGAAAGGGAATACATAAGTCAAGCAATTTTAAATTTGTCCATTTGAGTCTCTTTATAAACTTTACAACCTGACAGGGAACGTGGCCATCAACAAACCTGGGGTTGTTTTCCAGGGCAGTTTGCATGGCGAATGAACAGGACAACAAAAATCACAACACGAGACTGATGAGTCAAAGGCTACAAAACAGAGCCACCTTTTCTCCAATTTTTGTGAAATATTTTAAAAATAGACAGGAGAAAAACTCAGTTTCACTATATTTTAGGAAGGTTAGGACTACAATAAAAATAAGTTGCATGATGCTTGGGAGAGCTGTGTTTAAATATCACAGACAAACTAGTTTATATACAATGGATTTATAAATAAGGGGGCTGACATGTCATTGATTTTCTTTATCACTCCTTAAATATTTTGATTGCATTTAAACAATGTCTAAAATTAGCATAGCAATAATAAAACCCTAAAGGACAACAAATGCAAGCTTTTAGTATTTAGAAACATCACCATTGGTTTAATGAGCAAATGTGAAACCACTGGCAAGCGTGCAGTTCCAGAAATTCCAGAATGGTCTTCCAGGCTGTTAAGTTATATTTTGCAATCATCCATAGTAAAGGCTGTGCTGAGGTCTATTAAAACTAGAAGGGACAAGAATTCAGAGCAGTTGGCTATAAACAGATTGTTAACAACTTTTAAAGAGTCATTTTTTACATTGCAGCGAGAATGAAAGTCTAATTGCAGTGAGTCAATGAGCTTATTATGGGCCAAATGATCGGACAACCACAAAGCAGCCACATGCTGCACAACTTTTGCTAAAAACAGCAGATTTAAAATGGGCCTATAATGATGGCTCAAACTGTAGTACAAACTAGGCACATACAGTAATGAGATAAATGTGTCTCATTTAGAAGTGAATGGATCCTTAGCAGTGCCTAATGACCAGCGTTAAGCTTTTTTTCTTCTAAATAGTTACTCATTTGAAGATAACTGGATGTTAGGGAAAAAAAGAAATATTATTATTATTAGTGCTGCACATTTAACTGATGCCTGTGTTTTAAGAGGCCTACAAGATCAGGATGCAATACTGCTGTCTGTGTATACTGTATATTTTTATGATAGGACAACAAGCAGATTATGAGACATGTTCATTATTACTGGATGGTAACTGGCAAACAAATAGTTAAGCATCTAGATTTCTAGCCACTAAATGAAAGTATATAAATATTCACTGCCATTTGAAGCAAAATGCAATGAATGTTTACTGCTCCCTGATTTTCTTGGGTATGGTGACACATCACCCCCAAGCAGATTTCCTTAAGTATAAGCTGATTTGTCTACACTGTACAGTATTTGTACATCTTACTGCTGACTGTGGCATGGGGAGATGAGCTTGACAGCCTCAGTTTCTGTGATCATTGGCACGACATCACCTTCTTATGCCACCTAATATCTCATTACTTCTCCTGAATCACAGCCTCGTTCTCTTTTAGCTTCAGCATCTCCTTCAGTTGTGCCACATTGCCTCCTCACTCTGCCAATGTTACCACTTCTCACTTTGTCAGCTGCAGTATTTTTTCCTTTTTGTTCTGCTGCCTTTCTCTCTTTTAGACACAGTGAACTGCTCTTGTCGTTTGCCAGCAGTGCAGACTTCATTTCTATCAGCTATGGCACACTGCTCTCTTGCTTTGCCAGGGGTGCAGTTGCTCTCTCCTTCAGCAGCAGGATGCTTCCATGTCTTCTATCATGAGGGTAGCCTGTCAATTGTGCAATGCTGCACTGTTTTTCAGGGTATCTTTCAGCTGTGGTTCCCTGAGCTCTTCATCTTCCAGGATTGAATCATGCTTAGCTGTAAAATGTGTGCTATCTGTCTGGCGTAGTCAAAAAAGTCTAGGTGGTCTTTCCAAGACCTTTGGTTTTCCCTGCTATTCTGTAGATGCAGGGTGTATAAAAGCAGATTATCCTGATTTGCTACATGACCATCGTTTTATATATCTTTTTATATTTGGTGAATCAGTGCAGCCAGACAGGTAGAATCAAAATTCCAGTTAGGAAATTACTAAATTATTGTATAGTTTAGTCTGTGACAATGGTTGGTATAACCCAATCACCATTCTCAAACAAATAAACCCAAGTTTTGCAGGCACTAATATTAGGGTGACAACCAGCAATGTTCTCTTTGCCACAAAGGGGAATCACCTTTGTCTAAGGTCCTGCATAAGTTTTAAAAGGCAAGCTTAATGTTGTCATATTAGCAAAGGTAGCGTGACTCTTCTGCACTTCTTGTGGGCTACTGGAATTCTGCTTCTTAGTGATATGTTTGCACTCATTTCTCTGACATCAGATTTTGCCAAGATCAGACAAGGTCAGTCTGAAATGGATCTTCTGTATATTTCAGTCTCTTTATCACCATGCAAGTGATTCCAACCCTACAACACTCCTCTACTTTATATCTGCCTACACAAACAGTACAGCTTCATGAGACATCTTGCCACCACTCTACTCGCTCACAGACTAGCTCATGATAGCACCTTCTTCTCCTTTTACAGAGCCTGCCTTATTTTACCAAATTATATGGCCATCCATCCATCCATTTTCCAACCCGCTGAATCCGAACATAGGGTCACGGGGGTCTGCTGGAGCCAATCCCAGCCAACACAGGGCACAAGGCAGGAACCAATCCCGGGCAGGGTGCCAACCCACCACAGCAAATTATATGTCAACATGACTAAAGATGTAAATGGCTAGAGCAATGTTGCTAAGAATAGTGCATTTACGGGACAGTATCTAAGAATAAATCTCTAAGAAAATGTATGCATGTATTTTTAGATTTTTGTTGATATTTTTAACTCTACAGTATTTATATGTTTATAAAACACTATGTGGAAATAACTGTCATAAGCAGAGGGTAGCACTGTGGTTTAGTGGTTAGCGTTGCTCAATTACTCGCCTCATTACAGTCTCTCATGGACATTCTTTTATCTTTGCATTATTCTACTCTCACCTTACTCTCAAAGGCATGGATGTAGGTTAATGTGTAGCTTAGAATTGTCTTTGTCATCAGTATGTTCAAAAATCTTTTATTACAATTAGAGATCTGGATGGGACATTAGAGTGAGAAAGCCACTTGTTAGAAGTTTCAATGCCGTGTCTGATCTCTCTCTCAGTGGCCACCTGACATTGGAGAACTAGCTTGCCCCACATTACCAGACACTTTACTGGCTTTTTAAATGACCCAGGAGATGATAGAAAGACTTCCCTTCTTTGGAAAAAAAGGAAAGAGAGAAAGAAAAAGATAAATCGAGACAAGAGAGGGAGACAGAAGAAAAGAAGATCACCACAAGAACTAATTCATTTCATTAGATCTTACATATTTCAATGATTGTGCCCTGCAAGATTACGTCATGAAGTATCTCACACCACATTGTTCTTCATTCTCTCAACTAAATAATAAACAGAGAGGCTAACTAAGATTTTCCCAAATCTTTTATTTGTCTCTGAGTGTTTATTTTCTACAGCCCAGAATGAGTGAATGTGGATTTATATATATATATATATATATACAGTAATCCCTCCTCCATCGCGGGGGTTGCGTTCCAGACCTCCCCGCGAAAGGTGAAAATCCACGAAAGTAGAAACCATATGTTTATATGGTTATTTTTATATTGTCATGCTTGGGTCACAGATTTGCACAGAAACACAGGAGGTTGTAGAGAGACAGGAACGTTATTCAAACACTGCAAACAAACATTTGTCTCTTTTTCAAAAGTTTAAACTGTGCTCCATGACAAGACAGAGATGACAGTTCTGTCTCACAATTAAAAGAATGCAAACATATCTTCCTCTTCAAAGGAGTGCGCATCTGGAGCAGAGACTGTCAGAAAGAGAGAGGAAAGCAAACAAATCAATAGGGCTGTTTGGCTTTTAAGTATGCGAAGCACCGCGGCACAAAGCTGTTGAAGGCGGCAGCTCACACCCCCTCCGTCAGGAGCAAGAGAGAGAGAGAGAGAGAGAGACAGAGTTTGTTTTTCAATCAAAAATCAATACGTGCCCTTTGAGCTTTTAAGTATGCGAAGCACCGTGCAGCATGTCGCTTCACGAAGCAGCTGCACAGAAGGTAGCAACGTGAAGATAATCTTTCAGCATTTTTAGACGAGCGCTCAATCCCCCTATGTCAGGATCAGAGAAAGTCAGCGCAAGAGAGAGAGAGAGAGAAGTAAGTTGGGTAGCTTCTCAGCCATCTGCCAATAGCGTCCCTTGTATGAAATCAACTGGGCAAACCAACTGAGGAAGCATGTACCAGAAATTAAAAGACCCATTGTCCGCAGAAATCCGCGAACCAGCAAAAAATCCGCGATATATATTTAAATATGCTTACATATAAAATCCGCGATAGAGTGAAGCCGCGAAAGGCGAAGCACGATATAGGTAGGGATTACTGTATATATATATATATATATATATATATATATATATATTGTGGTGGGTGGCCGGCTAAATATTCCGGCCCTCACCCCCAAGCCGCCAAGTGGAGCTCTCCCGTCAGCATGGACGTTCCCCGAATTCCAGCAGGGCCTCATGGACTTTGTAGTTTATATGCACAGCCCTGCTGGATACCATGGGGACCACCAGGAGTCGCTGTAGGGAGGCTGCTGGACTCTTACTTGCCCTATAACCCGGAAGTGCGTCATGATGATATGACAGGAAGAAACGACGTGCTTCCGGGTTGAAGAAAGGAGCTTTTTATCCGACCTGGAAGTGTTCATGATCACATGGACAGGAAAGAGAAATGCTTCCGGGTCAGGGACTATATAAAGAACTCTGGGAAACCAGTACGCTGAGCTGAGCTGGGAGGAAGGGTGGCAAAGTGTCTGGGAGTGTGGAGGATTGATTACTGTATTATTTATTGTTTATATGAGTATTGTGGAGTGTAGGTGCTTTGTGCACTTTAGTAGTGTCCAAATAAATAATTCTTGGACTTTTACCCGGTGTTTGGCTTGGTACCTGAGGGTTCGAGAGGTCGATAAAGGCCTCAACTGTTACTATATATATATATATATATATATATATATATATATATATATATATATACAGTGGGGCAAAAAAGTATTTAGTCAGCCACCAATTGTGCAAGTTCTCCCATTTAAAAAGATGAGCAGAGGCCTGTAATTTTCATCATAGGTATACCTCAACTATGAGAGGCAAAATGAGAAAAAAATCCACAAAATCACATTGTCTGATTTTTAAAGAATTTATTTGCAAATTATGGTGGAAAATAAGTATTGGGTCACCTACAAACAAACAAGATTTCTGGCTCTCACAGACCTGTAACTTCTTCTGTAAGAGGCTCCTCTGTCCTCCACTCGTTACCTGTATTAATGGCACCTGTTTGAACTCGTTATCTATATAAAAGACACCTGTCCACAACCTCAAACAGTCACACTCCAAACTACACTATGGCCAAGACCAAAGAGCTGTCAAAAGACACCAGAAACAAAATTGTAGACCTGCACCAGGCTGGGAAGACTGAATCTGCAATAGGTAAGCAGCTTGGTGTGAAGAAATCAACTGTGGGAGCAATTATTAGAAAATGGAAGACATACAAGACCACTGATAATCTCCCTCGATCTGGGGCTCCACGCAAGATATCACCCCGTGGGGTCAAAATGATCACAAGAACGGTGAGCAAAAATCCCAGAACCACACAGGGGGACCTAGTGAATGACCTGCAGAGAGCTGGGACCAAAGTAACAAAGGCTACCATCAGTAACACACTACGCCGCCAGGGACTCAAATCCTGCAGTGCCAGACGTGTCCCCCTGCTTAAGCCAGTACATGTGCAGGCCCGTCTGAAGTTTGCTAGAGAGCATTTGGATGATCCAGAAGAGGATTGGGAGAATGTCATATGGTCAGATGAAAAAAACTCTACTCGTCGTGTTTGGAAGAGAAAGAATGCTGAGTTGCATCCAAAGAACACCATACCTACTGTAAAGCATGGGGGTGGAAACATCATGCTTTGGGGCTGTTTTTTCGCAAAGGGACCAGGACGACTGATCCGTGAAAGAATGAATGGGGGCCATGTGTCGTCAGATTTTGAGTGAAAAGCTCCTTCCATCAGCAAGGGCAGTGAAGATGAAACGTGGCTGGGTCTTTCAGCATGACAATGATCCCAAACACACCGCCCGGGTAACGAAGGAGTGGCTTTGTATGAAGCATTTCAAGGTCCTGGAGTGGCCTAGCCAGAGTCCAGATCTCAACCCCATAGAAAATCTTTGGAGGGAGTTGAAAGTCCGTGTCCGTGTTGCCCAGCGACAGCCCCAAAACATCACTGCTCTAGAGGAGATCTGCATGGAGGAATGAGCCAAAATACCAGCAACAGTGTGTGAAAACCTTGTGAAGACTTACAGAAAACGTTTGACCTCTGTCATTGCCAACAAAGGGTATATAACAAAGTATTGAGATGAACTTTTGTTATTGACCAAATACTTTTTTTCCACCATAATTTACAAATAAATTTTTCAAAAATCAGACAATGTAATTTTCTGGATTTTTTTTTTCTCATTTTGTCTCTCATAGTTGAGGTATACCTATGATGAAAATTACAGGCCTCTCTCATCTTTTTAAGTGGGAGAACTTGCACAATTGGTGGCTGACTAAATACTTTTTTGCCCCACTGTATATATATATATATTGTGATATATGGCTGGCTTGTCATCCCGGCCAATACCCCCAGGCCGCCAGGTGGAGCTCTCTCTGCAGCATGGAGGTGCCCCAGATACCAGCAGGGAATCATGGACGATGGAGTTTTCCTTTACACCCCTGCTGGATACCACAGGGGCCAACAGAGGACGCTGCAGGGAGATTCAGAGAGTCGTGTGTGCCCTATAACCCGGAAGTACGTCTTAGTCACAGCGACAAGGGAGATAACGTACTTCCAGGATGAAGAAGAGGACTTTTTATCTGACCCGGAAGTGATAAGGAGCCACATGGACTGAAGGCTGGGTAACACTTCCGGGTCAGGGACTATAAAAGACTCTGAGAAACACCAGAGCATTGGGCTGAGCTGGGTGGAAGGGTGGCAACAAGTCTGGGAGTAGAGGATTGTGTATTGTAGTGATTATTGTATGAGTATTGTGGAGAGTAGGATGCTTTGTGCACTGTGTAGTCTGAATAAAAACAATATTTGGACTTTTACTTGGTGTCTGGCGTTTGATCGGAGGGTTCAAGGGAGCGATAGCGCCCTCTATCTGTCACTATCTATCTATATATATATATATATATATATATATATATATATATATATATATATATATATACACAGTATGTTTGTTATGCAGCAGAGTGGCATACTATATCTTCTTCTAACTTGTGCTCATTGCTACCAAGACAGGCTGTGACTCAAAATAATGATATCCACTATTTGCAATTATTTATTTGTGTAAGATAGTCACCACTTTATCAGATTAATATACTTTGCGTCCCTTTGTCATCCATGACATTCTTGAAGGCTGGCTTAAGGAATGCTGCATGCTTTTCCTGGCCTCTAGAGTGTCTTCTGGCATAAGATTTCTTTCTTAATCTGCACAGCTTTTGGGAAGCCAGAGAATACTAACATTGCAAGCTGAACTCCATACATGATTAATGGGTATAATTCTTCCAATGAACCTGAAAACGATGGAGCCTTCTCTCATTGTCAGACATCTTTAGAGGTCAAGAGCCTTACATTTATTCCCTTACTTACCAAAAGAAAAAAAAATCAACCTGCTCTTAGAGCATCAAATAAGCAGGCAGCCTAAGATGAAAGCCTGTCTGACCAAAAGTATACACATTATCATATCTGAACTGGATGTACATTATGTTTCTTTTAATTATGTACGTTATCCTTGTTTTTCCCAGGTGTTTGTTAAAAATAGATTTAAACATGACTGCAAATATTTTACTGCATTCTGTTCACATAAAATTTAATAATAAACATAAAAATAGAGATGAAGGGTTATTTTACCTTTCCTTTATCTGGTCAACTTGTTTTATCCAGTATGACATAGTCTTTGAAGAATAAAAATCCAATTATGTTAATGATGAAGAATCACCTGATGTTCTTATCATGACATTTTAGCAAGTCTTTAAACTGTTGCCCACACTGAGAGCTCATTATCAGTAAAAGTATGAGGAATGTTGTAACAAGGTGAATGTTTATAAGGAAATCTCTTCCATTGGTATTTAATCCAATCTACAGAAGAACTAAAGGACTTTCAAGATAATCAAAAGTTCTGAAAAGAATCTGTGTTCATAAAATTAAAATACATTCTTCCTAGTGCACATATATGTTTTTGTATAGTGAACTATATATATATATATATATATATATATATATATATATATATATATATATATACATATATATATATATTGTCACAGGGGGCTGGGGGACAGACCCAGCCAGGTCGCCTGTAAGGACCGGGAGGTGGCTTATACGTTCCCCGGCCCACGAGGGGGCAACTGCCCTGGATCTTGAGGGGACCACAGGAGAGAAGCAAAGAGGCTCAAGCCCATTGGGGCACGTGGCCTGCCGCCAGGGGGCACCCCCAGCCTCAGAGAGCCCGGGAAACATTCACTTCCGCCACACCCGGGAAGATGGAGGAAGATCCTTCCAGGGACGCCCGGAGTGCTTCCGGGTGCAAGAGCAGCACTTCCGCCACACCAGGAAGTGCTGTCAGAAGGACGTCATCAGGCACCTGGAGCACATCCGGGTGGAAATAAAAGGGGCCTCCTCCCTACAATCAGGGAGTTAGAGTTGGGAGTGGGAGCAGGACGAAGCTCCCGTGAAGAGAGGAAAGGCGGCCCACGGACATTTGAAGAGAGGCCCGTGTTAGGGGTGTTTAGTGCGAGAGCGCAGTGTGCTGGGCGGGACTGTGAGAAAATAAACGTGTGCTTTTTTATATATATATATATTGTGAGGGATTGCTGGCCATATATCCCGGCCAACACCTCCAAGCCGCCAGATGGAGCCATCCCTGCAACATGGAAGGGCCCCGAATTCCAGCAGGGCATCATGGATATTGGAGATTTCCTTCACAGCCCTGCTGGATACCTTGGGGGCCAACAGAGGACACTGCAGGGAGGCCCAGAGACTCTAACGTGCCATATCACCCAGAAGTATGTCTTAGTTACAGTGACAGGGGGAATGACGTGCTTCTGGATAAAGAAAGGACTTTTTATCTGACCCGGAAGTGATACGAGGTCACATGGACTAAATGATTGAGAACACTTCCGGGTCAAGGACTATAAAAGGATTGTGGGAAATCCCAGACATCGACCTGAGCTGAGTTGGGAGGCAGGGTGGCTAAGCGTCTGGGAGTGAAGGATTGTTTATTATTGATTACTGAATATTGTTTATTGTTTATTGGAGTAGTGTGGAGTAGTGGTGATTTGTGCACTTATTTATAATAATAAAGTCAATTCTTGGACTTTTATCTGGTGTCTGACGTCTGGTCTGAGGGGTCAAGGGGTCGACAGTGCCTATATTGTCACAATATATATATATATATATATATATATATATATATATATATATATATATATATTAGTGGAAGCTCAGCCCCTTAACACAGACAGGCAGACACCAAATGTCTAAAAACACACACGTTTGATATTTCTTTTCTGTACACAGCACCTCACAATGCCCAAATTAGATAAACACTCAGTTCTTTCTTTCTCCTTCTTCTATTCTTCTGCCGCCTCTACTCCTCTCCTCGCAAGCTCTGTCCTCTTCCACTCGACTCTGGCTCCAGAATGGTGGGACTGGCCCCATTTTATAGGGTACCTGGAAGGACTCCAGGTGCCTAACAAGCTTCTTCTGGGCCACACTTCCAGTTGTGGTGAAAGTGTGGCCAAATAAGGCCTGGAAACCAAGGGGCCTGCCCTCTATCGGCCTGGGGGAGAAACTGTCCCACAAATACTCTCTCCCCCGGTCCTTCCACACTCTGGGCATCCTGGCCGGGTAAGGATTCTGGCCACCCACCACAATATATATACTAGATATATTGTTGATTTTGAAAATGATTAGAGTAACTGATATTTTTTATAAACATCATCAAGTAATCATTAACTTTATCCATCCATCCATCCATTTTCCAACCCGCTGAATCCGAACACAGGGTCACGGGGGTCTGCTGGAGCCAATCCCAGCCAACACAGGGCACAAGGCAGGAAACAATCCTGGGCAGGGTGCCAACCCACCGCAGTAACTTTATCCATTTATTTACATTTCAATTTCCATAGCACTCTTCACTAACTAGAGGCTCAAAGCACCTGCACAACTTATAATGTCATAAACCAGACATCCTTTGCAGACATGAATATACAAAGTAGGCTACACATACAGCAAATATTAACTTGATTAATGTAAAATAATAACAATGAAATATTACCTAAGTTATGGTTAGTTGACAATGGTATTAAAGGAATGTAAAACTCCAGTCAACCTTATTCACGGAGAAAAGAAAGTGAACCAACAAAAGCACAACGAGAAAAGCATTTGGTGACAAATTCACACAGGAAAAATTGGCACTGCAACATATACACACAATGATATTAAAACATGAACACTAATCTAACCTGGTGTGGTAGCAATTTCTCCATTATAAACAAGTAAATATAATTTTTAAATTGTGATATACGACTCTCGGAGTGCTGAAATGGAATCAGATTAAATTAGGTTAGATTAGATTAGATGAGTTTTATTAATCCCAAGGGGAAATTTAGATGCATACTATAGAAGAAATATTAAAACAAAGATTCACACTCAGAGGATAAATAAATTGAGGATTTTTCACAATGGCATCTAATGTTGCCACCATCCCCTATTCCACAACAGTTTGCATTGTTTCCAAGGATAGCCCTGTGATGGAGCAGGCTTCCCTATAAATTTGTTCAGGCATTGTGCTTCTTTTGAGCTTAAGTTGCTTCCTCAGAAGGCCACAGCGCAGAACAATACACCAACTACTATGGACTGCGAGAACATTTCTAGCAGCTTGCTGCATACATCAAAAGACCCAAACCTCCTAAAGAAGTACAGTCTGCCCTGGCCCTTCTTGTACTGAGCAGTACAGTCCAGTTTGATGCTATGTGAACCTGGGGGTACTTGTAGCTCTGCATCACTTCGATATCCTCCCCCTGGATGATGACTGGTCTTAGAGGCTCCTTGGCATGCTGGAAGTCCACCGCCAACCCTTTTGTCTTGTGGATGTTGAGTTGCAGGTGGTTCACCCTACACCACATGAAAAAAGTATTTTACTTACTGGAAAAATATTATTTGAGATAAAAACAATAATAAGAAAAAAGAAAATGTGGCAAACAAATATATAACACAAGGAGAAACACTATGCACAAATGGAAAGAGAGAAACCATAAAACCGTGTAAGTTAATGGGGAATTAGACTGTACTGTGTGATTCATAGTGCCACATTATATATAAACCTTTGCAAAAAGCAGTAATTAAGCCTGACATATCTTGATTTGGATGGAGTTATCTACAGGGGAAGCACACTCAATCTCTCCACCTGCAGTAGGTACAAGCATGAAGCCTATCATTTTCATGTTGTATTGTGTCAGTTTCTATCATATTATCAAATTGCTTTTATTTTCTGATTTACTTTTGTACTAACAATTGTACCACTGTACTGCAAGTTTTTAGTTTTCACCATTGTGTTCGATACCAAAGTACCTTTGGTGCTGTGTCTCTTCAGAGAATCCTTGGGTACCTCTGGTTTGTGTTGAATGAACGGTTGCTTGTGGAGTCCAGAATGAGGCACATTACCTGCATTCTGAGGGAGTGTCATTTATGGCACTAGGGTGGGACTGAACCGCATGTCTGCCTGGGTGGTTGCAAACCAGGATCCCAAGCTGTTTCGTCGTGTGGTGGGTGCAGCAACATGCTGTACCAGTACATGCTCCCCAACCTGACCTGAACTGACCTGATTGTGTTTAAGTTGTGTTTTATTCTCACTTTAATATTTTTGTAAATGTGTAACTTAATTTTGTTTTTTTGCATAAAAATAAATTGAAGTAATGGAAGTATATTTTGTAAATTTCTACCAGGGATTCTAGCTCCCTCTTTATAGTCCAAAGACCACTAAAACGCTCTGATATAGATGTCCATCCATCAATTATCCAACCCGCTATATCCTAACTACAGGGTCACGGGGGTCTGCTGGAGCCAATCCCAGCCAACACAGGGTGCAAGGCAGGAAACAAACCCTGGGCAGGGTGCCAGCCTACCGCAGGGCACACACACACACACACACACCAAGCACACACTAGGGACAATTTAGAATCACCAATGCACCTAACCTGCATGTCTTTGGACTGTGGGAGGAAACCAGAGCACCCGTAGGAAACCCACGCAGACATGGGGAGAACGTGCAAACTCTACGCAGGGAGGACCTGGGAAGCGAACCCGGGTCTCCTAACTGCAAGGCTCTGATACAGTATATATGTGTTTATGATTATACAATCCAAGTGTCATCTCCAGGCCAAGCTTCAGCCTAGAGCATGACATTGCAAAGATATGATCCAGATGCATATACTCCTGAAAAAAAAATAGTCTTGTAAAAAATCCTTAAGAAATATTCTGCTGTGGGCACTTAATGCCATTGCAACATTATCAACCTGCTACACCTGCATATGAGAATTGGAAAAGATATAGCAGGAGTATTGAAATTCAGGGATGCAAAGATTTCATCTTCTTAATAGACTGCCTAAAATACCTACTTATATTTTAGAAGACCCAGGAGGAAGCGGGCACCTTACAGGGCTAAAGGTCACCAGAGGTCACCAGAGCTGGGACTTTGTCTGATAAAGCCAATTATGGACCTCTAGAGGTTTATTTTTGGTGTCAGGACTAAATCACTCCGGACAAACGTGGGCTGACAAATGCATGCAGGAAATATGTGTGCAGCAAAAAATACACTCACATTCAAGGTATCACCTTGCACTTTCTGCATGGTATTAACAAATCATATTTGCCATAATATCTACCAAACTGTCTACCTAATGGCACAACTAGTGGTTTGCTTTATCCTTTGAGGTAGTGGCTGTGGAGAAAGTGTTAGAATTTAATTTAATGGGCACTTAAAAAACAATTAAAGATTTCCATGCACATTAAAATTCTTCCTTCTATGAATTATAGCAGATTTCACTGTGTCCAAAGAAATCTCACTACGATACGTTGTTCAGCAATGGTGTGATCCTGCCACAGAGGGTCCATGTTCATTTGACATTGGCTTCAACTAAACTAACAGCTGAGCGCTGCACTGTATGAGTTTGAACTACCCATAAGTCATTGCAAATGTGTTGTAATGCATCAGCTTTTATCGTTGCAGTTACCCTATAATTTTCAAATTGTCTTTACTTTTTGATTTACCCTTGAACTATTGGTCTTCAACTCCTACTGGCTGGGTTCAAATCCTGCCCCAGTCTGAATGGATTTTGCACATTCTCCTTTTGTCTGCATTAGTTTTCTTCAAATTTGCTCATTTTTCCCAACAGAAAGCCCAGTGAATGTGCCCTACAATTGACCGATTCAGTGTTGGTTGCTGTCTACTACATTACTACTAGGAAAGATTCTGGTCCATCAAAACCCTGTATTATGGATTTGAAAAACATTTTGTTATAATTTTCTAAAAAAGTGATGACCCATGCATTTAGTGTGGCTTGCATAATTATAGGTGGCTTAGGCAGAGTGATGGTCAAGACATTGGATTTTTTAAGTCAGTTATTTTTTCATAATCATTAAATTATGTTCTCAAGTAAAGCTGTATTTACAAAGTCAAAAAAAAAGTGTCTCTCCAAGTGGTCTTCAATTGAAGACTATGGCTAGCAGAGGAAATACAAAATAAAAGCTTAATGCCTACCAATATGACCACTTTGAAACCATAAAGGCTCCATCTTTAGAAAGCATGCGTTCAGCATTTTGGAGGTATAATTTGACAACAGAAGAAAGTTGGAAATAAATTTTATCAAAGATTGTCAGTTCACAGGGACTGGTTTGGATGGAGTTTTCATGTAAACAACAGCCCATGTAAAGGATACTATAGAGCTAATTGGAAGTGCTTTAGCATAAAATATCACAAATAATCTGGAAATAAAACATGTTTGCAGCTGTGTAACACAACGTTACCTTTCACCTAAAATGTTTTAGGAATGCACATGCCTGGAATGAAAATGGAGTGCTTATAATTTCCTTTGCTATCAAAGTATGATTGCAAGTTTAGCATTCTCAGAGCTAGCTGCCAGTAACCACACCTGGTGTGAAAGGTTGGGTTTGTAGACCTATGGAAGGGATGAGGTGAAAAGAAAAGCCAAAAGTAACAGTCTCACAAAAAAAATTAGAAAATCACATTTTTGTGAAAATGATATGAATAACCATTTCTCTACTATGTGTGAAAACTCAAGACATGAATTTGCATTCAGGAATAACTTTGACTTTTCTTTCACATTTCTTCTGGTGCTTCATTGGCAGTAATTATTGTCTGGGAAGTACTTTTTTCTTCTTATGATTTATAAATACAGCTTTACTCAAAAAACAGATAAATATATCATATGATTGAGAAAAAATAACTTTGATGTTAGGCTTTAAAACTGCTGGTTCAGTGCCCACCTTTAGATATGACCATGAACAAGGCACTTTTTTGTGCTCTTTTCGCAAAAAAAATGCATAGAATATTTTTCCACATATTGTAAATTATTTTAGGTAGAGAAGTTTGCTGTGATTATGGTGTGTCTGTGGAAGGAAAAAATAATAAAGTATTTGTATGTAACGCAGTCACTTGCATACTTTCCTCTTCTACTCTTAGAGACTTGAAGACTGTGCCCCTCAAGCCCCACATCTGTCTTCTCCTCTTCCTGTTTTCCCCTTCAAAATCATCTGCTGCAGTAGAATATAAAACATATCAGTACCAATGCTCTGACATTCATTTGTGCTTGCCTTTAGCCATCTACTATAGCTTTTGAATTAGATTACCATTTACA
This sequence comes from Erpetoichthys calabaricus, assembly GCF_900747795.2. Classification (NCBI taxonomy): domain Eukaryota; kingdom Metazoa; phylum Chordata; class Cladistia; order Polypteriformes; family Polypteridae; genus Erpetoichthys; species Erpetoichthys calabaricus. The sequence goes on from NC_041396.2 coordinate 67,311,730, forward strand.
GTATGTCTTGCTGTCGTTTCTTTCATCACAGCTAAATAATAAAATAGGGTTCCAAAATGATGAAGAAGATAACTTAATCAAATCAAGAAAGGAATAGTGATGTTGTATTTCACGAGGGGTAGATTCTGTTTTTGGTGTTCATTCCCAAAAACAGGAGATCCACAGTGTGTTACCAGACTGAGCTACAGCAGGGCAACCACGTGGATACTTTGTCAAAATCCCAGATATGTGCCCAGAGGAAACACTGGGTTCTTGCTGTTTATTGTCAAAATTAGGCTGTCCAGGTGCAATCCTGGCTGAATGGCCCAAAATGTGTTGAATCTTAGGGCTCAGGAACACTGTGAAGTGGTAGCTCTAAGGGTTGGGAGATGTTTCCAAGCTGTGGTCTAGAAGGTAAATCCTGAGGGGAAGACCAGGGGCCTCATGTATAAACGGTGCATACGCACAAAAATGTTGCATAAGAAAGTTTCCATGTTCAAATCGCGATGTATAAAACCTAAACTTGGCGTAAAGCCACACACATTTGCATGGTAGCTCATACCCTGTCGTACGCAAGTTGTGCGCTTGGTTTTGCAGACTAGTGGCGCCCACCGTCAAAGCAGTGCTACTGTTCCTGGGTAATGTTACCCTTTCTTTTTTAGATCCACATTCCCTGACACAGCTTTATAAATACACTGGAATTAACCGCATATTGTTTATTAGTTTATGGCATCTGATTGTAATTAACCTGTAACAATATAATGGTCCACAGAATGGACAAACTATTCCAAATACCATAACTGCTTTAGCATTGTTACTCTCACTGCACCTTCTTCTTCTTCTTTCAGCTGCTCCCATTAGGGGTTGCCATATCGGATCATCTTTTTCCATATTACTCTCACTGTACCATTCAGAGTATTTATATCACTGTATCTGAGTGTGAATCACAGCTGTACAGCAGCTGATCCGAAAGAGAATTATCGGTATACAGCATCAAGCACACACTGCCTCAGCCATGCTGTCTATTGAACTGCTCTCAAACGGCAAACGCTTCAGAGCCTTCCCTCGTGGTTCAGAAACAGTTTCATCCCAAGAACTCTAAAGGCACTTAATCAGTCCATCTAGTGCTCCTTGTAGAACTGTTTGTACACTTACCTCACTGTAAACTTGCGATACAGTTATAATATTGCACAACCTGAGGCACTTTATAAAGCGCTTATTTACATATGATGACAATATAATTTTTAAGATGAAATGCAGCAAAATATGTTTATTATATTATACAGATAAAAATTTAACTTCATTTAAATAATCTATATTGTTAATAATTAAACATGTGAGGACATGGTGCCGCAGCGCTAGCGAGCCGCTGGTGCTCCGTTCACGGATTGTTCCTGCCTCGCGCTGTATTCTTGCTGGTGCTGATGCGACACTGGAAGGATAGATGGATAGAACAATTAAACACATACTACGAAGATATCTCAATGTTCCTTAAAAGTTTTGAAGAACTGGCGTTCTAAGCTTACAGATGGCTTAACGTCTATTACAGAGTTGATTGTGTGGTTATTGGGTATTTGGAGAAAGAAAAGTAAGGACAGGAATTGGAGGTTAGTACATTTGAAAGAGACAGTACTGCTACAATAAAGTATTTCATTGAAGGCTGAGCATGGTGTAGCAACCATCTTGCGTGAGACATGAACAATCACTGTGCCACCGTGTTCCCATGTTTAATACATGCTTTAACTCCTATCATCATGAAAATGATATCAAGTACACATCTCAGTATTTTAATTATTCAGAGAGCTGTAATATCACGAATGTAATGGATTCTGTCCTGTCGGACGAAGAGAAAGCCCGGAAGCACATAGTGATTTACACACATAGAGCACCTAGAAGATCAAATACAAAACAAAACATTTAACGTGCTACTTTAGTTACGATGGGATTTGAGAAACTAGTAAATTAAACAATTTTAAGATAAAGTTTATGATGTTCTACTTTAATGATAAAATAACTACGTGATTAAAGTGGAAATTTCGAGATTAAAGTTGACATTTCATGCTTTTTTCCCACTGTGTGCCTTTTTTTTCTCTGTACCCTAATAAGCTTTCATATGACACTCAGACAGTGGGCTATGACTTGCCTTTCCATGGCGACTTTGATATCTGACAACTTCTTTTTATTTCGGCACTATGCAACTTTGTGAACTTGAGCTTTCAAGTTTCTCCGACACGCTATGTCACTCGATCAACTTCCTTTTGTTGTTTATACCACTGTTTAAACCCACAAATAGTACGTTTTTCCTTGCCTCCACTTGGTATTCGCTGAAATTCTATTTTCCCTCGTGCTTTTGCCATTGCCTTTTCACAGAACGCTGAGCTTAAGGGCTATTTATATTGATTTGCATATTCAAAGAGGCGTAATTCTGGGAGGAGTTGGGGCAGGACAGCATTACTTATCACGCTGACAGGGATTTACGCACAGATTTATGCATCTGGATTTTTTTGTGCGTAAGCACATTTCCGCTTTTGTCCGTACACAATATTATAGTGTGAATTCTACGCACGATGTTATACATGAAGCCCCAGGGCTTAAAGTCATCCCTACATAAGCTAACATAGAATTGGAAAGTGAGCAGGGTGATTGCTCATCATCAGGCCACAGCATAGTGTGACAAGAAAGAGACAAGTGGAAGTGACATTTGATAGATAATTACACTATTTTCATCCTATTGAACTGTTATTAGCTATCTTGGACAGTTGCAGTCAACGCTAGGAGGTGGCCTCAATCCCAACAAATGAGGTGAGACACTAAAGTAACCAGATTGGTAAAAAAAAAATATATAAATTTATTAATGAATTAGAGTATTCTAAACATTGTCACCTTCTATATACTCCCCCTCCCGATCTCTACACCGCTCCATACGTATCTTCCATTGATTGAAACAGTTCTGGAAGTCTTCTTGCTTAAGGTGTTTCAACAGGCTTGCTGTTTCTACCTTCACTTTATCCATTGAAGAAAAATGTGTTCCCTTCAGGACACTTTTGATTTTCAGGAAAATGTAAAAATCACAGGGAGCTACATCAGGTGAATAGGGAGGGTGATCAAGGACAGGGATGTTTCTGTCAGTCAAAAACTGCTTTGTGAAAAATGCACTACAATCATTTTGAACAATATGATTCACCATGTTGATGTTTTCATCCGTCCGAGACGTGCATAGGCAACCTGGGCGTTAAATGTCTTACACATTTTCTTGTCCTTCCTTGAAATGTTTGTGCCTCTCAAAAAGTTGTGTGCGAGACAAAAGGTTATCACTGTACACTGTTTTTTATCATGTCATAAGTTTCTGGGGCTGTTTTGTTCAATTTTGCGAGAAATGTGATGTTGATTCGCTGTTTGATTTATTCACCCAACATTATAGGCAGCAACTCGTGTAGTGATTGTTGTGCAAATACTGACTGAGCTATTCACAGGATATACCTAGCTGGTCAGCAGTTTGAAAGGGCGTGTAGGAGGGGATCTAGTTCTATGATTCACGTTCGGCCGACCTCCAGACAGTTTTCCAGGAAAGCCCCAAGCCCAGTCCAGTTATTTTTGTGTCTCACCTCATATAATACATTTATTGATTAAAGCAGTAAAAGGTAGTACAGTATTTGGCTTTGCTGCACCTCAACTCTTGGGTCTTATCTTTGAATCCTGGATAGCCTACTACCTATTTGTTAACACTTACTCTCGGTGTTTGTGTGGATTGCTATGTGTTAGATTATAGTAACCCCTAACGGGAGAAAAAGAAGAAGATTAATGGGCAACTCTACATTTGAACAGTATAAATGAGAATGTGAATGTTCTCTGAGGGGGATTGCTTTGTCTGAGTTTCGTTCTTGCCTTGCAGACAATGCTATTAGACCCTAAACTGGTATATGCTTATTTTTATTTTATATAGTAGATTAACATCATAGTTAACAAAAGTTATTAATAAGATTTTAATAATGTATGTAAAATACATAACAAAAATAAAATCCACTGTAGACAGTGTGGAATACAAGAACCAGTACATTTTGCATAATTCCTTACATTAAACTCTATTTATTTACTTATGTTCATTCTTTTCTGTCATTTATAAGAACCGATGGACTTGCCATTAACACTGAAAGATTAGAGTTCAGGAATGCTTATGTTCACTTGTTCAAAAATGTGCAGACTTTAAAACTCCCCTTTTTCAAAGGTCTGCTGGAAGTAATGAGATCCTGTGCTGTGGCATTTGCAGAAGGCGGGCAATAAGAGCTTGCAGTAGTGAAAAACCAGAAGGAACAAAATGCAAGCAAGGTTTTCCATTTTAACTTTCTTTAATGGGGGAGGGTTGCTGGCATTGCTGTAGTGTTGGAAGAATCATTCCAGCAAAGTGATAATTGTGAGAATTCAGCTGTAAACAGAGTTGCCCATTGACCGGCACTGAGTGCTGCTCTGGCAGGTGTTTGTGTTCAGAGCGCAAGGCCACAGCTGCCTGAACAGGGTTCCCATTATCCTTTGCTGGGTATTGATTCACCCTGTGGGATGTTTCCTCTCTGGCTGTGCTCATTTTCCAAGTGCATTTGCATGGCTCAGAGCTGAGATCGATAGCCAAAGGTGTTCTGGGCAAATTTAATGGCTTTTCCTTCGATCAGTTGAGATTCTGTCTACTGGGAGGCTTGTTTCCTCTAATTATAGTATATGTTAATGGGAAAGGGCCCATGAAGAATATCTCTGCCACTAATATAATTACTTTTGTTGCTCTGGAAATTAATCAAATGGCATCAATAGGATTAACAAATAGGGTCATTTTTTGCTTCAGTGATTGAGGGGTGGATGTTTTGGGGGGTTATTATATATTGTATTCAAAATAAAATAATATGTACCCCCTATAATACTTGCAGATTCATGACTAAGCAATATATTGGTGTCAAAAGATGCAATAGTGTGTCTGTATTTACTATGTGAATGGTGTGGGGCTGTAAACATTTTGCCATGTGTGAGCAGTAATTTTGTCTTGGCTATAACAGTAACCATCTAGATAGAGAAGGATGCCATAGCATTTTTTTTAATGTACACATTGAATCCTTTATAAAATGTATCATTTACATCAATATATTTTAATAAATAAAAGTATCCAGGACAAAGAACAGGATGCAAATAAAACTCAACATGGTCAAACCTACTGAATCCAATTCAAGACTGCAGTTGGGCCGAGCCTATCTGTGACAACACAGGACACAAGACATAAAACATTCCTAAGTTACTACTTAACCTAATATGCCTCACTTTTGGGCACCTGGAGGAAAGTCCACAGAAAAACTTTTAAGAATTTATAAACTCTGTAAATGACCAGAGCATGGATTTGAATCCAGGATGCTGGATTTGTGTCGCCACAATACCTGCCACTGTTCTGCCACACCTTTTCAATTATGTTAATAATGTGTACAATATAAAATGTTATTTCTCCTTCCCTTTTCCATCACTACAGTATGTGGCAAAAAGCAAAAGAGAAACACCCAAGATCTAATACTACTCTTCACACTGAAGAAGAAGCACTGTATCCAGGAAGGGTTGTCATATTTATCATATTTTGTAGAACTGCTGACTTGATCCACATTGAGTGAAATATTTTTTTCTGATTTCACATAACATTGCACATAGCTAAGAGATTGTACAGTACAGGGAGGTACAAGGTCCTTTAATTTGAGCAAAGTCATGCAGTGAACTAGTAACGTTTCAAAGGACATATTTATATGATCACTGAGAAAGCATGATCCTACTGGTCTAACTCCACAGACCATAAGAGGAAGATGAAGGTTTGTTGATATTCCAAAGGGCTCCAACAAAATGGCTGAAAACAGACGTCTAGTAGAAAGTGAGGACAAGCTGAAAAATTATGACCATGGCACTCCAATGTAAGATCATTCAGTCCATCAAGCTCATTTGGTTAATTAACACCTAATTTGTCCCAAAATAATTTTTTTAAGTTGGCAGAGTTTCTTCCACAGCATGACTTAGTAGGTTATTCCAGATGAACCTGGTTTAAATCTGAAAAACACAACCTTAATTTCAACCTTTGCCCATAAGTATGTGATTTACTATTTAATCAAAAGAGTTCTGGTTAAACAAGTGAATTGATGTGTTTGAGAATTTTGAAGATGTGAGTTAGATGCCCTTGCAACTTTTAATTTCCTTACGCTGTTGGAGTAGGACATGTTCTTTGGTTCTGGTATGTAATGGATTTCACTCTTCTCTGCACAGCTCCAGAACTATTATTTTTTTTTATCCTAACATATTGTCTAGAACTGTACACAGGACTCCAATTGTGGGCTTACTGGTATAAAGCATTTCTGGTATAACACTGGTGCAATTACTTTTTTTTATAATTTATTCCTTCTAAAGTGGAGCTGTTTTGTAAATGTTGATATACTCCTATACTTTACTTTTTGGGTTATTTATTAACAGTGTTCCTATAAATGATACAATGGTCTGCTTCGGGAACTGTATTACAGTGTAAACGGTCTCCAATTTGTGCATTTTGACTAAACACACAGGAGAGAACTCCAAAAACATTACTGCCATGATCCAGGTTACGATCCATCATCCATACTGTGACCACAGGTTGTCGTTATTCAGGTCCCTACTAATGTAAGATCCTCATAAAATGAAGCCAACTACACTTTGTTTCTCTACAAGGTGTCATTCTCCAATCTGCTACCCAAACTGAGCACTCACCCTAGCCTAACTGTCGACCAATTTGATTGCTCTCTCCCTAACTACCTTAGGGACTATGTTATTGACATTTAACATACACACACAAATATTGTGTATTCTCAATTTCTGCTTTATACTAATTTTCAGATTTTGTTTAAAGGGACTGGAAGTGTTACATCCACAATGAATTTGTGATAGTGCTAGGTTTTGCTGCTGTTGTTTTTATTCTTTATTACCGGTATGTGTGGTTGGTGGGCCAAGATGTGTTTACATAAGAATTTTGGCTTCATTTGGTCTCGGTTTTCTAAGGCTTCTACTACTAGTTTGTACCCCTTAACCGAGAGCGAGTTCAGGGGTGTAATGGTGTCTGGGCCTATTAGAGTATCAATATTGACATTTTGCAGGTCTTCTCTTACTTCCGATATGATACTGGGGATAGCAGCAAAACCTACACCTAAATTTAAAAAAAGTCACTGCAAATCAACCTTCATTCATATCAGTCAGTCGGAACTCGGAGTTCAGTGAAAGGAATTCAGAGCTGTAAGCATCTGGTGGAAAGAGGCTGAGAGATAAGGACTGCTTGTTTACTATTCTAAGGAAAGCTCATTGTTGGCCCTGTGTGGCAATAGCATCTTATTTGTATTTTTATTTTTACTTTATAGTTTTTCTTTTGTTCTTTCTGTTGTGACAGGTGGCCGGGTCCCATGCCCCTTCTGTATATGTTCTGGGGGAGCAGCTATGGACATCTCACTATCTCCCCCAGGACGCTTGGTGGCAGCCTCTCTGGCTGACGATGGTGCCTCAGTTTCCCGCAGGGTTTCCTGGGAGATGGAGTTCTCCACAACCCTATGAGGAGTTGGGGTGGCCGCCAGGGGGTGCTGCATGGAGCCAGGAACCCACCTGGACATCTCTGCAGCCCCACCTGGAAGTGTAATTAGCCGCAGGTGATCAAGCACCTGGAGCACTTCCGGGTGGGCTATAAAAAGGGCCAGCATCCACCACTCAGGAGCCAGAATCGGGAGGAAGAGAACGAGGTTGCCTGGGAGGAGTGGTGGTGCCAAGGTGGAGAGAAAAAGAGTTGTTTTGTGCTGTATTAAGTGCTTGTGGAACTGTGTTGTGGCTGGAGGGATTACGGGGAAGACGTGCCCTCCAGCTGAAGAGAAATATAGCGCCATATTACACTGTCCACCATGTATTTGCTTAGCAATAATTATAATAATTTTTAGCAGTCATGGAAATACCAAAATATGTGGTGCTCTGTTACTATATATAAAGTGGTAAAGTATCCAGATGTGCACTTAAGCCTTCCCAAAATAGCAACTACAGAAAAAAAAGCTACAATAAATATTTTACTTATAAGTATTGGATAGCGCACTCACTATATAAATATATCTGGATTAATGAATTGTAGCATGTGTTTTCTTTTGATGCTTTAAAACCAATAAAATATTTTAGTCATTCCTTGCTGCTCCTGTAAGCATTGAAGTGTTTCTATCTATGGTTCCTTAAATAAAATTATTCCTAGCAATGTAAACCTTTGGATTAAACAGGCAGTAAATAACATTTACTACAAAGAATCACTGGCCACCTAAGTCATATTAACATGCCAGATGGATAAAAGCCCTCTTTAATAATATGTGTTTAAGTCATGAAAGGCGTTCCTTAAATGCAAATCAGCATTCCCCCACTAATGTTAAACACAAGATTCCTGCTGTTACTATACATGTGTGCAAAATCCGTAAACATTCAATTCTAAACATACTGTATCTGTTAGCAGTGTCTAAATATATCTCCTATTGATTCATATTTAAACAGGGAAGAATGAATGTGCATTTTAGACTTTTTAATTAGGAGAAAATGCAAGTGTGAAAATATGTACAATATTTGGTCAAATCTGGAAAGATAGTGTTAGTGAATTCCAGAAGATAATGCAGAATATTTTTTGCAAATTAGTACCCAGTGTTAGAAATGTTAATAACTGGATATGTAGCACTTTTTGTAATGAGGTGTTACATAAACATGTTACTTTCAATAAAGTTATTAACTTTACTAAAAAGCTGTGCCTCTGTATTCACCATTCATAAAGTTATCATTTAAAAATACACAAATTCAATGTCCCTTTTCTTCAATTTAGTACATAATCAACTGCTATTTAGGTTGTACAGTGATACCCCGCCTATCGCTGAAGTTATATTCCAGACCCATCAACAATAGGTGAAAATCCGTGATATAGAAAGACCATACAAATAAACATTTTTTTTAATAGTTTAAGCCTTAAAATACCCCTCCCACATCCTTTAAATACATGTAAACTTATTAAAACACACTTTGTAAACACATATGATATGTGGATGTCAGGCTAAGATTATAAGTAACATCTCTCTATTATAAAACATTTTAACGTCATGCAAGACAAGGCAGTGAGACAGAAGAACAGCTGCTGTACAGGCTTTTAAATGATCGACGCGCAGGGCGACAAGCAGAACAGGCATCTTGGCAGAAGCAGCACAAAGCTAGTAGCTGATCCGTCCACTTCTGCTTCCAGCTTGCGTTCAGCTCCCCCTCTTCACAATGCGAGCGGGAGAGATGCGAAGTGGCAGGAGCATGTGCGCCTCTGGGTATGGGGTGGTGTGGGTGGGATAGAAGGGGGAGAAGGTTGAGCGAAGCGATCGTGACCAGATCATCTCTGAGAGACACTCTGGTGACATGGAAGACTAGACATTACAACCTTAGGAAGCAAAACCTGTGAGATGGTGACTTTTACACGTCACACACTACTTACAAAAAATTTAAAACAAGTTCACTGACATCTAACCTAGCAGTTGCTGGAATGCTTTTGGCAGACAAACTTCAGATGCTCCCAGCTCTTAAAACAAACACAAGCAGAACACACAGCTTGCCAGGAGCTGCTGCAGCAAGCCAGCAGATGATCTGAGCACTTCTCCTTAGCATGCGTTCGGCCCTCACATACCCCCCCTCATCCTCCTTCAGAATGCTAGCAGCAGAGACGTGAAGTGGCAAAAGGACAGCAGCTGTACAGGCTTTTAAGTGATTGACGCAAAGCGTGACAAGCACAACACATAGCTGACCAGCAGCAGCAGCAAGACACCAGCTGAACCGATTGCATCTTTTTAGCGTGCGTTCAGACCCCCCCGCGAGAAAGACATGTAACCATGCCTGGGGCAGGAAATAACCATATAACCATCAGCATCAAGTGACTCCGTGCGAACAATAACTACAAAGAGGACTATTTCATTTATGTTAGGTAGAATGCCCAAAGGGGACTGGGCGGTCTCGTGGCCTGGAACCCCTACAGATTTTATTTTTTTTTCCAGCCTTCTGGAGTTTTTTTTTGTTTTTTCTGTCCACCCTGGCCATCGGACCTTACTCCTTTTTATGTTAACTAAGGTTGTCTTATTTTAATTTCTTATTTGTCTTTTATTCTTCTTTTCTTCATTATGTAAAGCACTTTGAGCTACTTTTTGTATGAAAATGTGCTATATAAATAAATGTTGTTGTTGTTGTTGTTGTAAATGACAAATATTGTTTTTAAAAAAGTTTTAAAGTAAAATGAAAATAATGCATATGTAAGAATTCCCATGAAAATAACAATCTCTTTAAATTGTTTATCCGATAAACCAAACCCGGGGGCGGGCAAGCAAAGCGAGCAGGGGGTGGAGCCCCCTAGTAATAATAATAATATTAATAAATCCGCAATGTACCGGGGGCGCAATAGCTGAACCGCAATATAACGGGGGATCACTGTACTGATATATTTTAGTCTATTTTTTAACTCTTCTTTTAATAATAAATTAATAAATAACACTGAAAAAATGCATTGGTTTGCAAAAGAGGGTAGTGCTTAGAAAAGGTAATACTTTAGGTACTTTTTCATTTGAAAGTACTGTCGACACATACATGTATATGTTGGTCCTAAAATGTCTCCAGATTCTCTAAGGCCAAATACCGTATATACTCGCGTTTAAGTTCTCCCGCGGATAAGTCAGGACTTGATTTTACCGTATAATTTCTGGTATTTTATAATGTCAGTCATATAAGTTGAATGCAGAAAACTCACACTTTTGATCCAGGAGATTATGATATGCTAATGCCCACCTGAGAGAGTAACCGCGGAGCACACTACCTTTTTTTCTATGTATTGTACCTGTGTTACCACACAGTAATATCTGAACTATTCCGAAGCGAAGTTTGCACTGTTTTGTGTTTTTTGCATCTCACACCCTCATACACCTTTATCGTAAGAGCATCCCTTATCTACGATGGAGAGTTCGATCAGAAGAAAATATGAAGCTGGTTTTAAATTAAAAGCCGTTGAAGTGGTGAAAGAAATTGGTAACTGAGCTGCTGCAACAAAATTCAACGTGTCTGAGAAACTGGTGTGAGATTGGAGGAGGCAAGAAGATGTAAAAAAAAAAATTAAGTGTCGTATTTTTGAATGGCCGTATAAGTCAGGGTCTGATTTTATGATCGATTTTCAAGGTTTCAAGACCCGACTTAAATACAGTATATGGTATATCAAATTCTTGTGAATATGTAAATGAATCCCAAGCAATGAAACACCAAAATACACACTGGTCATGCAACAGTCATTTACTTTTTTTTGTTACTGTAGCTGGATTTTCAATCAAGCAGTTTGAAGTCATCACTTCTGAGTTTAAATTATTCTCTCTGTACAATCTTGAACTTCACAAAAAGTCTCATATTCCCTTATATTTACCATTATTTTTCCTATATGGTGCTTGCTTGTTCCATCTTCATTTTGATAGCCCTTATCAGTTTTGTTTTCTTTTACTTGTAAATTCATTACAGGATCAATGAGACCAAAAGCCTATCCTTACAGCTGGTCCACAGATGCACATATTCATGCATAGACCATACATTAAGTCACAATGGGCTACTTAGAAATGAAAAAAAAAAAAACAAACAGCATTCCTTTATACACAATGTGAGGAAGCAAACCTGTGTGAATACAGGAGTTATACTAAGTCATTAGTGTATAACAGCAATAACATAATGAGCATCTCTACGACATCTTTAATAGAAGGATTCAAATAGTATAAATTACCTAAACCATAGCCCTGCCAAATTCCATCTTAGATTTATTTCCATATGGGCAATAACAGTATTCCATCCCTCACTCTAGGAGACATTGATGTACTGTATCTATACATTGATGTAACTGGGGTTTCATGGGTGTGAGGAATATATCGTGGAGTCAAAATTGGCAAAGTTTATTTTTCCTTATTTTCTTTTCCTTGCATTTGTATTTGTTTAATATTTGTGCTTGAAGGGGAAGAACTTGTCATCTTCATTTGTATAGAATAAATACTAAATAAAGATGAATACCACTGTTTGTGAAAAATGCACTTATGTGTACACAAACTTACCCAGAAATTGGTGATGTGCATGAGTAATAAATGAAATCCACCAGGAGGACAGTATTATAGTATAACAAAGAGAAAACATTTAGTAATGTGCACATCCATCTTACTAACCGAAGGTTGTAAATCGGATATGGACGCAGGGCGCTGGGCGCTGGGTACATCGAGGCGCACGCGCACTGCCGCCCGCCACAGAGCAAAAAAAGAAACAAGAGGATTCGAAGGTTGTATTACAGTACGGAATCCCCACAGGTCCATGCTGTGGCAACGCGCGCGCCTACAACGCGCTTGCGAAAGGAGTCACGGCTCAAACCAACTGTGACAACGCACACGCCTACAATGCGCTTGCGAAAGGAGTCACGGCTCAAACCAAAGAAAACACAGCGACGAGACTACGACCTGTGAACTACACCTGGGGTAAAGCGTGCACGCCATTTTGTACAGCCTCCCGGACACGACCGCCCACACCACCGCATATACCTTCCATGATATGTCTTCACGCAGCGGCTTCCCACCGAGGCGCATATTGCGCTGTGGGGCTCGCCCCAGAGTCCAGAGTCAAATGCATCGGCATCCCAAAACGCTGTGACGCCCGCCCCAGAGTCAAACGCAGTGATTTCCCAAACCGCGGCAGCTTCCCAGAGTCAGTACGTGGCGCCCAAACAACACAACCTGTTAGCCACACTTGCTCTAATCCACTGTGCCAGTAATATAGATCACATAATGGTCACAGACTCTAACCCAGCGGCTTCCCACACTCAGTGGCTGGCACATGAACACCACAACCTGTAAACTGAACTTGCTGTGCAAAACTTTGCCGGCAGTCGGTGTCAGCAAAGGCAACGGAATCACGTCTCCACAAAACGAGACCACTTTACTACAGATATGCTTATGTAGTTAGATGACATGTCCCCAGACGCACCCACCCTCCATGATATGTCATCCATCCAGATATCGGACGGAACAGAAACTGATTGCCATTCTTGGATTTCCGATTCGCTAGCGAATCACGGGCTTACTAGTTATAGTAAGAACTCACTAACGGTGGTATATGTCAAGGACATGGACATGATATGCACATGATATGGTGCTTCTTCACAAAAACAGGGATCATCCCCTGGTTGCATGTAGTTTTGATATTAATTTATGCTACTGGACTGTTGGGGCCTGATACTGCCATTTACTTATAGTAATACGCCACCCAAGTCTCCTTATAAAGTGAGCTTCAATGGAGAACTATGCTGAACAACAGCGAACAGTATACAAACCTCCATGAAAAAAATCTAAAATTACTCATGTTTTATAATCAACATACCTTCTAGCCTATTATGTGCTCACAATGCCCCAGACACGTGTATTTTGGCCAAAATATTTTTAAATAAGTAATTTCTGGGAAAACCTCTGCTGCACAACAATGGAGCATGTCAAAACCAGATTATGCTTTTGAACTGAAGACCTGCCCCCCAGTTTATTTTTCAAGAGTTCTGCCCAATAATGGGTTATTCACTGGCTACAATAGCATTTCACGTGATATCAACATTGTAGAATGTGATCTGAGAGTTAAAAAATGAAAACATTATCTGATGGAATATATGCCTCATATCTGTGCTGCAATGAGCAGAAGGTCAATTCACAATTACAGCTTTGCAATCTGCCATTGCAAAAATCCCCAGCGTACTGCAGTTATGCTCTACGAGTATGAACATAAATGTAATGACTAACACATAAGAAGAAATGTTTGTCTTCAACTCAAAAGCTCCATCTCATTTGAGAAAAAAATCATTATTATTGGATATGCTTTTTTGTGTAATGAATAAAAAAAATATTTCAAATGAACTGACCCAGAATCTTTAACTTTCAAAAGAAATAAGCATTTTTAAAGTACAGGCAGTCCCCGGGTTACGAATGAGATAGGGACTGTAGATTTGTACTTAAGTTGAATTTGTATGTAAGTCGGAACAGGTACATTACTTTAATAAATGTTATTGTTGACCGACTGTAACCAAGTGCTCTGCCAATGAATGATGGAGTTTCACCTCTTTCTGACCTTTTTATTATTTCTACTTTATATTCAATGGTAATGGTTTTCTCTTCTTTACTGTAGCACCAGCAGTTGCATCAGATTTGTGTTTCAGAGACATTCTTGAAGGGTGAAGACAAAAGGTTAAGATGAGCTCTTCTGTACAGCACTGTACATGCTATCACAGCAGATTAGGCACCAGTCGTCAACACATCTGATGTATAGGGTGGTCCAGATCTAATTATGCAATTTTCATTACGCTATAACTTATTCAGTTTATTACATAGAAAATCACTCAATGATAACTCAAAAAATGAAAATGAAAATGAAATTGAATGTAACAATGCTGATCCAAGTGAAAAAATGTGCACTATATACCGAACACAATGAAATAACTGATATGATGGAAAAAAAACATTAAATAGGGAGAGAAGGCTGTTACTGATGTGTTTAAAATACAAGACCCCTGTGTAAACATCATTCTCATTTGAGTGATTGCCATTCTGAAGGAATTAATGCATTAATCACTGTCCAGCTCAGAAAATAGTTCATCAGTGAGCACACAGCACTTGCACTTGATTGAACAGTCTGCTTGAGTGAACCTGCTCTGCCTTTTCTGATTCTGGATCAAATCTCCAACAAGGAAAGGGCAATTACCCATAATTCTATTACCGGCTTAATCAATGAGCTCTTAAGGTGATTGAATAAGACATGATGTGGCCTTTTATTTCACAAAACAAACAATATTTTCAAGTAAAATGGATATGACTCAAAGTATAAATTGTCAACATTTAATACAATGAAAATTTTAAAGCATGTACACGATAGTGTTTCCCACTATTGTGCTTAGCAGCATTCACCAATTTTTTCCCAATTGTCTTTCTCATTATGGCTCAGCTTGAAAAAATGTACAATACTTCCAGAATCTTAAAAGGGACAAATCACTGGGAATATAAAGACATAGTGAGTTAATAAATAGGAAGGGAGAGTGAAGAGTAATCGCTTTACAGAGAGCACAGGAAATCAGAATTAATTGTGCAAAAAAAAAAAACAAATAACCTTCATTCAGTCTGCCACCAGAGAGCAAATCCTGAGGAGAGAATTGGAATGACAGCATATTGAAGAAGGAGAACAGCAGGAAAAAGCCAGTGATTTCCAGTGGAAAGAGACTGAAAGAAAAATTTAATTAAGTCCAAATTGTAGCTTGTCTCTTTACAGTTCCCAACTATTTATTTCATTGTCATTTGTAACTTTCTTGACAAAAACATTTTTACTTTCCAGTATAAAGACACAATGTTTAAACACTGAACTCTCAATATGTCATTGCTAAATCAAATATTGTCTTAAAAAAATTTTGTCCACATTCAGACATTGCATTCTTTTTAATTGATTTTTATTATACATTTTAACTTATTTAACCCATTATTTGTACATTTCTATAACACATAAAGTGAGGATTTAGAGGTGCAATGCGGATGCTAGGGGTTGTTAAGTGAATATTAACAGACACCAAATAGGAAACAGAGAGATCATGATTGTTACTATTGTATGTAAATTTTACTATTTACTAATAACTAGTACAGGAACGATAGTAAATACATCAAATTAATATATTTAAAGTATATACCACAAAACTTGTAAATACAGGGCAACTGCTATACTGTATTCAAAAAAGTGTACAAGTAAATAAATATAAATTAATCAAACATGAAAATATATAAAATAGAATAAATTAACAATAGTGCAAAAAAGAACACATGTAATAGATAAGCATATATATATACACACACACACACACACACACACACACGAGTATATATACAAATATAAGTAAAAATTGTAATACACACATGACTACAAACATGTAAAGTAAGGTAGTCAAATAAAAGAATACAGCATTGAAGTGGCACGTATATTTAAAAGAAAAATATGTAAAATAAAAGACCGGGAACTAAAAGATTGTCCATAGAAAGTTACAAATTGTAGAAAAATTCTTTTCAAGATGAATCAATACAGGTTTTAATTAAATAAAAATGAATGATGAAAAAGTCCCTTGGCTTCAAATCCCTCTGTGTATAAAATATGTGTAAAATGTCACAATCAAGTGATCAAGTCATAGTGTTCTTAGGGGCCGTAAAAAATAAATCTTTAATAAAAATAGAATAAAAACATATATGAACAAGGAAGATGCAATGTTGTGTAAATATTCAATGTCACAGAAAAGGTAGGTATACAAATGTAATTGAAAAGGAAAAAAGCAAAACATGAAAAAAGAAAAGATGATTAAACTAACATTTTTTTTTTTCATTTTTAAAAACATGCCAAAAGCAAGATGAATAATAGAGCTCACCCATATAATTCAAAAACAGCTAAAGTCAAATGAAATGAAATCTTTTAATGGCAGGACAAATTACAGAACTGAAAAAATAAACAAAAGAAAGAGACAACCACAGCTGATAAATTATATGTAAAAGCAAAGAAATAATATGAAACAAGGAAAAGGACAATGCTCTTACTGAGGATAGTGAGTGTAGAAGAAAACTTCTGTACATAATGTCAATAAACAGATGTGCTCAAAGGATGTTGGGAGAGAGAATTTAAAGAAATCAGGCCATGTGCTTCATTTAGACCAATTGCATGTTGGGAGTTGATTTGTAAATCCAGTAAGCCTCTCATTGGAGAAGAAATTATCACATGGTTTGTTTCTCTTTGGCATGTTAAGTTTTCTGAGTATCTAATTTTATTAATAAGACTTATTAATCTACTTCAGTTTGTATTTTCAAAATCTGTCCCCTTAAAGGGTATTCTACAAATGTGTGCCATATGGATTTTGAAAATTTTGCATATTCTATAAGAGTCTAAAAAGGTTTTCTAACTGTTATTTCACAGTAGGAAAAAATCACACTGTATGTGTGGGCCTGTTCCTTTAATTTGTAGTTTATTTAATCAGGAACGAAGTGCTAAAAAGCACCATAATTATTCACCCGAGTGGTTGAACAAATGTTTTCCATGTTTATCAGTCCCATAGAACTGAACCAGTGGTCATCTGTAGAAGTTTTATTATCAGAAATGTAATGCCTGTATCAAAGAAACTTCAAATAAAAACAATACAATTTAACACTTATTTGTGTTATGCCAGTCACGAAAAACAAAACAATCTAAAAAACCATAACATGGATTGCCCACTGCCCAACTTTTTTCCAAACTGGCCACCCAACTTATTTCCCAAACGGATTACCCTAAGTTTACCATTGGCACAATGTTTTATGAAGGTGACCAAGAGAACAAAATAAAACGATTTCATTTTCCTGAATGCTGAAAAAAATTCAGAAACAAAAGAAACTTTTCAAAGGATAAAAACTATTTTTTTTCTAACTGGAGGGTTTAACTGTGATCATACTATATTATATGCAATATGCTATATAAAAAAATCCTATTTATTTAGCAGAGTCAAACTAAGACAAAAAACCATGACAAAACAAAGGAGCAAAAGTAAAAAAACAGAATATTGAATAGTAAACTTTCCACTGCCACTAGTTCACTGGCTCAATCCAAATCTAGGGCAAAGCAGGTGTTGCCCCTACATTGTAATTTATCAGCTTGTATCAGGAGGGCGGTCCCTAGCAAGCAGACAAGGTCCAATAGCAAATCAATTCCTGCTTGCAGCTGCTTTCAATGTGAGGATGTGACACAGTTAGAAAAGAAGCAAAAAAGAACTCTTTCAAACTAAGAAATAAAATCCAAACTAATGCAAGAAATTAAAGTTAGAAACTTAAACTTTAAAAATTAACTTTAAAACTAAATAAATATTCAGAGCACAAAAAAAAGTTTAGAAAGACCAAGACAGGTTTCCCATTTCTCAGCACTTTGGAGAGTAAGAGGACAGCATTGGTGGGCATTGTGGCACTAGAAGATGAAACATTTTTGGAAATAAAGTTTTGAGTCTTTAACCAAAAGTCTTTTGCCAAAACCAAGGGTCCTAAATAATTTCAAAGCCAGCCAACAAAGCGTGGAGTCTATTAAACCAGAAAACCAAACAAGAAAGCACAGACTAACAAGTAAAAATTGTTCTCCCATTGTGGATACAGTATTGGGAAGTGTATGGAGTTGACCTTTATAGCACTGACCTCTAATGATGCATACAGAAGTCACCCATACCAATGCCACAGCAACCACTGCAATAAAATTGCGGTCGTGAGTAAACACACATGTATTAATTTATTTCTCAGGTTAAGAATTTTTACCATGGCGGAGTTATTTTGTTCTGTGAAACTTGTCTTCTTGGTGTGTTTTATTTTACTTTTACATTGTTGCTACATAAAGTATTTAGTTGTTTGTTATTTATTATATTTACTGTGACGCCATCTTGGTTTCTAACAGCCACTGTCGTTTTGTGATCTGTTTGTTGGGAAGCAAGTACAGGTTGCTGGAGGCATACACCTGAGGTTGCACCTATATGACATCATCATTCTCAATGGTCTTTAAACCTCCTCTTCGGGAAGTGCAATTGCCAAACTTTTAAAAACAAAGCTCTCACAAATTTCTCTACCTTTTAAAGTTTTTGTTTATCATTCTTGCATTTGGATTTGTCTTTCAGTTTGTGGTTAGGACTTAGGCTCTTCTCTTTTATTGATGTCCTGGTTACGACTTGTTGCTCTGTTTCTCTACATAGCACTCTGTCATTCTATTTCTGATCCTTACCTTTGCTGCCTGCAATACAAACAGTACAAGTAGACAAAATGGCAGTATCCATTAGAAAACAAAAACATGCCCCTGTAAGATGAAAAATGATTTTTAGGACCCTTAAAACAACATAATTTTTAAAAAGTAATTGCAGAAATGAATTCTTTGGGTAACAAAAACCTTGATAAAAAGAAAAAAGAAAGCTTTAAAAGAAGTGAAAATAAAGGCAAAAAAACATTAGTTTCAAAACCAGATCATGACATAAGGTAGTTATGATCCTTTTTCTCACACATTCTCTTTGTCTCTCACACTTTTCACAGATCCTGCAGACACTCTCTCCATAGTTGTCTGGCTACTATTCAGGTGCCATTTCAAATTGTGGACCTGCTGGCATGGCCAGGGCAGAGTTTAGTATATGATGTTTCATGTGGGATAGACTTGGCTGCTGGGGAAGGAACACACAGGTTCAGTAAAAAATCTCTCTTCCTGTGTCCCTTTAAAAGTATTTCCTGTAACAAATGTACTATGATCATCATACTGGTGATGACTAGTATTACTAATACACATGAACATTAGGATCAAGAGCTATGATCACTCTGATGTGCATGTGTTGATTTGCTGAATACAAATGAACAAGTGTCTTACAAGAATTAAAAGTGGTTAAGGGTGGGGCTGGTTTAGAGTTAATTAAGTAAAAATCCATCCATTTTATCTAGAGCAGAATTGCAGGGAAACTGGTGCACATTACAGCAAGAATCGGGCACAAGCCAGGAACAATCGTTGGACAGTGTGCCAGTCCATTGCAAAGTGAATACAAACACACAGACAAACGCTATCACTAGGGCCAGTTTAGCATTGCTAATCCACCTAACCTGCATGTCTTTGGACTGTGAGAAGAAGCCAAAATGGACATGGAGAAACTACATATTTTACTCCAGGTACAATACAGTGATCCCTCGCTATATCGCGCTTCGCCTTTCGTGGCTTCACTCTATCGCGGATTTTATATGTAAGCATATTTAAATATATATCGCGGATTTTTTGCTGGTTCGCGGATTTCTGAAGACAATGGGTCTTTTAATTTCTGGTACATGCTTCCTCAGTTGGTTTGCCCAGTTGATTTCATACAAGGGACGCTATTGGCAGATGGCTGAGAAGCTACCCAACTTACTTTTCTCTGTCTCTCTTGCGCTGACTTTCTCTGATCCTGACGTAGGGGGTGTGAGCAGGGGGGCTGTTCGCACACCTAGACAGATACGGACGCTCATCTAAAAATGCTGAAAGATTATCTTCACGTTGCTACCTTCTGTGTGCAGCTGCTTCGTGAAGCGACATGCTGCACGGTGCTTCGCATACTTAAAAGCTCAAAGGTCACGTATTGATTTTTGACTTTGTTTTTCTCTGTCTCTCTCTCTCTCTCCCTGCTCCTGACGGAGGGGGTGTGAGCTGCTGCCTTCAACAGCTTTGTACCGGCGGTGCTTCGCATACTTAAAAGTCAAACAGCCCTATTGATTTGTTTGCTTTCCTCTCTCTCCTGATGCGCACTCCTTTGAAGAGGAAGATATGTTTGCATTCTTTTAATTGTGAGACAGAACTGTCATCTCTGTCTTGTCATGGAGCACAGTTTAAACTTTTGAAAAAGAGACAAATGTTTGTTTGCAGTGTTTGAATAACGTTCCTGTCTCTCTACAACCTCCTGTGTTTCTGCGCAAATCTGTGACCCAAGCATGACAATATAAAAATAACCATATAAACATATGGTTTCTACTTCGCGGATGCCTGTTAACCATTTGTGTGAGACCGTCATTCTCATTCTATTTTTTTATTACAAGCACACTGAATTTTAAAGTAACTCAGGACTTAACATGAAAATAATGTTGCAGTATATTGTAGCGCCTAAAGACTCTAGAGTCTGCTATTACGGCTACTAATGGAAAGGCTTACACATACGGGCTGCTACCATAAATTATGAACCTGGAAGAGATGGCCAGTGTAACAAATGGTTAGAAGAAGCACAAAGAAGAGAGCAACTCACAACTGCTCTAGTCAACCTTATGCACCATCACACTATAAAAGGTTTCCGAAAGAGATCTTCATATACAGTCAATTCTCGATATCCATCAGGGTTACGTTCCTGAAAATCCACACAGATATGGAAAACATGGACACTGAAGCATTAATCCTATGGGAAAATGGGGTTATATTCCAACAGGACCCCAGCTTGAGGGGAGGATGGGGAAGGAGAGACCGAGTTGGGTGGATTCGCCATCCTTCTGCTCTCACCCCTCAAGGTCCAGCAATGATTCCTGCACTGTTTTATCTACATAAACCTTATAATGACGTTTACTTTGCCTATATTAAAGTTTGATAATTTTTTAGGTGCTTTTAGGTAATGGCCAGAAGCAACCACAGCAGGGCCAGTTTAAGGATCTCACAAAATGGTCAAATTGGTATTAGCAGTTGGTGGTGTGTGCAAATACCTAATCAGAGGGAAATAATGATCTGCATGAACTGGAAATTCCATCACAAAAGTAGTTCAACAGCTTACCCATGCCCCTCTGTACCAGGTAGACATGTTGATCCATTTAGGGTAGAGCTGTGCAGCTCCAGCACATCTAAGGGCATCACAGACCTGTTATTGCTCAATCTCACATGCCACTCAAACGCAAGAGACCTGGAGTGACTACAGATCCTGATGTCTGTCTTCACCAAATCTGTGAATAGGCACAATTAGAAGGTGGGTGCTGCAAAACAGGTTACACTGTTATAACAGAGGATTAGCGAATCTGCAGGAATGAAATCTGTGGATAGCAAGGATATACTGTACCAGATATAAAATTAGCATGGATACACTATAATTTTTTTCTTGTACAGTTCTTCAAGGTCCTCATGGGCTTAATTAGATAAGATGCATGAAAGCCCACAGCATACAAAAACACTTTGATGAATGCTTTTCTCAACTGGGAGCTGTCTGTGCCGGTGTGTTAGTGACTTGCTGTCACTATGTATCTAGCATATATAAATATTGGACAAATGACCGTCTTGTACTGAAATACAGTTCCTTTGTTTAATTTAAAATACCAAATCCTTTCACACAAGGAAATGCAAGTGAAGAGTTTGACAATTTGTTTTACTTTTCTATTATTGAAAAATTAATATTTTGAAAGATGAATTTGGGACATTCAGACTTTTGTGAATAAGTAACAATTACAGTTATGTGATTGGAAATTTTAAGAGCAGGTTTTTAATCAGCCTTTGCTCATATTATACATACAGTATTTGTAGCCAGGATAAAGAAGCATATTTTATTGTTATCCTTTTTCTGAAAGGTACCTTTATTTAAAGTGACTTGCAAAAATCAATATAGAGTACATATTGGTAGTTCTTGTACATTTTGGTAATATTGCATAAATTATTATTGTTAAACTTGAACTAATCATTTAACCTAATGTTATGTCTGTGAAGGAATGGGAGATGGCAGTCGTATGAACACAATGAAAACGTAACGCAGAATTTAACCTGACCTGAATATCAATGTGACACATACATTCTAGAGCACAGCTTTGTGGAAAAAGGCTGATGTTTCAGAGGTACTTTTCCTGCCACTTCATAAGTAGAACCACCAAGGTACATTTGCTTCAGTTTTTTAGTGTTAATCTCTACAGAACTGCTTGCATTGTCAAAGATCTGAGTTACTGCATTCATATGACTGTATGCCAGATTTTATTTAGCTTGGAGGTACATCATTCTGTGTAACTGATAGTTTGGCCTCATCCCTGTTTTACATTATATTGCAAAATGTCCATGTGGTCCTGCTTTTGCAAGAAGTTCAAATTATGATATTGTATCCATGTGCAGATTCAGGGAGTAAACTACGCAATGACATTATTTCCACATTAGGCTAAACCATTAAGTGATTTTTTTTTTTTTGTGGAGGTTCAGAGAGCCTTTTTTAAATAGTTTCTGTTTCACAGTGAGGACTTTTGCCCGAACCTTAACCCCTCTTAACTTGCAATCTCTTTTAAGTGGCTGGAAATGAAATACATCAAGAAAAAACAGTCACAACCAGGCTTCTCTGACAGTTTATTTTGCTACTCATGCAAAAGTTCATGGTGGCTGAACAGCTGATTTATAGCACACAGCACTGGCAATGACTTCAGCGTCTACTAGAGAATTTAAAATGCAGTACTCTTTGGAAGGCAGAAGAAACACTCAACCACACCAGAAAATGTGAAAAAGTAGCCAAGTCCAGTTCATTTTTGTACACATCACTACAAAACTAAAATTAGGAGGACAGAGATGTAGTTATAATAAAAGGCAAATCTACAGTGTTTGATTAGTGAGATCATTACTCATTAGATAGAATAAAAAGACTTTTTGACTGAAGGAATAGCAAAAGCAAAGAAATTGACTAAGCATTATTATCAAACAGAAAAAGGCAGAGACTGACTAAAGTTTGAGAAATTGAGAGAAATGTCATATTGATTTAAAAGCAGAATGTTGTGCAAAAAACTTTGGTGTCAGTGCATTAAAATATTTGATTTTATTTTAGGTATGGGCATTCAGCTTCTACTGATATGACTTTCACGTCATTTTTAAAATTATTTGCAAGTATATTACCCTTAACCATACTATTTATTCTAGAGGGTATTTTAAGTAGTATACAAACTTTTAAATAGTGTACCCGCTCATAATAATGCCCAAAAAAGTGCCATTGTAATGGCATAACATTTTCAGCTACTGGTTTAATATTGCTAGAGGGGATACAACATTTAAACAAAGGGATGCAGAAAAACTCATGCAAAGGATTAACAGGAAACTCAGGAGGATTTGCACCTGTTCAGCCTGGGGGAATGTAATACAAATGGTGAATGTAGGAGTTGGAAAAGAAGCTGCATATACTGTACATGAGGGTGGATTCAAATATAGCACCAAACTAAAAAAAAATAAATACAACAAAAATGTATAAATATGTTTTCACTTAAAGTGCTTATAAGAAGTCTTCTCCCCTTTGCAAGTTTTCACATTTTGTTATACAACACTGACACAATGGATTTTATTTGGCTTTTTTGACAATTATCAACCAAAAAAAGACAAGGTAAAAAAAGAGATCACTGCAAAGTGATCTAATTAATTACAAGTATAAAACACAAAATAATTTATTGTGAAATTATTCACCTCCCCAACTGGTCAGTGTTTAGTAGATACACCTTTGCCAGCCATGATATCCTTAGGTCTGTGCATATAATCCTCCGTCAGTTTTCTACTCTGAACACTGCAATTGTTCTCCATTTGTCTCTGCAGAACTACTCAATCTCTGGCAGGCTGCATGGGGATTGTGAGTGAGCAGCTTTTTTTATTTTCACCTACAAATTCTTAGTTGGATTTGGATCAGAACTCTGACTCGACCACTCCATAACATTAATAGTTATTTCAAATCCATTTCTGTGTAGCTTTGGCTTCATGCTTGGAGTTGTCGTACTAGTGGAAAACAGTTCTTCTTGCAAGGCACAGGTTTCTAGAAGACTTCATTAGATTTCCCTCCAGGATTTCTGTGTATTTTCCTGCATTCATTGAACCCACTAACCTTATAGCCTTCGACTGCCTGCTGCAGAGAAGCATCCCCACAGCATGGTGCTGCCACCTCCATGCTTCCTGGTGGGAGTAATGAGCTGATGATAATGTTATGTGGTCAAAGAGTATGAAGACCACAAAGCTCAACTTTGGTCTTATCAGATCACAAGACTTTCTGCCAGCTGACTTCAGAATTTCCTGTGTGCCTTTTTTTGTTTTAACACTGGCTTTCTCTTTCTCTGTATGCATGGCCTCTCCAGTATCAACTATTGTAATTCCTTCAGAGTTATCGGGGTCTCTTGGTCCTCACTAGTCTTCTTCTTGCATCATCATTTAGTGTTCTTGGTTAGCCTTCTCTAGCAGATTTAGACAGGGTGCCATACTCTTTCATTTCTTAATGATTGATGAGAAAAGCCAAGCAAAATGACACCTTTTATTGGTTAACTAAAAAGATTACAATATGCAAGCTTTCGAGGCAACGGCTTGAGTTTCCTCGAAAGCTTGCATATTGTAATCTTTTTAGTTAGCCAATAAAAGGTGTCATTTTGCTTGGCTTTTCTCTACATTCATAATGGCTAACATGGTACAACGCCCTAGTACTATTTAACGATTGATTTAACTGTACTTCAAGTTAAATTAAGTGTCTGACTAGGTTGCTCTCAGTGTCTAGGTGACACACTTAATCCAACAGTCCCCTTGCCAAGTTATTCTTCTTGTCTATGGAAGAAGATATCATTGTGACTGAGAACCATACTATATACATTAATGGTTATGGACACTATGCACACCATCCTGTTTTACATTAATTGTGGACTTCAGCACAAGCTTATGAAACTGTAGAATGCATTGATTTGGGGTGCAGCCTAAGTGGAAGTGGCCCAAGAATACTGTTAATTGTTATTCTTCATTTTTCTCCTCCATTGTCAACTGGAGATATGTCAGCTATTTTGTTAAAAGGAGGGATGGATGATTTTGTTTACATTTAACCACTGAGACTGACGTTTGTTTAACTGCTTGCTTACCTTGTAATTTGTCTTTATGTATGTAAATGTTGTAAGATTTGGTACTTTACTGGTATCTATTACATGTGCAAGAACTTTGGGCATGTACACAATGCTATATAGCAGTAACAGACTATACAGTATAGCAAAAAAGTGATTCATCATCCAGACTATTTTCAGAAGCAGTCAAAATAAGTAAGAGGAGTTTGGATTATATATAACGATCTGTGGAGAATAAGTCAAAGAAGTTTATGCTTAGCTTGTATGACTCACTTGTAGGGCCTCATCTGGAGTACTGTGTATCCTTATTACTAAAAAGAAGTAGCAGTGCAAGAGAACGTGTAGAGAAGAACAACTAGGCTGATTATGGGACTGAGAGCAATGAATTATTAGAAAAGATTGAAAGAATTTAGATTAAGATTAAAAGGTGACATGATCAAAGTGTTTAAAATGATGAGTAAAGGAATTACAGCAGTACAGTGGCTCCCAGCTGTTTCCTTAAAATTAATTCTGCAACAAGAACATGGGGACAGGGTTAGAAACTTTTCAGGAGCAGAAAATGTGCACAAAAAGATACAAAATACAAAGTTTGTATTCAGGAAAAGCACCATAAAAACAGATAAATTTACAAGGAAGTGTGGGTTAAAGTAGGGCTTTGAGCACTATCAGCCTTTGATTTGATTTTATTTTGGTGAATAGGATGGTTGAGCTCTTCAGCTGAATGGCCTATTCTTGTCACAACTGTTTTAATGTTCTAATGTTTTAATAAACAAAACTGAGGTTAATTGAAATACAAGTCATGAAAGAAATGAAAATTTGATCTCGGGAATCTGTCGAGTGCTGACCATGCTGTTTTGGTTGAGTCACAATATTTATATACGCTGTTCATTAGTTTAAGTTCCTAATGTATGTCAGTTTGCTCGGATGTTATAATCCCAGTCAAACCCTATCAATGTATACCCTATTAACAAGTCCTGAACAACTAAGCACTTGAAGGCAAAGATGAAAAGAAAAAAGGCGTATTTCAACATGAACCAGTGCTACAGTAGTTAGAGCTACTGCCTCATGCTTCTATCATAACAGGTTCTATTGCCTCAACTCGTCATTTTCTGTGTGAAATATGCACACTGCCCCCTTGTATTTGTATTTTTGCTCATAGACATTTCAGTTTTCCTCCCAAATCTCAAAGAACTGAGTATCAGATTCATTGGAATTTCAAAACTGCATGTGAATAACTCATCTTTCTGCTTACAACTAATTTCTTTAACCGCCCCCCCCCTTTGAATTTCAATATATGAGTAGAGCACATGAAGCACCAATACACGTGCTTACCACCATGAAGAACTGAGTGGTGCGAAGCAACAGCACATGAATGTGTAATCCGTGAAATATCAACTGGCATAAAGCACCACCACATGAGCATTCCCCTAAGAAGTATCGATCAGAGCTAAACACCAATACACGAGTGGCATAAAGTACTGAGTGCCATGAAATTCCAACATGAACAATATGTGGTGGAGGTGAGGGTATAGGGGGTTCCCAGTGGAGTTTTTGGAGCAATGGCATAATTAACAAAGGGTGAAGGGCATGATAACAGCCATGCAGCACTTCCAAATTACTTTGCATGAGGGGGAGTGAGCAGCACAGTAACAGCTGCATAGCAATTCAAAAAGTGCTGCACTGCAGCTTTACAAATGGTGTGTAGCTGTGCACAGGCACAGCCTTGAGGAAACATAAAACACAGTTATAAAGTGATTTATTGACCTTTGGCCCAAGGTTCTCTGGTACTAGTTACAAATATGAACATCATTGAATTTAGACTTGAGGTTCATTAAGGATAATCCATGATTATAACAGAATTCAAATAGCAACCTACCACTTAGGCTCAGATCATACAGGTCACTCCTACCAGCTATGGCTGTCATTTGTCATAAGTATTGAACTCATTATATGATACCCATTCAAGTAATAAATCCAGTTTCTTCAAAAATGAAGAATACTCAGAATCCTTTTGGGTTAATAGATGAAAAGAAGAGTCAGATTTCTTCTGCAAATTGAAGTCACATTTGAGGTGATACTTTTACCACTGGAATAGACTGGAATAGTCAGGGTTTGCAAGCCTGGTTGCAGTGAAATAAAATGCATGGAGATAAATTAGATAAAGACTAGCCTGTATTTTTTCAAGCTCTGATACGTTCCCTGCTAATGAAATAACACTCCACATCTCAAGAGCCAGTTTCCATTGTGAACATCTAGCATGCCTGTATTGCCAAACTGATTCTGTGCCAAATGCTATCCCTTCACATCTTAGGTAGTGCTCCTATATGGTAGTTATGAACAGGTATACTGGTGAACTCCACTTGCAGGGCAGGGTCTAGGAATGGCTCCCAATTTCTATGTTTTGGGTAAGGTTCTCTTTGATTTATTTCAGACTTTTATGAGAGCCATTAATGAATTGTTCTTTGTTTGGCCCTTCTTCTTAGACCAATTTGCCTGGGTTCTTTGTTCGGCCCTTCTTCTTAGACCAATTTGCCTGGGTTACCCTATCATCACTAAGATAATATGGTTGTAAGATAAATGAAGCATACCAGCCCCCCAACCACACAAAGGACACAATCCTTGGTTGGGAACAGGTTGTATATTTATTATCAATAAAAAGAGAAACTACTGAGAAGCAACGATGTCCACTGACAAAGGTATTGTAAACATTTAAATACAAGAAATTGTAGATGAAAACACTAAAAAATAATCATGTTCAAGGGCACTTATCTTGAAATAAACATTCATTACTTTCAAGTGCTACTTAAATTTCATCTCTGCTGTCTTCTCATTTGTAAACATTACATGACTTCATACCTCAGCGGTAAACATGTTTATGCTGCATGACATGTTGTCATTCTCTGTTTAGACTCCAAGTACGGACTTGTTTAACTAATAGCTAAAATTAAAAAAGCTTCACTAAGATGTTAATAGCTCACTTGTTCTTTCATTCACTTGTCATCATGATGCCAAACTGCATTTCATCAGATGAATAATTTACATATTTCTATTGAAAATACAGTCAAATGAATGTGATAAGTTGTCATTTTAATATAGTTTTAAAATTTTGCCCTAAAGAATTTTGTTCAGAACTAAAAGTTCATAAAGTTAAATACTCCAGTACACTTTGTGCATTTTCCTTATAAAATCCTACAAATCTAACATATTCCACAGCCTTCATGTAGTTTTAATATGGCACATTAAGGTATATGTTGTATATGTCAGTTAAACTTGTTGCACCGATTTCTGTTTGCACCAGTGGCAAGTGGCTGGTGAGCGAATTGAGCAGGGGGGGAAAACTTCCTAGTATATATATATATATTGTAAAGGCTAACCTCGACACAGACAGGCGTAAGACACAAGTTCAAGCACACGTTGAGTTTTTTTTTTTTTACCTTGTGTGCAACACCTTCCCCGTTCCCACAACCTCAACACAGTTCCAAGCACAACACAAAACTCTTTCCTTCTTTATCTTTTCCTTTTCTCCTCCTTCTCCTCAGCAGGCTTCGTCTCCCTCCTTCCTACTCTGGCTCCCAGAGTAGTGGCTGCTGGCTTCTTTTATAACGCACCTGGAAGTGCTCCAGGTGCTTGATGACTTACTTCCGGCAGCCCATGAATCTCAACAGGGCTGCACCAAAGTCTAACTTCCATGAAGCCCTGCAGGAGTCCTAGGCTCCACTGCAACCCAGGGGGGCTGCCATCTGGCACTTCAGGGGAGGCAACGCTCTGGATAGGCTGGCTGCCCCAGTGCTCCCAACGTGAAGGTGTCCTGGCCAGGCAAGGGCCCTGGCCGTCCACCCCAATATACAGTTAGGTCCATAAACATTTGGATGCAGACTCAGATGCAATTGAAGTGCAGACTTTCAGCTTTAATTCAGTGGGGTGAACGAAACGATTGCATAAAAATGTGAGGCAACTAAAACATTTTTTAACACAATCCCTTCATTTCAGGGGCTCAAAAGTAATTGGACAGAGACGCCTTGTTGATGGGATAGGTCAGAGGAGACTGGCCAGACTGGTTTGAGCTGGCTGACAGAAAAGTTATAGTAACTCAGATAACCACTCTATACAACTGTAGTAATCAGAAAAGCATCTCAGACTGGAGTGGTAAATCATAGCCTAATCTGATAAATCTCAATTTTTGCTGAGACACACAGATGGTAGTGTAAGAAGTAAGCGCCAACAGCATGAATACATGAACCCTTCCTGCCTTGTGTCAGTAGTACATTCTGGTGGTAGTGTAATGGTGTGGGGAATGTTTTCTTGGCCCATCAATCATTGCTTGAATGCAATGATCTATCTGAGTTTTTTTGCTGACCATCAGGTTCCTTTCATGGCCACAATTTATGTATATTTTACTGTCTCCTTTTGGCATGATAATGCACAATATCACAAAGAAAAAGCTGTCTCAAAATGGTTTCATGACCCTGGCAATTAGTCCAGTTTTCCTCAATGGCTTTTTCAGTAACTGGTTCTGAATCCAACAGAATTCCTTTGGAATGTGGTAGAACGACATGGTAGCGAATGCTCTAAATTGGCATTTTTCTGAAGTTTTTACATATGAGAAAGTTGATAAACTCTCAGCAGTAACAGGGACTACTAAGGAGGTACTGAGTGATTTGGAAATTATGGAGGGAGAAGTACTGCTTAGATTAAATAAGCTAAAATTTAACAAATCACCAGGAGCTGATGATATTTAACCCAGAATACTTAATATTAATGAGTCCATTCCGAAGGACTGGAAAATTGCAAATATTACTCCACTAGACAAAGAGCCCGTTTTGACAACGTAAGATGAAACGTGCACGAGTGGAATAGTAATAAGTATAAGCACCACAAACTTGATATAGGTGTATTGAATGAATGCATAATTAGGCCTGGAGCTGTAGTCGAAATCTCCTTTCAGGCCTCTAGAGCTTTAATCGAAGTCGCCTTTCTCTTTGAATTTTTGCGGCCGTAAATCCGCTGCCTGCTGCAATGTTGGTCGAAGTCACCTTTCTCTTTGAATTTTCGCGGCCATAAATCCTCCACCTGCCGTGATGTTGGTTGAAGTCGCCTTTCTCTTTGAATTTTTGCAACTGTAAATCCGCCGCCTGCTGCGATGTCGGTCTCGTAAGGTTTTTCGGACAGCTGCGCAGAAGGCGACTGCGCATTCGGCTTCGGATGTGCGCAAAAGGCGACGTGCACAGAAGGTGAGTGAGTGAGTGAGTGAGTGAGTGAGTGAGGAGACTGGTGAATTATATATAAGATTATATAAAAAGGGTGATTGGGCAGATCCAAGTAACTATAGGCCAGTAAGCTTAACATGCTTTGTAAGCAAATTGAAATGGGTCCAGGTCTGCTGGCAGGCAGGTGATGATATGACTGCGCACCAGTTTCTCAAAGCACTTCATGATGACAGATGTGAGTGCCACTGGGCGGAAATCATTCACACTGTTCGTGATGGATTTTTTCAGCAGCCGAACAATGATTGAGGACTTGAGGCAGGATGGGACAGCGGCCTGGGACAGGGACTGGTTGAAAATCCTAGTGAAGATTCCGGCCAGTCTTTCAGCACTCGTCCAGCCACACCATCGGGTCCTGCAGCCTTCCTCGGGTTCATCTTCCTCATCAATTTCTGCTGTTGGTGTCGCCTCAAAGCAGGCAAAGAAGATGTTCAGCTCCTCTGCCAGAGAAGCGTCTCCCTCAGCGGCCGACGGGTTGCTGGATTTGTAGCCGGTGATGTGCCAGACACCCTGCCACATCTGCCTGGTGTTGTTGCTCCTCAGATGGTCCTCTATCGTCCTTCTGTACGCTACCTTGGCCTCTCGGATGCCTCTCTTCAGGTTCACTCTGGCTACACTGTAAAGAGCCCCATCCCCAGACCTGAAAGCAGTATTCCTGGCTTTCAGCAGACTCTGGACATCCCTCGTCATCCAGGGCTTCCTGTTAGGATAAATCCTTATGCATCTGTCCCTGGTGACGTTGTCCATGCAGAACCTGATGTAATCCAGGACTTCCGTAGTGTGGTTCTCCAAGTCTTGGTGATCGAAAACCTCCCAATCGGTTCTCTGGAAGCAGTCCTGCAACTGTTGGGAGGCCTCCTCGGGCCATATGGTAACAGTCCTGGTCATAGTGAGAGCTTGTTTCCTGAGGGGGGTATATGCAGGGATCAGAAGCAAGGACGTGTGATCAGACTGGCCAAGGTGTGCTAGGGGTTTAGCCCTATAGGCCTGTCTGATGTTTGTGTACAGCTTGCCCAGTGTTTCTACTCCCCTGGTTACACACTTTATGTGTTGATGGAATTTGGGGAGAACTGCTTTCAGATCTGTATGATTAAAGTCCCCAGAAATGATGTGAACAGCCTCAGGATACTTGCTCTGTTTACTGCTGATGGTGTCATGCAAAAGCCCCAGAGTCGAGTTAGCATTATCATCTGGTGCTATGTACACAGCAGTTAGCAGTATGGCGTTGAATTCATGAGGGAGGTATATGGGTCTGAATTTAATTGTCATAAACTCCAATGTCTGGAGAGCAGTGTCTGGTGACTATGGTGGAATTCGTGCACCAGCTATTGTTCACATAAATGCACATCCCCCCTCCTCTTTTCTTACCAGAGCTCTCTGTCCTGTCTTGCCGGTATGTTGTGTAGCCTGTTATCTTGATCACCATGTCCGGTATGAGTGGATTAAGCCACGTTTCCATGATCAGCAGGATGCAGCAGCCTCTGATGATCTTTTCCGTTGCAATCTGCAGCTTCCACTCATCCAGTTTGTTTGCCAGCGACCTAACATTTGAGGAGAAAATGCTTGTAAGTGGTGGTTTGTGTGGCTGCTTCCTTAGCCTCGCTAGCACACCGCTTCGGCACCCCCTCTTTTGTTTACGTTCTTTGCACCGCCCAGCTCCTCGAAGCTGGGATTGTAATCCACGGAGAGCCCGGTGTTCGTGCGATGTCGTCTGGAATGTTGTGGACGCCGAGAAACTCGGCTGTCGAGCAACTCTCGCTCCATAAGCCGATAGATAAAATATCCTGCCGGCTATACGTGTATTTATCCAGGCAGGGTGGAAGAACCAAACTCTTAGTCGAAGAGCATATAACATGATGTGTATGGCACACGTCAAAGGAGGTTATGCTTATGCTTAAGTTTTATAATTCACTAGTGATGTCTCACCTGGAGTACTGCGTGCACAAGAAAAAATCCAAAGAAAAGGGATTAGGCTGATTTCATAACTGCAGGATATGAATTATGAGGAAATGTTGAAAGATCTGAACCTTTTTAGTTTCATACCTTTTACTTTAAGATGACTATAATGTGCAGACTGTATTTTAGTGCCTTTTTAGCAGGGTCAATGCTGCATACTTGTACTGAAGAAGATTTTTGTTTTTTTGTTAGTTTCGGCTACCTGTTGTTATTTATCAGGGAACAGGCCGACAGGTCAAAAATGCCTCAGCCAAGCTTCACTCCATCATGTCTGTTGTGCTGGAAGGCATTAACCAACCCTTAAGGTTCTCATCCAGTTTTCGTACAGTGTTGGTATACATATGTAAAACATAACACGTTTTTCCTAACTTTAAAAGGCAATTTGCAGCAGTGTCAAGTTCTTCTATTATAAGCGCAGCAATTTACTACATTCATATTGCAATGGCAGCATCTAGTAAGAATGAAACCGTTTTTGTTAACCATGAGCAGTAACATTCTATTAACACACAAGTCATCTGTGATGCCAAGATGTGGCTGGCAAACGTTGTGACCCAGTGGCCTGGGTCAACTCATGATTCATTTATTTTGAGGCAAAGTAGTTTTGGAAGGCATGATGAATGTCTTGTTGGTAAGATAACTAACTGGCTGACCCCTCAGTGTTTCATATGGCCTGTAATATTCATTGTAACAGCAATCACATCATTACATGAACCTGTCGATAGTGGCTATCTGCTCAGATGCTGGTGGCTTCCTGGACCACAAGAACACAGAATAGAGGTGGTATCATGCCAAACATGACCTTGTGCTCTCAGTTGCAAAGCACAGCCAGATACTGTAGATTGCAGATGGTGTTTTGATGCATCAGGCGGGAGGATGTTCTACCAGCCAATGATTTTTGGCAGCATTGTGACTGATTATGTATGATGTTGATTAGCATGTTCAATATATCAACGTTTCAGGGGGGTATTAAGATACTTTCATATACAGTATGTTGTGACAATAGATGGCGCTATACCAGCAATCAACCTGACACAGACAGACGTAGGAGGCACACTGATAAAACAAATGAATGTTTTTATTTTCTTCACCTCGTGGCAAAATGCCTTCCTCGTTTCCCACAGGCACAACACAGCACAATACTTAATACTTTTAACTTTTTCTTCTTCTCTCCCTTTTCCCGGAGTAGTGGCTGCTGGCTCCTTTATAATGCACCCAGAAGTGCTCCAGGTGGTCGATGACCTATTCCCTAGCAGCACCTCCAGGTGTGGCGGAAGAGCTGCTCTGTAGGGCTCAGCAGCGGCTACAGCCCCCATTGGCAGCACCCATGGATCCCAACAGGGCTGCACCAAACTCCAACTTTCATGAAGGCCTGCGGGAGTCCTAGGCACTGCTGCAACCCAGGGGGGCTGCCATCTAGCGTTCTGGGGGAGGTACTGTCCTGACCAGGCTTGCTCCCCCAGTTCATACAAGGGAGAGGCATCCCTGGCCATCCGCCACAATGTATATTTACAAGGTGATTGTGGTTTATAAAGGGCAAACTCCATAGAAATGTATTTATGGCAGGTTTCATAAATCTGATTTGATTATTGCTTTTATGTGTGCATATATTTTTACGCTCAAATCCATGCAAAGGTTTATAAATGAGACCCTGGGAAAAAAACTGACTAAAAGCAGCACACAAAAATAAAGTCAGAAAAGAGGCCAGTGCTCAAAATACAAGGAAGGCATCAAATTCACTAACATTAATGAAAAGTAAAAAAAAAAAATAAAAATCAAAAAACAGAAAATGAACTTTTTCCTATAAATTATAAGACAAAACAAAGTTTAAGAGATTGTATCCATAAATTTGGATACACCTGAATGACATACCATGCTGTGATGCTATAATCAAGTGATTAGCAATGGATCCAGCAACAATAAAGAATATGGCCATGGCACCAAAATGGCAGTAAAAGAAATAAAAAGCACATAATTATCATAGAAATAAAACAAAAATTTCCTCAATCAAACTATAAGTCACAAAAAAACCAAAACAAAGTTTGCTAGCTTTTCTGGGCCTACTTACACAGGCATTTGCCCCTGTTTATTAAATGGAGTAGCTTTCTCATCTGCCTAACTCCCAAGGACCACACCAAAGTATTTTAGTGTTTTCTCATCTGTCTTTCTCTGTCTGTATCGACCCTCAGTTCTCCCTCCCACCAGTAAGTTTGCTCCCTCCTGATTCCAAACTCGATAAACACTCTGGTGCCAGGTAGCACTCAACGCCGTAGCAGGCTCATGTCTGTGTCCCTGCATGCCCTATGCTGCCGTTAAAGTGCAAGACTTTCAGGTGTCTTCTAAATTTACTGTCTTTAAACAACAGCACAGTTCTATGCTGCCACCAAATGCACTGGAATGTTATGACTAGTCCCGTGTAAATCCTTCCAGACTTCACTCTGAACAAGGCAACTATCAGGAGTGGGTCTGTGCTTCTCCTGAATTATCAGAATCTAAAATCCATTATGAATCTGTAGCACAACTTGAAAACAGTACTGTCCAATAAACATTTATAAAATATCGAATCTGACCAAGTCTTCAAAGGATAATTGAATAGGTTGTTAAAACCAGTTTTAGCAGACATCAACTTCAAAAGACTTAAAGCTGAAATTGGCAACAAAAGATCACTCAGTCAATATTAAGAGGTGTAGTCTATCCAGTTATGCAAACAAACATTTTTGTTTGGCTTTAAGGTATCTGCTTACAAATATTGGTGGAGTTCAAGGGGTTGCCAGTGTGACCTGGGCCTTGTAACAGATGCCACAGTTTCAAATAAACAGAATTTTTTAGTCAATTTTTTTTAAGTTACAGTTAATGTAAATATGCTAATAACCAACACATTGGCTACATGGTGATGCCGTGGTAGTACTGTTGCCTTGAAGTAAAACAACTGGAGTCCACTAAATCCTTTAAGCTTGTTTGGTTAATTAACACCAAAGTTTTTCAAATATATCACCTAGATATTTTTAAATTTGACAAGGTTTCCACTTCAACTATATAAGTTTTAGATTCTGCCAGATTCTAACAACTCTTTGTGTGAAGAAGTGTTTCCTTTTTTCAGTCTAGGACACACTTTAATTTGAAATGCTGTCCTGAGGTACATCATTTATTATGTAACTGAAAACATTTTGCAGGATCAACTTTATCAAAATCATCAGGAATTTTTAAACCTGAATTAGGTCCCAATGCTGCCTTCACCACTCAAGACTAAATGTTGTAATTCCTTAGGCCTGTCAGAGTAGAACATGCCATTTAGTCCCAGGGTGCACCTGGTTGCTTTCCTCTGCACATCTTCTAGTGCTGCTGTCTTTTTAGTAGCAACCAACTTAACACTGCACACTGTCTTTCAGACATGGTTTCCCCAATTTCATTATATGATCCTTCAGTCTATATTCAACATTTTGTAATAATAAAACCTAATACTGTTGTCACAATAATGAGACATACTCAGATAAAGGTTTGGGGCAGCCACCCGTATAATCTGGTATCCTGGCTGCAAAGTCGTTTTTTATGAAATAAACAGCACTGATGTGCATACAACTGAGTCCAAAACAAGACTGACAAATAGGGAAAAGGGGAAGGCTTTTAAAGGGGAAGACAGGAAGTGAGGTCATAAGGATCGGGCCCATGTTCTTTAGTCATTGGTTCGAGCCCGGACGTGACATCACAGGGGCCGGAGCCGGTAAGGTCTCCTTCCATTGGCTCGGTCCCGGAAGTGACGTCAAGAGAGCCAGATGGAATCTCCCGGGAATGGTCTACAGGAAAGACAGAAAAAGAGTCAGTGCGCTCTGCCACATCCCGGCATGCCTCAGAACTGCCGTCACTCAAGCCCTTTAGCTGCCTCCCATGCGCATGTGTGTGACACTGTATATTTAATTTTTTTATCACTACTGCCCGTCGGCTAGAGATGAACGTTACAACAATATAAACTCCTCAATCCTTTTCTGGGATTGTTTCCTGTAAGTCAGCATCACCTATCATGATTATCTTCTTATATAATACGCTACCGTGGCTGTCCGTTTTTCTGTCCAGGATTTTAAATCACCTGTAGCTCGCAAATCGTTTGACAAATTGACGTGAAATTTGGTACACTTATACTATGTGACATCTACTATCCGTTTTCAGGGTGATGATTGCCTTCCAAGGTCAAAGATCAACCCAGGAAGGTGAAGTTCAAAAATCAAATAACCTGTAGCCTGAAATTTGGTACACATAGACTACACTGAAACTTTGCACTACGGCTTTATATTAAAAGCAAAGAGTTTGGGAATTATTACTCTTTTTATTTTTATTTTGTTTTATTGTAGAATCAACTCTCGGCAGCAGCCAGCAGGCTGGCAGTGCGTTGCATGCATACGGGCACCTTTCTCATTCCATACCACCTTCGCCATCACCTCTTCATATCTTAAATCATTCTTGAGGCAGATTGAGGACTTAAGTGCCAGCTTAAGTGAAAAATTAAGGAAAACGTACTAAGTAATTTCAACACAAACACTGACTTAATCAGTTTTAACGCAAAAAGATGCCGACGAACAAAGAGAAGAAGCAGGCTGCTAGGGTGGAGAAAAGAAGAGCTGCTCAGGAAGCAGCAAGTGTATCAAACTCTGAGCAAATGAATGCTAAACGTACAGAGAAAGTGGATGAAAACTATGAATGCTCAAGTCAAGTGTATTCACTGCATGTTATCGTGCTGTACGCTGTTACTGGTAATAAATATTCCTACCACTTGTGTGTAGTACTTTGCACTTATCTACAATAAACTACATTATTTGTCAAGGTTTGAAAATAGTCATTTTGTAACTGCTTTTGTCCAAGTTTAGTGTCATGTCATTATCATAAATCAGGAGAAAGTAACAGTTCACATATAGACCCCATAAGTACTGGACTGATGACCTTATCTCATGAGGTGGTATTCTCCTTTCTGCCATTTTGTCTCAGCCATTTGATCAACTTGAAATCCATTATTGTGTTAAACTACCAGGAATCAATTGGAGGTGTACCAAAGGCTTTTTGAAAGTGCAAAGAAACTACTCTATGCCATATGTTTTGATTTTGTCCAATGCTGTAGTTGCCTTTTCAAAAAAGTGTAACAGATTTGTTTAGCAGTGTCTTCTCATAAATATATGTTGGGTTTTACTCTCAACATTATTTACATAATAACAATCTCGTAATTTATTTCTGATTATAATTCATGTAATTTTCCATGTTAATAGTTTATTGGTCTATGATTACTACAGTCAATTCATCTCCCTTTTTTTGGACTGCAGTCTCATTTGCAGCTTTCCAGTTATCATTTACTTCTCCCATCTGAAGTAACTGCCAGAGTATGTGTAAGCAAAGGTTTATAAATAATCATTGTACTTTTTCTTAAAACTACTGAAAATTCCTAACAGGGCTGCTTAAATGCATAAAAAGCTTAAGGCACATCTGACTCTTTTATTTAAAACCTTTAAACTCCAGGCTGGTTTTAACTTCTGCCTAAAATATTCAATTTTTTTTAATAAACAGATAAAATGAGTAAAATATTTATTTAGATCATTGGCTGTTTAACTTTTTAAAAGTGTATTTCCGTTTTTTACTTTGCCTTAGTCCTTGGTGTAGCATCTATAAAGCACTAACATGCAATGATATGTCTTCCACCCCATAAATTCCAAATGTTTGTATTTGAGTGGACTTGTGTGTTTTTGAAGACTACTTCAAGTTTAAATATGTTATTGCTGATGCTTAAAAGACTAATAACACATATCACATTTGATTAAATAAACTGTTGCTTGAAATAACAAAATGTAGTGGCCTGTAGCAAACTCCAATCATAAAATCTCTGAACTTTCTCACTAACATAACCCACTATGAAGCTGCCATTTTCCCTACTTCTGTGTTGATCTTTTTCTGAATATTGTTTTTAACATATAGACCCTTCTTTCCTTCCTTCTTTGTCTGTCCTGAAGGGAGTACAACCACTGTTATTATATTTCTCTTCATCACTTTCATTTAGAAATGATTGTGTAAAAAGCAATCAATCATGATTCTGATATTTATTACAACATGTGTCTTTACCTCCTGTGTAGTCAGTATTGTAGTTCTCTGTTGTTTCACTTTTTGAATATTTTCTATTCAGTTCAGATTTGCGTTTTGTGTGTGTGTTAATTGTAATCTGTGGTCACTCTCAACCTTGTGTTGTCATCTCCTGGCGCCTCATGTATTAACGGTGCACACGCACAAAAATGCTGAGTACACCTGTTTCCACGCTCATATGGCATTGTATAAAAACTAAACTTGGTATAAAGCCACACACATTCTCACACCAGCTCACTCCATTGTGTACGCATGTTTTTGGCTCAGTTTTGCAAACTGGCAGCATTTAGCATCAAAACTGTGCTGCTGTTCCTGTATGGTTTCCCTTTTATTTTTTTAGATTCACATTCCTGATGCAGCTTTATCAAATGTACTAAAATTAACTGTCCATCCATCCATCCATTATCCAACCTGCTATATCCTAACTACAGGGTCACGGGGGTCTGGAGCCAATCCCAGTCAACACAGGGCGCAAGGCAGGAAACAAACCCCGGGCAGGGCGCCAGCCCACTACAGGAAATTAACCGCATATTGTTTATTAGTTTACGGCATCTGATTATAATCAACCTGTAACCATATAGTGGTCCACGGAATGGTCAAACTACAGTAATCCCTCCTCCATCGCGGGGGTTGCGTTCCAGAGCCACCCGCGAAATAAGAAAATCCGCGAAGTAGAAACCATATGTTTATATGGTTATTTTTATATTGTCATGCTTGGGTCACAGATTTGCGCAGAAACACAGGAGGTTGTAGAGAGACAGGAACGTTATTCAAACACTGCAAACAAACATTTGTCTCTTTTTCAAAAGTTTAAACTGTGCTCCATGACAAGACAGAGATGACAGTTCCATCTCACAATTAAAAGAATGCAAACATATCTTCCTCTTCAAAGGAGTGCGTGTCAGGAGCACAGAATGTCACATAGATAGAGAAAACAATCTCTAGCAAACAAATCAATAGGGCTGTTTGGCTTTTAAGTATGCGAAGCACCGCGGCACAAAGCTGTTGAAGGCGGCAGCTCACACTCCCTCCGTCAGGAGCAGGGAGAGAGAGAGAGAGAGAGAGAGAGAGAGAGAGAGAGAGAGACAGAGTTTGTTTTTTAGTCAAAAATCAATACGTGCCCTTCGAGCTTTTAAGTATGCGAAGCACCGCGCAGCATGTCGTTTCAGGAAGCAGCTGCACAAAAGATAGCAACGTGAAGATAATCTTTCACCATTTTTAGACGAGCGTCCGTATCGTCTAGGTGTGCGAACAGCCCCCCTGCTCAATCCCCCTACGTCAGGATCAGAGAAAGTCAGCGCAAGAGAGACAGAGAAAAGTAAGTTGGGTAGCTTCTCAGCCATCTGCCAATAGCGTCCCTTGTATGAAATCAACTGGGCAAACCAACTGAGGAAGCATGTACCAGAAATTAAAAGACCCATTGTCCGCAGAAATCCGCGAACCAGCAAAAAATCCGCGATATATATTTAAATATGCTTACATATAAAATCCGCGATGGAGTGAAGCTGCGAAAGGCGAAGCGCGATATAGCGAGGGATCACTGTATTCCAAATACCATAGCTGCTTTAGCGTTGTTACTCTCAGTGCACTACTCAGAGTATTTTAACCCACTATACCTGAGTGTGGAATCACAGCTCTACAGCAGCTGATCGGAAAGCTCTATGGCAGATTGTGACTAGAACAGAGAGAATTATCGGAATACAGCATCTAGCACATGCTGCCTCAGCCATGTGCACAGTCTATTTGAACTTTTCCCATTCGGCAAACGCTTCAGAGCCTTTTCTGTAGGGATCTCGCAGTTCTTAAACAGTTTCATCCCAAGAACTATAAATGCACTCAATCAGTCCATCAAGTGCTCCCAGTAGAACTGTTTGTATTTATAAGAACAATTACCTCACTGTAAACTTGCATTACAGTTGTAATATTGCACAACCTGAGCCATTTATGCTTTCATATTTTATATTTTTCATTGTTTTTTATCATATTATTATTGTTGTTATTTTACCATTTTAAATGAAAATATGTTTATGGAGGATTTGCATATTGAATCTCATTGTATTATACAATAACAATAAAAGAATTCAATTCATTTCAATAGAAGAAAACGTCTATTTACAGTTGAAGATGACTGGCTTCTAAGTCGATTTAGATTTCCAAGCAATATCTTCTTGGAGTTTTTTTAAAATGAAATGCAGTGAAGTATATACATTACATTATACAGATACATTTTTTACTTCATTTAAACAATGTATACTGTTAATAATTAAACATATGGACAGCAGTAGTGATAAACTGGCACCCAATTCAGAGATTGCTCCTGCCTCGCGCTGTATGCTTGCTGGGACTGGCACAACCCTTGATGGAAAGATGGATGGAATAATTAAACATGCACTACAAAGATATTTTAATGTTCCTTAAAAGTTTTGAAGAATCAGCATTCTAAGCTTACAGATAGCTTGACATTTATTAAAAGGCTGATTGTGTGGCAACAGGAAATGGGGGTTAGTACGTTTGAAAGAGACACTACTGCTGCAATAAATTATTTTATCAAGGGTCACGCATGGTACAGCAAGCATCTTGTGGAAAGCAGGAACAATCTCTGGATGGGTCACGCATGGTACAGCAAGCATCTTGTGGGAAGCAGGAACAATCTCTGGATGGAGCACCAGCTCGTCACTACCACTGCGCCACCGTACCAACATGTATTATACATGCTTTAGTTCCTATCATCATGAAAATTATATCAAGTATACATCTTAGTACTTAAATTGTCCAGAGAGCTGTAATATCATGAATGTAATGTATTCTGTGTCCTGTCGGTATAAGAGAAAGCCCATTTAAGAAACATTTATTGATTCACCCACATAGAGCACATAGAAGAACATATAGAATATGAAGCATTTAACGTGCTACTTTAGTTATGAGTGGGATTCGAGAAACTAGTAAATTAAACAATTTTAAGATGAAGTTTATGACGTTCTACTTTAATGACAAAATAAACTACATGATTAAAGTGAAAATTTCAGCCTTTTTTTCCACTGTGTCCCTGTTTTTTTTCTTTTCTCTGTACTCTAATACACTTCCATATGACACTCAGATGGTGGGCTGCGACTCGCTCTTCTTTTTTATTTCAGATACTGCGCGACTTTCTGAACTTGAACTGTTGAGTTTCTCCGCCACTTGATGAACTTTCTTTTGTTGTTTATACCCCTGCTTAAACCAACAAATGGTACATTTTTCCTTGCCTCCACTTGGTATACGCTGAAATTCTTATTTCCCCCCATGCTTTTCCCATTGTCTTTTCACAGAACGCTGAACTTAAGAGGCTATTTATATTGATTTGCATATTCAAAGAGGTGTAATTCTGGGTGGAGTCAGGGTGCCTGGGATTTATGTAGCAAAAGAACATGGAAGTTGGCGTACACACAGATTTATGCATCTGGATTTTTT
This sequence comes from Erpetoichthys calabaricus, assembly GCF_900747795.2. NCBI lineage: Eukaryota > Metazoa > Chordata > Cladistia > Polypteriformes > Polypteridae > Erpetoichthys > Erpetoichthys calabaricus. The sequence continues at coordinate 67,353,896 of NC_041396.2, forward strand.
TGTGCATACACAAATTTCTGTTTTTGTCAGTACACCATGTTTTAGTGTGAAAACCAGAACAAAATACTAATATACAAATATTACAAGAAAACCCCGTGAAACAAATGCATATCATCCTGAGCACCAGGGCAAAGAGGGTAAACTGAAAGAATGCCAGAACCTTAAATTCCTTCCTGAACAAATTAGTTTTAAGTTGCACTTAAATTAATAAATTGAGTGAGCTGATCCAATTCACTTAGGGAGGTTGTTCCATAGTGTGGGTGCAATGAAACTGAATACTCTTGTCACCCGATGCGTGTAGGTTAGCTTGGGATAGTGTTGGATCAGTACTAAAATTTTGAGTTTGGTATCTTTACCAGCTTTTGGACCTCAGTACCAGTACCAAAATAGTACTAAAGCAACAAATGGACAATTCACATCTCCCACCCTCCTGTCTCACAGCAGCCTCCCTGCCCCTCTGCACTTCACAAAAGAATACAAATAATCTTGGGTCTTTAGCATTTTATATCAATATATTAATACATATGTTCGAAGAGCCAGGGGCCCTCTGTTGTGAATTGAGCTAGATGTAATACCATTTACAGTATATACATTAGTACCGGTAATATGTGCAACCTTAGTTTGGGGAACAGTGAGTTTGCTTTAGTGAACCTTAGTGGGCATAGTGATGGAATAGGCTAATGTAGTCCAATGCAAGGCCATTTAAATCTTACAGGTTAGTAAGAGAACCTTATATTAAATAATAGAAGATAAAGTGGTATTTGCTCGCTGTTGCTGCTCTGTGTAAGAACTCTTGCAGCAGAGTTTTAAAACAACTGAAGCAGCTAGTAAGGAGTTACAGAAGTCAATGAGGAATATAAAAACAAAAAAAGTATTCTCAGTTTTAGAAAATAACAAGAACAAGTAAACATGGGGTTATATTTTGGAGGTGAAAGTAAAAAAGTTTCTTACTGTGATTAATGTAAGTTGAACAAGAAAGGGACAAATCAAAAATGACACGAACATTCTCTGCAAAAAAATCGTCACCGAGAGTGCTTTAAAAATACAATACAATACAATACAGTTTATTTTTGTATAGCCCAAAATCACACAGGAAGTGCCGCAATGGGCTTTAACAGGCCCTGCCTCTTGACAGCCCCCCAGCCTTGACTCTCTAAGAAGACAAGGAAAAACTCCCAAAAAAACCTAGTAGGGAAAAATGGAAGAAACCTTGGGAAAGGCAGTTCAGAGAGAGACCCCTTTCCAGGTAGATTGGGCGTGCAGTGGGTGTCAAAAGAAGGGGGTCAATACAATACAATACAGTACACAGAACAATTTCTCAATATAGTAAGAAATAAAAAAATATATATATATATAAATTTTAGAAGTACAGAGCAGAATTTAACAGTAGATGATATATCCCATAATAAGATTTGTATTTGTATAGAGTCCTGGAGACCTCATCCTTCAAGCTGCCTCCCCCACTTGGCCATTCCACAGCTGAAACAGTGCTGGGCCAGCCAATCCGATGAAAGGACCCCTCTCTCCCACGATTCCTGCGATCCTCCATCTGGGATGACTTTTCCTTAGGCAGGCAAAACAACTTGGCAGGTGGGCCGTGGCACCAAGTGCCACATTTGAGTACCGAGAAGAAAAACAGAATAAGTGAGGGTTAGTATCCAATTATAACTGTCATGTTTCTTATGTTTAAGTGCTAATGACTAACAACAGAGATGCAGTCTGTACAGTTAATCAGCAGCTCTAGTCAGGATATGCTAAACTGAAGTAGTGAGTCTTCAGCCGGGATTTAAAAGCTGAGACCGAAGGGGCATCTCTTATAGTAGCAGGCAGACCATTCCACAGTTTAGGGGCCCTGTAACTAAAAGCTCGACCCCCCACTGTTATTTTATAAAAAGAGCTCACTATCTTAAGCTGATATGGAAAAACAAAAATAAATAAACAATATTACAAGGATTAATATATTATAATATTATTGTAATGTTATATGTTTGAATTTTACAATATTTCAATATTACGTGATGCAACTCATGCATCACGTGTCTAGAAAAGTGACACATTGAAGAGGGAAATGCTTATAAAAAACAGATCTTAAAACTAATTAAAAATAAAATGAACACAGAGAAACAAATATAAATGATGTGCACAGATTAATAATGTGTCCCTGACACCTTTTGCTGTCATGTCAGTGCAGCTGTCAAACCAAGGTGGTAGCTGTGATTTGCCTTTACAGTTGTTCGGTCTTAAACCCAGGCTGAAAATAACTAATTTTTAACTTGATTAAGCAGCCAGTCTATCCTCTGCCAGTCAGTAGCATTCTTGTTTCTGTCTAGTATACCATACATAAGAGGTCAGTAGCTGTCTTATCCATGGTTTAGATTATTCTCATTGGCAGCATTTGATGCTTTTTATTCTCAGTTCTGGCCCAAGCCATCATCTGACTAAGATTCCCCTTGTTTTAAGATGCTCTGGTTTTTAGTGTACACTCTTTTATGTGTTCCCTGAACCATATCTGGTAAAATCCCTATAAAACAATAATTGTATGTAAATGACTGCTTCTTACAACCTGTTGGTTGACCATGTGTTCTTTTAACACCTATAAAATTAATATCTGACACTTAAAAGCAATACTGGAGATCCAATGAACAGCAAAGCAAACAAACAAAAAATCTGGATTTTCCCATCTATCTTGATTCTAATAGTTTCTTAGCTGTTAAGTAACTGGAAATCTAGCTGATACAGTTACTGATGCCAGTGACCTCTAGCTTTGGGATTAATTTTTAGTAAAGAACCATATCAGTTTGTTTTTTTTTGTAAAGTAAGTAGAATGTCATAGTCTGTTGACTTCTTCAGCAGCCTGTTCCAACAAGTCTAATTTAATTGATACAATCTTTCCCTTCTAAGCACACTGGATCTCATATTTTTTCTGTGCAATTAATGTTCTAGTTAGTTTTTCCTATAGTTTCCATTATTGCACTTAAGCCAGAGCTAAGATTTAGTGGTCTATTAATTACTCTGACCTGTTTGTTTCCATTCTAGGAAACTGAACTCACATTTGCATCTTTCAGGTCTTAGGTAATTCTTTCAAATTATGTGATTGCTGGACTACATTCACTAATGACTTTTAAATAATGACTTAATTCTTTCAGCACTAATGCTAAAATCCCATTAACCCAAGAGTTTAGGGGTCTTTAATGTATTGTATAAATATGCAGCTTGTTTTTACTTCTGCTTGAAGCATTCCATTTATTACTTATTTTCAAAAATTGTTTGAAACATTATTTGCTGTTTCCTGCTCATTGAAAAATTATTTGCTGTTTCCTGGTAATTTTGAACTGTTTTTTCCTTCTGTATCCTTAAGGTTACCTAGCCTTTATAGTTTTTGGTAGAACAGTAATATTATGATCTGGAGTTTGTTTTACACTTTTACTGCCATTTGCTTGACCTGTAAAAATAATTAAGATATCGTTCTGGGGGTGTTAAGAGGTCAACGAATTAAATGGTCAGATCAGATTTTTGATTTGGAATGTTTTTGAAAAAGTTATTTCTGAAGTACATATTCCTGCTGGGCCATTTTGTTTTATTATGGGCCATTGTTTTTTTGGGATGCAGATATACCAGGATATTGCTTGGTTGAAAAATCACAAGTGTGATGGCATAAAGATCAGTGTCATATACTTATATATTATATATATAATTATTAAGATATTTCTTGTTACAAATTCTTTTATGCTGTTTGACTTTGATTTACAGTACATCTTGCATTTTAGCTTAGACTACTGTGCTTGAAATTTTCTGATTATTGTCTCTCTTGCTGTACTTCTCATTCTATGATTTTGTCTCAAATCCTGGCCTTGTTTATTTAATTCCCGCCCTTCCAGTTACAAATTTATCCTGTCATTACAATCACAATCCATTTTCTGATTCTACCTTACTTTTTTAAAAAAAACTTTTATTGATTTTATTAAAAGCTTGTAACATTCCATACAATCAAGTCAAAATTAACAAAACTAAATTCAATTCAACCCTCACCCATAAGAAAAACAGGAAGTCCAACAGCCAGAGTAAAACTTCTGAGAGTAGTAAAGGGAGAAAAGAGTCTTTGTCCCCAATAAAAATGCTTATTCTAAAATGTTATTGAGTAGATCCTGCCAGGTTTTAAAAAAAGTTTTGAACAGATCTTCTAAGTGAGGATTTGATTTTTTCCAATTTCAAATAGTACATAACATCAATTATTATATAACTGTAAGTATACATAACATAACATAGAATTTAATAATATAATAAGTTATTTTACCTTACTTTTAACCATTACCTTCCTGTGTTGTCAGTACAAATAAATGCTTTCAGTATCTCGGTTAATTCAAGATCTTCACCTGTCCCACCCTCTAACATTTCTTGCTCCTCAGAGGCTCTGTACATTTCTTTTAGAAGTTTCCCAAAATTTTCTTATTTTTTCTTTCTGCAGTATCCAGTAAAAGACAATGTTTCAAAAACTTTGCTGAGACCAGATTGGGTGACATCTCAGCTATCTACTGTAGCGTATACTGTGTGATGCTTGTCAGTGTTGATCCAATGGAGTGTTGCTCATTTTATTAGTTTTTTAAGTAACCTCCTATTCTTAAAAGGACGATTTACTTACACTACAATTGTGACCACGTAACTGTAGCAGGTTCACACTTTGTATAGGCTTCCCTGTGGCTGACATTAAAACTATTTATTTGAATAGTAGAAGGTCAGCTCATACTGCTCCTGACTCAGCACTGATGCAAGACCCAGTGTTAGTTTTCATAAGATGCTGAATACTTTAACAACATCACACTAAAAATCCCCTTAATGACACAGGTTTAGAAGTTCATTATTGTTAAGTGTACAGAGTACAGATAAATTCTATTTTGCTTCTGCTAATCAAAATGTAACTTTCTGTCTTCCTCGCCCTAAAAAAATCTCAGAACATATGTGTCATGAATAGATAACCATCCTGAAAATTCCAGGTTTGGCTTAACATTCAGGTGCATTTGGAGAATTAATTAACTTATTTAAAGGTTGGAGCGTTTCATTTTTTTTTTGTTTCATCAAAGAGTTAAATATTTTATAAATAGTAAAAAACAATAGTGATAATGGAATGAAGTTATAGTATATGTGTTAGCAGACTACATTAAATTCACTTTTTTTTAACAATATCATGTAGTTGAAAAATAGGCTTGTGATGGCTCAGTAGCTTTCAGAGACAGCAGATTGCAATTCAAGTGGTGTAAAAATGGCATGGATTGATGTCCTATTGTTTTTTGTTGGTTCTCGAGGGTCTGTAATTAATTATAGTTCAATTTTCTTAAATGGAACATTTTTGAACGACATACAGTATAGTACACGATGGTAAAATTGTTGGCTACTTCGTACTATGATGGAGAGCATGTCTGGAGCTTTACTAATACATTACAGTGTCAGAGGAATACTGAATTATTATAATCTGTGGAAAATGCAGCCATGAGGTTGTTTTTGGTGTAACATAAATAATGAGGATATATTTGTTCACTTTGTGCTTAATGAGTGATGAATATTTGAATGTGTAGCTTTTAATTAAATTCCACTCAGCAGATCCTTCTTAGAGGTAGAAAGGTTTTCTGTATTTTTTGTATCCTTTTCCAAGAAGGTAATTTTGTTTTATCTGCTGGTACTTTAGAAATCTAAAATATATTATTATCAGATATTGTCCATAACTTTTGAATAGACTGGTAGTAGAAAGAAGGAGACTAAGTGGGTCTTTCAGATAATGAAAGGACTCTTTTGAGACAATTTTGCAGCAGATATGTTCTGTTTTAGACTATTTTGTCACAGTTTTCATAACAGAGTAGAGTGGCTGCTAATCATTGCCAGAACTATAGTCAAAAGACTGAGCTCACAGATAGGGACCGTCGCTGTGTGTCACACATTGTGACAGCAAACTGCTTTGCCACCAGTCAAGGACTGCTGCAAAAAGTCAATGCAGGCCCACAACAAGATATTTCTGAATGAACACATGGAAGGGAACATGCCATGGGTATCTGGGAGAGAGTACCATGCAAGAGGACCTTGCTAACAGCTACTCAAAAAGCTGCACAGTTACAATGAGAGTAGAGCCACAAACACTAAACTGTTGACAACTGGAAATGTGTTATATGGGCGGATGGGCTGTGTTTCTGTTAAGTATTCAAATGAGGTGAGGTGATGGGTGCATCATAAACTGCATGAAACATTTCATGAGGTTGTAAGCAAGGTGCTGTTCAAGCAGGAGGCAGCTCTCTGATGTTTTCGGGATGTTTAAGATATAAATCAATGGGTTATTTGGTTGAGGTGACAATGCACTTGAACCAGAAAGGCTATTTTGAACTTCTGGACAGTAATGTGTTACTTTCTGAGTGAACACAGAATAACTACTTGAGTGTGACTGACACGAGAAACATTTTGAAGCATTCTGGTATCTTGACTAACCCACAAAATTCCCTGATTTAAATTCCATAAAAGATCCGGGGAACTATTTGGACAACAAATGAAAAAGCAGTGAAGTCGTCGGACCAATCTGGCTGAAATGAAAGATTTGATGCTGGAAGAGAGGATGAAAATTGATGTTGCCTGCATCCGCAAACTGGTGTTGTTCATGCCTGTGAAAGCCAAGTTCAGTGGCTATTGTCACAAAAATTACATGAATACATCAAAAAGGCTTGGAGCAGCCACCCATATATTGTGTCCTGGCTGTAAAATGATTGTTTAGAGGAGATGTATTCAGGTTTGAGTCCAAAACAGAACTGACTAGAGAGTTAGAATATGGTGGCTTTAATGCTCAGGACAGGAAGTTACATCATCAGGGCCAGAACTGCAAGTGATTCCTTCAGGAACTGGAATTGACGTCATCCATGGCACTGGTGCCGGAAGTGACAACATCCATGGTACCAGTGCTGGAAGTGACGTCATCAGTGGCACCAGAAACTAGCAGGATTTCCCGTGGATGGTCTGCAGAGGATTGAGAGAGAAAGTCAGTGCAGCTCACCACCCCCTGGTCTAGCATGGTACTACTATTATTCAGGCCCTTTAGCTGCCTTCCAATCGCACGTGTGTGACACTGTAAATAATGCAAATAAAGAGGCAGCTGCTTGGCTTGTCAAAGACATTTGGAAAATAAAATGTTAAATAAAGTTTTCATTTACCCATTTTAGCACCCCTAAACAGATTAACACGGCAGTGGCACAAAGTTTTATCGGCAGTTTGACCAACGGGATGCTCGAAGGGCTACCTGGAGGCCTACAGGTGCTCCAATAGCAAGTCGAGAGGCTCAAATTTGCCAACGCTGAGGCACGCGCCTGAGGCCGTTTTAATAGCGCACTCAAAGTTTCTGACGGCTGAATGCGGAGGCGCACTTCCGTAACCGCTGCAGGAGAGAGGGCGAAAGTGCAATATTTAAAGTCAGTGAAAGAGGTCAGAAGGATAGAGAGCACAGTTTTAAAGTAGCACACATGAGGCAAAGCATAGTATTGAAAGAGGGAGAAAGTTAAATAGTACTCACTTAACAGAGACTGAACAGGTAGCCTACAAGTCACCAAGTCAGATGGGTATGCACTTGCACAAGAGAGCAGGAACATTTAAATAGGGTGGACTGCACCTGAGCGGCTGTAGACAAATGGTGCACATCCCAATGTGACTGTTTATTGGAAAACCATGGGAAACGTAAAGGCGGATTGGATGGTTAAAAGGGCTTGCGATATAAAACCGGGGTCTGAACACCAGAGGTCGTCTTTTAACCAGGTCTTCAGGCTATAATGTAGATTTCTGCTACTGATTTGTTTAACTGAGTAGTGTAGATATGGACTGTTCTTTGTGTATAAAACAGGTGCTTAGTTTTTCATTTTTTTTTTTTGACTATTTTTTTTTAGCCTCTCCTACATGATCTGTTTTGTAGCTGGATGAAGGAAGTGGAAGAGTTATTTTTTTTTTGTTTTGCTTTGTTCTTTTCTTCACTTTTGATTTGGAAACCACTATAAATAATATAAGTAACACCTGCACTCATTTTTCATTTTGCAAGTGTCTTTGCCTTGGACTTTGTAAATATATTTGCAAGACATTAGTTTGTAAAATAGTTTGGACACTGCTGGAATAAAACTGAATCCTGTTTTTGAATAGTCTTTTTTCAGCCTGAGTCGCTCTTACTCCATCCCCTGGTTGTTCGGTCTTGTCTACTGACACCTCAAGTCAAAAATTGTACAATAGGGTCCTTACCTGGGGATTCTTAGGTCTCATGGAGGAATTATGCAGTATTAGATAAGATTTAAGCCAGGAGTGACTATTTTTTTCCTCTGGTGAGCTTATAAGGTTTCAAAGTGCACAAGGACTTTAGAGCCACCCTATATGTGTTTTTTTACACATTTGCATGTATGATCACAAGGTGCTTTGTGTTTAATTGTGACTATAGTTGTGTATATAGCACTCTTTTTTTCAATGGGAATGAGAAAGGCACTATAGTGCAAGTAAACCAAATTGAATTTTTCAATGCGAAGTCACTGTATATTTGTAACCAATTTGTAAAAGTGGCAAAACATTTTTCCAGAACAAGTATGTGTACATTTGGTGTTGCACACATGCAGAACCATTTTATGGTAGATCTTCTGCTTAATTTAGTCACATGGTACAGAACATTTTGACTTGTATGACAGCACCTGAGAATTAAAACTTAGTTTAGTATTTTTGTTTCTCTAACCAGAATATTACAAAGTAAATCTTCATGGTTTCTTTTTGTTCTTTATGCACGGTTTGTGCACCTCTAAATACATGTACTGCTATTGATGTAATATTTAACTGTGTATTTTTTTGTGAATAGCTTGCGATAGCTCATCCTTTTTGAGCATAAATTCTTGATAGTATTAACAATATGCACATTGTAGAAGATCATAACTCATTATTTTGAGACTATGACAAGTGAACATGTGTTTCTTGCTTCCACGTAACATCACCATTTAGCCCTATTTACAGCTTGGGCTTGGTGCCATCCACTTGGATTTATGGCACTAACTAGAATATTATCACCATATTTTGTGCTCAGAATATCAGATCAGGTATTTTTTCTAATGCACTGTTCAGTTTTACAAGTATTTTAATAAAAAATATTAATAAACTACATGTGAAAATAAAAGACAAATATTTTAAGATACATAAAAAACGCAATGTATTAAACCATATAATACTGGAAGATGAAGAAAACAAATACTAAAAATATTCCAGAAATAAATAGTGTTATGATTACCATCAAGAGACAGAACCTTTAATTTTGTTTGATACTTGTTACATGGGGTTAGATCAGGTTGCAGGATGTACATTTTTGAAAACCTGAAAAACAACAGGTGCACATGAAATGTGATATTGTCAGTATATAATGAAAGTAGCTAAAAGTACAGATACTAAGCAAATGCAACCAAATAAGTTCTCAGAACTGAAGCAGTTACATCTGTAGCTTATGGTAAAATTAATTCTTAATGTCTTCATTGATAAAAAAGATAAGATTTTACATGAAAAAGACTGAATGTAGAAACTGAGAAAGTTATATTCACTAATTCTTCTTTTGACCTGGCAGCGTAATTAGTAAGCTAAAAATGCATTGCGCACAAGATACTAGATGGAAAGTATATATTAACAACATGGTCAGTAATTACTGGAATAATTCAAACAAATCAAATAAACTGTATTGGTTATATTGTTTTCTATTCACAAACTAAAACTACAAAATAAATACAAGTAAATGATCTCCATACATAGATTTTCAGTGTAGGAACTAGTGTTAGAAGGAATACCAGCCCATTCCAGTACTGTACATGCACACACTTCTATTCATTCACCCCAGACCAATTTAAAGTCACCAGTCTCCTGACACATGCGGCCATGGACATGAATCAAATAAACACAACCATTAAGGCAAACAATTACTCAACTCAATCATCACCACATCCTAACCTGTGTCAGGACTCAGGTATTGTAGGATAACCCAGTGCCCATGTTTAAATCATCCCATTAAAATGATTGCAAGCAACAAAGAGGGAAAGTCGCATTGCAGAGCACAAAAGAGAATCAGGAATTCATCAATTTAAACCTATTTTCAGTTGATTTTTTGAATGCCCTATTTATTAACAAAGCAGAAAAATTGAATTATAGAAGGAACATCACTAGCTATACACACTAACAAGCTCTGGAACCTTCCAGTGAAAAGAGTATGGTGGACAGAACAATTTACATTGATCAAAGGTAACACACAGCTGTCTAAGAGAAAGATGGTTTAACATTATAAAATAATATTACAATAAAAACAGGTAAGCATAAAGCAACATACATAGGACCAAAAGTAAAAATAGGAGGGAAGTGCAATTTTGTTTATACTTTGCTATCATTTATCTCACACCTGTCTTGCTTGCTTTCCTTAGTGTAAAGTTTATCAATATACTCCTTACGTGTTTCTATTAGTTTTCCATTCCTCTTCTAAAAAAGCTTTACCATTTGCATCAGAGGTATCAAACTCAGATCCTGAAGGGTTGTAGTGGCTGCAGGTTTTCATTCCAGCCATCTTCTCAATTATTACCCAACTAGCTGTGTAAGCCAGTGCTGTAAAAAGCCCAGGGTCCTAGAAACTACTGAAATCATCAGAAAAAAATTGAAATGTAGAGATGTCAGGTAATTGAAAGGAACTACTCCTAGGAGGATTTGTTTTGTCGACGTGCTTGCATCACTTGTGCATTAGCGGTGGCAGGAAAAGAAAAGGGATACCGTTTTGCTGATGTTAGTGGCTAAGCTACTTTTTCTTTCTTCTAAGGTTTCATTTTGCTGACATGTTGGCCTCACTTGTGTTATTAGTGGCTAAGCGAGTTTTCTGTTTCCTCGGAGGCAGAACCCTTACCCCAACTCCACCTCTCACTTCTGGGCCGGACAGACACACACACTTCCATGCGTAGACGTTTACCTTCTTCTTCTTCTTTTGGCTGCTCCCGTTAGGGGTCACCACAGCGGATCATCTTCTTCCATATCTTTCTGTCCTCTGCATCTTGTTCTGTTACACCCACCACCTGCATGTCCTCTCTCACCACATCCAATAACATCCTCTTAGGCCTTCCTTTTTTCCTCTTACCTGGCTGTTCTGTCGTTAACATCCTTTTCCCAATATACCCAGCATCTCTCCTCTGCACATGTCCAAACCAACGCAATCTCACCTCTCTGACTTTTTCTTCCAACCGTCCAACTTGAGCTGACCCTCTAATGTACTAATTTCTAATTCTATCCATCCCTGTCACACCCAGTGCAAATCTTAGCATTTTTAACTATATATAAGATTATTGCTGCTAACTGATCAGACTTCTTTAGCCATAATTTTAAATTACGTGCCTTTTAAAATTTAAAGCTCTTAATTGTTCCCGTTTACTTCAACATCAGGCAAACAATAATGAGATGCTAAGAACCAACATATGACCAGCTAACTTGATCCCATTTACATCTGTGTGTCCACCGAATAGTATATGATCTATACATATTAATAAAAGGCAAAGCCCTCACTGACTCACTGACTGACTGACTGACTCATCACTAATTCTCGAACTTCCCGTGTAGGTGGAAGGCTGAAATTTGGCAGGCTCATTCCTTACAGCTTACTTACAAAAGTTAGGCAGGTTTCATTTCGAAATTCTACGTGCAATGGTCATAACTGGAACATGTTTTTTGTCCATATACTCTAATGGAGGAGGCGGAGTCACGTATCGCGTTATCACGCCTCCTACGTAATCATGTGAACTAAAAACAAGGAAGAGATTTACAGCACGAGTCAAACGCGGGAACGAAGGTAAATGACGTTAATTTTTGAGTGTCTTTTAATACTGTGTAAGCATACATATTAACACATGTGCAATTAAACGTGTGCATTTACGGGGTGATTTCTCAGGCTTAAAAGCTCGCCTTTTACTAAAAAGGTAAATGCAAAACTATTTTCAATCATTCTATGATCTGCTTCTCACAACTGAAGGCACCGTGGCTGATGTTACGTCACTTGCTGTCCAACCATAATTGTTACCTGGTAGGTAACCGGCCACTCACTTCACTCCCTTACGGGAATCGAACCTCTGAGGTTTTCTTTTGTTCTTAATTAAAATTTAAAAGCAATACTTCACCGCTGCTAAGCCCCTCTAGCGCTGACGTCCGAGGTTCGATTACCGTAAGCAAGTGCAGTGAGTGTGTAATTACATTCACGGCATTCGTAGTCTGATTCACAATCTGATTGTATGGGTGGTTACCTACCAGGTAACGCTTATAGTTGGCCACCAAGTCAGGTCAAAGTGATCACTCGAGTAAAGGCAGCTTCACAAAAAAACAGATCCTTAACAAACTGTTATTAGTATATTTTCCCTCAATTTAAAAAGGTTTTATTTTCTTCTTAATAAAAATTTAAAAGCGGTACTTCACCGGTGCGAAGCACGTGGATTTGACCGACTGACACATACAGACATATTCATGAGTGCAGGTACTTCGGAAAGAAAGCACCGTGTAAACCTAAAGTTTAAATTAAGTTCATAGACCTACAAAAGGTTGCCATTCATTTGAGGCAAGATTGCTTTTCTTCTGTACAACTATACGTTGCATTCTCAAGAGTGTGCTTGCATGGCTTCGGATATAGATATATATATATATATGTATGTATGTCTATATATAAATATGTAAGCTTATAAGTACTGCCTTACTTCTCTTTAAGAAAGGAAGATGTAATGATACTTGATTTAAACGATTCCATGTCTTCCTGGGTTTGCTTAGCTTATTGTCAATATCTTTACACGTTTTTTTAAGACTTATTGACTGAAACGGGCTTTCACGAAAAAAGTTAGGGCTTTGCTACAGGATACACCCTCCACAAATTAAGCAAGTAAAAATAAAATATATATTTCTGTTTTATTTAAACCTTTTAAGTTCGTATGCATAGCCCCATTTGGCTGTTTAATTTTTTTTTTTCTTTCTTCAGTAATATTTAATCTCCTTAAAGAAAAAGAACATATGCATTTTACTTTTTTTGTATCTCTTTAGTAATATTTTAGTGTAAAAGGATAACCAGTATTTAAACCTTTTATGTTACTTTATAGATTTATTTTACACAATGTTGAAAAATTAATAAGAAAGCTACATATTTTGGCAGCTGCTGCTTTCATTTTCAATGAAATGAAAAAAGCTCTCCAAGAGAAAACGTCAATGAAGAAGAAACAGTTTGCACTATCTAAAAATGAGAAACCCTCATTTATAAAAGTTTGCTGCAGATGACTTAACTGAAAATAAATGAATAGTTCCTATGTGTATAATACATATTTATCTATTTTACTTATGCCTTTATTCCACCAACTTACAACATCTGAGGTACAATTTGTTACATTACTTTTGTTTCTTGCAGCACAGGCAGGTGAAGTGACTTCCTCAGGGTCACACAGTGGTGTCAGTACCAGGATTTGAACTGACAAGCTCCGGGTTTGCTGAAATATTACTGAAGAAAGAAAAAAAATGAAAACGGGCAAATAGGGCTATGCATACAGATATCCATCCATTATCCAACCCGCTATATCCTAAATACAGGAGCCAATCCCTGCCAACACAGGGCACAAGGCAGGAAACAAACCCCGGGCAATGTGCCAGCCCACCGCAGGGCGCACACACCCACACACCATGGATAATTTAGAATCGCCAGTGCACCTAACCTGCATGTCTTTGGACTGTGGGAGGAAACCGGAGTACCCGGAGGAAACCCAGACAGACACGGGGAGAACATTCAAACTCCACGCAGGGAAGCGAACCCGGGTCTCCTAACTGGCACCTTTCACTGCGCCACCATGCCGCCCGCATACAAACTTAAAAGGTTTAAATAAAACAGAAATATATACCTTTATTTTTACTTCCTTAACTTGTGGAGGGTGTATCCTGTAGCAAAGCCCTAACTTTTTTCGTGAAAGCCCCTTTCAGTCAATAAGCCTTAAAAACAGGTGTAAAGCTAAACTTGCAGCACCACTATTCAATTACACTTGCCTAACACCTCTCCTAAGGGGACATACTGTGGGATCTAGGCATCAGTCAAAGCACCAATCACAGGCCCGATTAGAAAGCGGGAAGCTGTGATTTGTCGTCTCCCTCCCATGTAACAATCACAGCCTGTGTTATTACGCACTATGTATGTATGTATGTATATATGTATATATGAAGAGGATGGATGGATGGATGGATGTATATGTGTGTGTTTATGTATATGTGTATATGTATGTGTATATATATATGTTGATATGTGTATATTATATATATATATGTATATATATGTTGATATGTGTATATATATATATATATATATATATATGTATATATATGTATATGTAGATATGTGTATATATGTATATGTATATATATGTTTACATAACCTCTTTAACACACTACTTCTCCGCTGCGAAGCGCAGGTATTTTGCTAGTTCAATAATATATATCAAAAGGAAAAAAGTGAAGGTCTGAAAAATATGGATCTGTTCTGGAGTCCACAAAGCATTTGGATGGTGCTCTCAAAAAAAAAGAAAAAAGAAAGAAAAACAAAATTAACAATTTTGAAAATGTGTGGTGTGTTGGAATGAAAAATCTAACTAGTCACCAAATTAAATAATATGTTTCATTAACAGCAAGAACTGGCTTTTAATAAAGAAATTAGTTAAGATGAGTTTGCTGGTTATGTGTTGGTTGCAGGAAAAATGATCAATGGACTGTTTTTAATTTTATGAAGTAACTCAAATAAAATTAAAGTTTAACAGCAATATTTTTACAGTGTAAATTAATTCTTCAAAAATATGATATATATGCAATAGCCATGCGACATTGTGTTCTAAAGTCATGCACTTTCCATAAATGAAAAAACAATATCTTGTCTGCACTGGTGTTTTACAATGGAGGGTATGGGGCATGAAAGAGAACCTTAAAAACTTCCCAAATATGTCAATTTTTCAATCCAAGACAGTTGTCATTTTGATCTATTTCAAGAACCCTTTGCTGTCATCTCATCAACCTCGAATGCTACTCCTCTTAAGACCCTTACGTTGGCCTTCTCTGTCTTCCATGTTCCAGTTTTCACTTTAGCTTCCTTCTCCTTGGTTTTGCAAAGGTTTTGCTTGCTAACAGCCTAAAAGGCCTTACTTCCTACCCCATCAGAAGTAGCTTTTAGAGCATGGTACATCATTGATCTTGTGCGGATTTTTGAGTAATGCCACAGTAGGGAAAATAATTGTGGTGGTTACACTCAACAAATGCAGAATAATATCATACCCAGGACAAAATTATTATTGCATGTATTTTTTTTAACGTTTTACTGTTGCTGTGAAGTGTATGTTGTACAGACTATTACAGTCATATGAAAATGTTTGGGAACCCCTTTCAGCCTACATAATAATTTACTCTACTTTCAACAAAAAGATAACAGTGGTATGTCTTTCATTTCCTAGGAACATCTGAGTACTGGGGTGTTTTCCGAACAAAGATGTTTAGTGAAGCCGTATTTAGTTGTATGAAATTAAATCAAATGTGAAAAACTGGCTGTGCAAAAATTTGGGTGCCCTTGTAATTTTGCTGATTTGAATATGTGTAACTGCTCAATACTGATTACAACACCAAATTGGTTGGATTAGCTCGTTAAGCCTTGAACTTCATAGACAGGTGTGTCTAATCATGAGAAAAGGTATATAAGGTGGTCAATTTCAATTTGTGCTTCCCTTTGAACTCTCTTCTGAAGAGTGACAGCATGGGATCCTCAAAGCAACTCTCAAAAGATCTGAAAACAAAGATTGTTCAGTATCATGGTTTAGGGGAAGGCTACAAAAAGTTATCTCAGAGGTTTAAACTGTCAGTTTCAACTGTAAGGAATATAATCTGGAAATGGAAGGCCACAGGCACAGTTGCTGTTAAACCCAGGTCTGGCAGGCCAAGAAAAATATAGAAGCGGCATATGCGCAGGATTGTGAAAATAGTTACAGACAATCCAGAGATCACCTCCAAAGACCTGTAAGAACATCTTGCTGCAGATGGTGTATCTGTACATCGTTCTACAATTCAGTGCAATTTGCAGAAAGAACATCTGTATGGTAGGGTGATGAGAAAGAAGCCCTTTCTGCACTCACACCACAAACAGAGTCACTTGTTGTATGCAAATGCTCATTTAGACAAGCCAGATTAATTTTGGAACAATGTGCTTTGGACTGATGAGACAGAAATTGAGTTATTTGGTCATAACAAAAAGCGCTTTGCATGGCGGAAGAAGAACACTGCATTCCAAGAAAAACACCTGCTACCTTCTGTCAAATTTGGTGGAAGTTCCATCATGCTGTGGGGCTGTGTGGCTAGTTCAGTGACTGGGGCCCTTGTTAAAGTCGAGGGTCAGATGAATTCAACCCAATATCAACAAATTCTTCAGGATAATGTTCAAGCATGAGTTACAAAGTTGAAGTTACTCAGGGGTTGGATATTCCAACAAGACAATGACCCAAAACACAGTTCGAAATCTACAAAGGCATTCATGTAGAGGAAGAAGTACAAACTTTTTCATATGACTGTATACATGCTATGTTTTTGTTGTTTTACTGAGGGCAAGGGCAAGAAAAGATTGGATGTCCTAGTGAGCCTTATGTTTTTGGTGTGGGTACTGTACGATGTTATAATAGATTTGATGTTTGCAATTTACTGACTGGATACCTGTGAGGCACCCTCACCATTGAGCCCAATATGCAGCATCCTCCTTCTTCTTTTGCCAACCTCCACATTCATGGAGACTTGCTGCTTTCTTTATTGATGGAATTTATAGCAGTAGTTGCTCAGAGTCTACTGCACTCCTCCGCTGGGCTCACTTTCATCGGTAGTGGCACTGAACCTTCTTCCTCTCTCAGCTGTGCAGACACACACACACAATCCTCGTAACCATTGAAACCTCATTTAGTGGCACCACCACACTGTTCACTGTCCTTTGTCAGAATCATTCAAAGAAACACATTCTCTTCCTTTTATGGAATTCACAACTCTGTGTGCTTCATTTCGTATTCGACAGAGACATGACACATGAGGGAAGATTCATTTTCTTGTCCTGTAATGGTTAGGTATCGTTGTTGATATTTATCTGTGAAAGCCATATACTGTATGTTTTTTTCATATACCCTATAAGTTCTTTATTCTGTCTTATTTACACACAAAGCATAGCAGAATAACCAAGAATGCTGCTTCTGTCATATTTTGCTTTTGTTTTTACTCTGTTTTTTTACTAATAGCAGCTGACTTAGCTAATGCAACAGGTGATACTCTGCTTAGATACTGTAAATAAAAAAAGTGACTGAAACTCTTGATTTTTTAAGTTGTTAGTATTGTTTATCTTTGTGGCCACAAACTATACTTGACTTTGTGACTTTAATTCACTACTTATTTCTCACTGCCTTGTTTTCATTCTTTCAAAGTTAAATTCGAAGTTTAATGTGAATCATGTTTCTATGTTTCTCTTTCTGTCAAAATTGTAGTATTGTGCTAATATTCTGTCTAAGAAACAAACTGCACATGTAGTATATACATAATTGACAGCAGTGATCTCACTACAGCAAAATTTTATAAAATTTCCACATAAATTGTGGTGGAGTGAGCAGTTACTGTCTCTGCTTCAGGAACCTTGGTTCAAATGCTGTCCCAGTTAAAGAGTTTTATGTGTTCTCCTCGATAGTCTGAATATCATCAAAATGAATATAAAGGTTAATAGGGACTGTAAAAATTGGGTATAAATGATGTGGATGTGTGATGGACTGGTGTGGCATTGAGAATCAGTTTCTTCCTTATATGAAGTGCTGTTGGAAAGGACATTAAGGACTTATTCTCTATGGAAAAATGTGTGTTTAGAAAATTGAGGGATGAATATAACATAAATTAAACAAAAAAAACCAAAAAGAAAATGTAAGAAAACTAACCTTTGTTTGAATAGTACAACGATGTTTGAGAAATGCTCATTAAATCACAAGAGTGGAAAAAAAGATGGAGTGGAAGATAAGGTAAATAAAATGTAAAAATGCAGCAGCAGTAGTAGTATAATGAAATTGGGACTTGCATGTCTGAGTTTGTTTGTTTATGGACATTGGAAAATGCTAAAGTATAGTATGGACAGACTGGCCCATTTGTTTTCCATTTTTGTTGCAAATTGGTTTGGTGGAGTTGCAGTGGATTCAGAAAGTATTCAGACCTCTTCCCTTTTTTCCAAATTTTGTTATGTTGCAGCCACGTGCTAAAATCATTTAAATTTTTTCTCCAATACCCTATTATAACAAAGCAAAAACAGGACTTTAGAAAGTTTTGCAAATTTATTATAAATAAAACTGACCTATCCCACTTTACTCAGAACTTAGTTGATGCGTCTTTGGCAGTAATTACAACCTGACGTCTTTTTAAGTATGATGCAACAAGCTTCGTACACCTAGATGTGGGCCCTGCAAGGCTGGACAGAGACCATTAGTGGACAGCTATGTTCATGGTTGATTGGGTTCAAATGAGTGCTCTGGCTATTTGGGCAACTCAAGGACATTCCCAGAGTTGTGTTGTCTTTACTTTGTGCTTAGGAACATTTTTATGATGGAAGGTAAAGCTTTGGCCCATTCCTAGGTACAGAGCACTCTGGAGCAGGATTGCATTTAGGATATCTCTACTTTGCTCTGTAAGTGTCTCTTCTACTGAAAACAAAACCAAAGCACGATACTGCCAACTCTATGGTTCATGTTGGAATGGTATTGCACAGGTAATAAGTGGTGCCTGGTTTTCTCTAGACATGCCACTAATCTTGGTTTCATCAGACCAGAGAATCTTGTTTCTTACAGTCAGAGAGTCTTTTAGGTGCAAAGTCCAAGTGAGCTTTCATTTTTTTACTTAGGAGAGGCTTCTGTCTAGCTACTCTGTCATAAAGCCAAGACTGGTGGAGTTTTGCTTTGATGGTTCTCCTTATGGAAGTTTCTTCCATCTCCAAATAGGTTATCAAGAGCTCAGCCAGAGTGACCATCAAGTTCTTTGTCACCTCTATTACCATTGCCCTTCTCCCATGATTGCTCAGTTTGGCCAGTTCTAAGAAGAGTTGTAGTTGTTCTAGACTTCTTTCATTTAAAATCTTGTTATTGCTTTGTCATTATGGAGTTATCAAGTGTTGCTTGATGAGGGAAAAAAATAATGTTTTTAGCACAAGGTTACAACATAGCAAAATGTGAAAAAAGTGAAGGCATCTATACTTTCCGAATCCATTGTACGTTTCATCATATTCTAAAAATATTTAAATAGATTGAGACTTCTATCCGAGGAAGTTCCAGCATAAAGATGAATTCTTTGTCATGTTACTTGAATTATTCCTTTACATTCCATGCCTGGTGTCATAAGGTAGTATCCCATTAAAAAAGCCCATTTACGTTAATGTCATAAAGAGATGTGTGAGGACATCTAGTCCTGTTGCTTCAAGCATTGCTGTACTTGAATCAAGTTTTTGTCTCAAAATACATGTCAATCCAATTTGCCTCTGCCAGCAGATTGCATGTTGAGGTGGCAATCTGCATCACCATGGTCCACATGACCATCCATCCATTTTCCAACCCACTGAATCCGAACACAGGATCACGGGGGTCTGCTGGATCCAATCCCAGCCAACACAGGACACAAGGCAGGAACCAATCCTGGGCAGGGGGCCAACCCACCGCAGGACACACACAAACACATCCACACACCAAGCACACACTAGGACCAATCCACCTAACCTGCATGTCTTTGGACTGTGGGAGGAAACCGGAGTGCCCAGAGGAAACCCATGCAGACACGGGGAGAACATGCAAACTCAACGCAGGGAGGACCCGGGAAGCGAACCCAGGTCCCCAGATCTCCCAACTGCGAGGCAGCAGCGCTACCCACTGCGCCACCGTGCCGCTCCACATGACCATCATCATCTAATTCTTCCACGTGAAGCCTGAAAACCATGAGGACTGATTTAGATCATTGATGTTCGGTAGAATACCTAGTGGGGGCTAGGCAGTCTCATGGCCTCGGAACCCCTACAGATTGTGGTTTTTTTCTCCAGTCCTCTGGAGTTTTTTTTTTTGTTTGTTTTTTCTGTTGTTCCTGGCCATTGGACCTTACTTTATTCTTTGTTAATTTGTATTGCCTAATTTTTATATTTTTTTCTTTCTTCATCTTGTAAAGCACTTTGAGCTACATCATTTGTATGAAAACGTCCTATACAAATAAATGTTGTTATTGCATGAAGGATCCATAGACTCATATGATTTTTACCATAAACATGTCCTCATGTCAATTGGAATCACTTACGATTCAGGATTAGACTATGTGATGTTTTTCTAATACACCTTTGTCCAGTACTGTTACTTAACCCATTACAATAGCACTATCATTTTTTCTTCTGACAGGAGCGCAACTCTGCCTTTGACCAGGCAACACATGATATTTTGACACCTACTGTATCTCCTTACTTTAAAGAGTTTTCTCTCTCAACACGGAATTATATGCTCGGAGCACAAATCTCTCTCCATTTGTATTGTGAAAATATAGACCCAGAGCAGAGACCAGTGCAGACCAGCTTAAGGTTAGGAAAGACAATTTTAATAATAAACAAAGCAACTACAAGGAAGAGAAAAAGGGAAGGATGTAAGCATACAAAAAACAGGATGTAAAATAACAAAACTATGAATGACTGGGCTTTGTTATTTCTCTAACCTAGTTTTAGAGAATTTAATAATAATTCTCTACTTCCCACCTCCTGGCATACTTCTTCCAAATACTGACCTCCTGCTCCAGTTGCTAGTCAAGCCTTTGCCTCCATTCTGTTCCCAGCTCCAAGCTTGTACGACTGAAGAGATGGAGGTCCTTTTAAAGTTATTGCTGGGAGTACTTCTGGCACCACTCCAGCCCACTGGGAAGCACTTCAGTGTCACCATCATTTTCACAGAGATTTCAGCAAATACTACACTTCCAAGAAGTTTCTGCAATAACCTTAAATACTGCAACTGAGAAATATTGCTGAGAAATATAGCAGGCAGGGGAAATACACAGCCTTTAGAGTTTGCCTCCATCCAAAAACCTGCCTGTATGGTATCTCAGTCAGGAAAAGGTATTCTTCCTATGGTGAGTACTGTTATACATTTCCTACTATCATTCTCCTGTCCCTTAAAATATATACAGCATTTAGTTGTACACTTCTGAACTTACCCTGTACCCAAGTAACGATTAGGAGGGACAGAGTTAGAACAGAAAAGGGGGATTTACTCAAGATCCCACCACCAGATAAGTTTTTCTTAATTCGCTTGACTTTTCTACTTTATCAGTTTCCCCTGGCAATGCAGGACATTCTTTTAGTTCAGAGCTAGACTCTGTAAAACATTTTACCTTGGTGAAGTTGTGCTTAGACAGTGCCACATCTCTTCAGAAAGGCTGTGTTATACATCATGATGTTAATGATGGAACTTGGTTTTGAGATTTTTTCTGAGGGAAATGGGATGGTGGAAGTTCTGATGTCATCTCTGGTCCCTTGTAACTGCTAACTTCCATCGTTTAAGCTCTTGATTCACACAGTGCCATTTCTCCAAATAGGTAAGCCAATAATGATCAAACATATTACCTTAATAATAATCTTTGAGACAGTAGGTACCCCATTTTTGATTGGGATCTCTGAAGCAGTCACACCAAACAGTACAAGCAGTAGTAATTCTAACTCAGACTGCAAAGTGGCATTATGGCTCTTCACAGTAGTTGCTTTGGTCTTTTACAAATGACTTACCTCTTAGGAAGATCTCTTTGTTCCCATTATAACATGGGTAGGTCAGGAGAGGAAAAAAAAATACTCCTTGTTTATTTATAAAAAGTTCCAGCCAGAAGATGTGTAAATGTTGATTACACCATTTTAAGGAGTGCTTGTCACCTGACTTCAAACCGAAATAATTATCATGGACACCATATTTGGTACCAAAAAGAAAGATTTGTTGAGAGATACGAGATTACAACCTAGGAAAAAGGTACAATATATTGAAAGGTAGAATAAGAAAACCTAAGCATTCAGGGTCTAAATAAACATCAAAAGGTTCCTGTTTATACTTTGGGGTGGGTGGTCCAATTACACAATACTGTAGATTCCCCCATGCTCACCTTTTTCATAAATCTCTGGCCTTACTTTCTCCCAGCAGGTGAGCACTTACCCAACAACTACAGCACATCTCAAACCCAAGCACAAAGTCCATGCAGCCAAGAGGTGGTTTTAACTTTGGGTCCATAATCACTTCCACTTAACTTGTACTAAACATCCTGGGTGATCTGGTGACCACCCAAAGACCTGCTGATGTATGGGCATAAATACCCCTAGTGGCACCAGTGGTTACAGCATATTTCCCCACCACTGAGTTGTACAGTGAACCAGTCTGATGTGCATGTACCCCTTTAAGGCTCTAGGGACATGAGGAACAGCAACACTAATTTACTTTTATTCAGTCACAGCATACTGTATATTATATGTAATGTATCTTTAAGCAATTTCATATTTAATTATCATATGAATTTATTTATATTTACTTTTTATGTTTTTAATATGGAAATATATTATATTAATAAATTGACAAGAAATAAAAATCACCATTTTTTAAGTTTTTATTATTTTATATAAATATTTTCCTATGGCATTTGGTATGGCATAGAAATTTCATATGCTGTTTGAGGCTGGGGAGGAGAGAGTGGAAATGGGTGGGTTGGTTTACTTTGCATGTTATGTCCATTTATTCCTGTCAATTTGTTTTTTCTCAATAAAAAGTTCATCACAAAAAATGTTCTGTATGTTTTTAAAACCATGGTGTAAGGTTCAGCATTTGTTAAATGCTAAAAAACACTAAGCATTAATAAAGTGGCTAATTCCATTAGTACGACATTTATAAATTGCTGTGGAGGAGTAATGAACATTTGTGAATGCAGTTTATTTGAGGTTAAAAGGTCAACCTGAACCTAATCTGTTAATTCAACATATGTTTTTTCCATTTCAAATAAACTTAGACTATACTTTGTAAGAATAATAAATGTATAAGGAAACGTAACAAAAAATGTGCTCTCTTCATAGTATGTAAAAAGTTAATCTACTGTAGATTGCTATGTATTAAATAGTTAACTGTGAAAATGGGGCATATGTCTGTGTGAATGTGGGTGAAATCCTTTTGCTTTATTGATTTTAAAATTAGATCAACTTGTATGTTCTCTCCCTATTAACCCTAACCCTGCTATATTTAGGATGCTTTGCAAATCAAACCTTCCCAGTACCACATATTCTTTGCAAAGTCACTGTCCTCAGCAGCTTATACTGCATTTTTCATATGGTGGAGCTGGAAAGTCAGAAGTCCCATTTGTATCCTTTGCAATTTCCATGTGTTCGCACTACCGAAATGGTAGTTTATTGGTCTTTCAGCAATAAACGCTAACTAATAGTTTCGTAGTCTGGATGGAAGAAGATCCATAAAGCAAGGAAGGTGCAAAAAATTATTTTCAGATTTTTATGTTCTTGGCCTTGATAAATTAATACTGTTTCTGCTTGAAAGCTGCAATTAAAAAACTGAACAAAGCAATCATTAAGTGAATACAAACAGTAGCGCCTATCAAGCTAACATTGGTTAGTCAATTACTGTTCGCCCTGGTAATGTCAATATTCAGTATTATGGATTAAGATGATTAATTTAAAGTAAATTCTTCTAACAAACAAAGTAAACTTATGAAGTGTTACTGTACTTCCTGTTCACAATGTAATCTGAAGTTGTACAGGCTCCAATTTGAGAGACAGAATTCTGAGTTTGGGGCACATTTTCATTCTGTTTCCGAGACAAAGGTTGGAAATTATGAGTTCCGTGTTTTAGTCAAATGGAGCATTATATACTAATTATCAGAAAAGAACACTGACATTTATTTTAAAAGCATCAAGAATAGAAAGTGGTAGAGTACAGAAAAATTCTGAAGTAAATCAGTTACAGTTTACACTTTAATGATCACCGGGAAGAATGGGAAAGGGTTCTTTCATTTAAAATTTCAGAAAATGAATCCCCAGTGTATTATTGTTACCTACCTAGCTTTTCATAACTGACTTCTTTATAACTGACAATTGCATTTATTCTAAATAAACTATAAATAAACAAAATCATCTCTTTATATATTTGCACATGTCACAATTGCACAAATAATTCTCTGTTTTTATGTTATTATTATCAATTATTTGTTATGTCATAATACTTTTTGTGCACTTATTTTGTCGTGTTTGTTTTTTTATGGGCGCTGACATTTTGTGTATATGTTTTTATGAGAACCAACATTGTAAAGCTTGGGTGGTTATGTCTATGTGACAGTCAAAGTCAAAGTCAAAGTGAAATTTATTGTCATCTCAACCATATACAAGTATACAGACAGACGAAATTGCGAAGCTCAGGGTCCACAGTGAAACAACATGAACTGCCAATAAAAAATTAGAATTAAATTAAAAATATAATTAAAATTTAAAATTAAAATTAAAACACAAACAAGACAAGACACTGTGCAAAGACAAGACAAAGAAGTAGCAGCAATATTGACGTGTAGTAAGCAATATGAACATTGATGCAATGTATGGTATTATGCAATCTAGATACATAAATATAGCCAATAAATATGTAATATAATAAATAAATAAATAATAGATATAGATAATACAGAAATTATCAGTGTAGTTGTTGACATGTGTAAACAATGACAGGACAGAATGTTTCACAGCAGAAGGATATCAAAGAATGTCAAAGTGCAGTGTGCAAAATACTTAACACTAAAAACCACGTACTTGGGAGCTCTGTAAGCCGCAGCCTGCACGGGCGCTGCCATCTTCTGCCATCAATGCAGTAATACTAAAAGATGGTCATCAACGTTAAATAGTGTCCAAACATTCTGGCTATTTTTAAAGCCATTTGTGAAAAATAACTGTTCTTGAGCACTCATGGCTTTGTCTGTTGACTTAAACGTGATAAAAATTCATGTTTTACCATATTTTCGCTTTGACTGTGCTTGACTGTCCCTTTGTAACTACTCTTAAAAACCTCTAACACTCCATTATATTAAAATGCCTATCGTGACATACAGTATATGACACAGTCTCTACAGTCAAGAGAGCTTGGCTGTACCCCTGTGATACAACAATTTTTTGGTTAATGTGTAATTCTGAAAACAGTGAAAAAGTGTTCTTATCAAAGTAATGCACACTGCAATTCTTTACTGCACAACTGATATATTTAGAAATCCAGAGATGCTGTAAGTTGAAATTGGTTTTTGAAGTCATGGAAAGGTCAAATAGATCAGACAATAATGTATTTATGTAAAGATCACAACTATAGCCACTCTCAGACACTGTCACAGACTCAATAAAGATGGGACATCAAAAAGTGCCTGAAAACTAAACAATATTCTGAATTCATAACATTAAAAGTCTGTTTTCTTTTTCAAGATAAAAATGAATATAGCATTTTTTGCTTGATAGCCAAACTGTTCATTGTGAACCATAAAATAAACATTTTCCATTTTTTTCATGCCCATAGGTATGGGCCAGTAGGATCATTATCAATGATTTAATGATGAAAATTACAACACTATTAATTAATTTTATTTCTAGAGTGCACTAGTCATTCTCAAATCACTTAACAGACATTCAAATTTAACAAAAAGAAACAGCAGTAAAGACATTTAGTATGATAAGTCCAAAAAACAAAGTTCAATTAACAGCACTGCATGACAGTTAATTAAATTAATAAATAAAAGTTCTACTCTTCTTAATGGTTTTCTTTCAGTTTCTTAACAGAGTGAAGCTAATAGCTAAAGCTATCAAGAAAAAAAAACTGAAAGCAGTTCTACTTCTATTGTACTTTTAATTCTTACTTTGTTTGTTCACATTAATCACTCCTCGTAATTATCAATTTTGTCTTGATGGTTTAACATGTTTTGTGCATAGTCTTATATATGATGTTGCATGCATCTACTACATTGTAGAACTTATGCTGAAAAACAAAAGATTTGTGATGAAGACAAAATTACTGTGTGTAATGCACTCAAAGGAAATCTTCTTTCTTTAATGCACTAAACTGCCTCTTACCAAAAAAATCAGATTATCTCTTCTGTGTAGTTTTCAGAAGACAGCAATCCAGAAATGCACAGGTCTGCATGTTGGGCAATGACCATGTCAAAATGAATTTTACTGAAGTGTATATGTGACAATAAACTTGAACTTGAATGCTTGTGCTATGGGTAAAATATCATATGAAGTTGTTGTACATCACTGAAAATGCAGAGAGTGAAGAGCTGTGTCTCCATCCATCTGTGAGTAGAAGAACTGGGTAAAAGGCTGTGTCCATGTTGAAAAAAAACAGAAAAGAAAGCGACAGATGAAATGTGTCAGCTGTATAGCTTTCATCTGGTTTCAGAAAGCTGCAGTGAAGGTTGTTTGTTGTTTCAGCAAGATAAAAAAACCTTTACTTATTTGTTCCTTGTTAGCATTATGATTAAGCAGATGTAATCATTTTTCTGTAAATTTTGTGCCTAATGTGTTTTGAATAGTTTTACATTTGTCACAAATCACAATGTCAGAATCAAATTAGCTAATTGTGTTTTCAGTTGATGAGTAAGCAAATGAAGTGGTCTTTGGGGACTGTCTTTACTGTCATGGACATATTTTGAAAAGGCACTCTCAATACATAATATCCTTCATGCTGTTGATGATGATGTCAACTTTTTCAAATGCTAAAACTAAAACTGTTAGTAATAATTGTTTGTTGAATAATAAAAGCACATGGTAGATTAAATTTAAAAAAAAAAAAAAAAAAGAACCAATTTTAAAAGAGAGATATGTAAAGCAGAATCTGGCATGTTTTGTTATTAAAATATAGGTTGTTTTTTTTAATGTATTTTAACATTTTATTAACTTCTACTACAAATACTGAAACTAAGTAAATAAAGGAAAAACCTATAAATAATGATACAAAAATATTTTGAATGCAGGTGCTTCTGGTCTTTGAGATAATTAACATCCCATCATCCTTAGGCTGTGTGCAAAAATGGTGGGGAAACACATTTGTTTGTTATTTAAGCTACCATGTCTTTACAAAGAACCCTTAAGACACTTTGAGAAAACAACCAACCAACCCTGGATCATTTGACTGCAGAAATTGATGGGGTGGTGTGTGCTTTTGGAGCAGACATTGTGAAACTGGATACAAGTAATGTTTCATTTCTGCAAGATACAGTATCTGAACATCAAAAGCAATCAGAAAAATTCCTTTGTGTCTTCAGAGTACCCATCCGTAGGAAAGTTCTTTTTCAGAAGACTGCTTCAGTGAAGAAAACACAAAATATTTCCAGGAATATGACAACAAATTCATCTTAAGGCTGTAGTCTAAGTCAACAGACCGCATCCATTTGATGCATACAAAAAGTGCTGCTAGCGTATCTAAAGCTGATTTTCCCAATTTGCACATGAACTTGATGTTAGCATGTTGTTCGAGCTATGACTTTGCACCGAATGACTATGCACACCTCTAACTCAAATGGTAATTAAAACAATACTACACACCAAAACCAATCCAAACCTGTTGTAACTCCTCAACGGATGTGCTACACTCCCCTCCACAACAATGTGTGCGTAATCTGATCTCTTACTCTCCCACTACTGTATATGACAATTCCGTGAACTTTTTGACTGCCCCTCAGATTAGAGTTGAAGTAGGCTAACATCTTTGTGCTGGATTTTCAACATTATTACAGGATCCATGATGATTTTACATAGGAGAAACAATGTTCTGTTACAGGTAACTATTATATCTAATATACAATACAATAAGTAGTATACAATAAGTAGTCCAGGAAATTCTCTAAGAAGAAAATGCTACTGTATTGGTTTTGTAAGTTAGCATAACATAACATTCTGAGGAGCCCATCCTGGCTTAACAGCATCACGTGCAAAGGGGAAACCAATTCTGCATGGATGAAAGTCTAAAATATCCAATCTGGAAAGGATGAAAACAGAACTCGTGGGTATTTCATCCATAAAGTGATGATATCTTTGCACGCATGAAATTTAAATTAGTATAAATAAAGGTATTTTATATTTCTACCTTCTCAGCCGCTTATAGAACCACTGTCAGAATGTAAAGAGGTTTGCTTTGGTTCTGAATCTATGTTTCATGCATGCATTTCTAACAGTCAAGTGAAATTTACCCAACCATTCTGACATTTGCTTGTCTTTCATTTTTTGTATCTCTGCACTTTTTCTTTACTAGCTCTGCTTTTAATAGTGCTGACTCTTTTGCAGCTAGTAGCTGTAAAAGCACTGCAGATTCTATGACTTAATGCTATCATTTGCTAATCTTAGAAAGTTTTCTTTTTATTATATGTTTCATGAAGAAATAAAAGGCAATATAGGAAAATAAGACTCCTTGGTTAATTGGCAGTATTTAAGACTCTCTGTTTAGCCACTGTATAGTATTATTCTATCTATCTATCTATCTATCTATCTATCTATCTATCTATCTATCTATCTATCTATCTATCTATCTATCTATCTATCTATCTATCTATCTATCTATCTATCTATCTATCTATCTATCTATCTATCTATCTATCTATCATTTGAAACATCCAATAGATTTTAACATTATAATATTCTTTGTGGCAGTATTAGTTGGTCACATATGCAAGCTGTTATTGAGATTCAATAGTTTAATTAAATGCTACGAGAATAGGGAAGGTTGCAGACAAGTATTTTTTTAACTCTCATTTTAGAAACATCCTGAAACTTATCACGATCTGTAAATGCTAGCATTAGAAAAGGCAGCTATGGAGACACTTATATAAATATATCCTGAATGTCTGTTTTGCTTTTCAGCTAGCTCCTAGAAAAGTACAAAGGTAAAGCAGAGCGCCAGTGAGAACGGCCGCCCTGTCTCGTGATATCCATTCCAGATGTTGGCTAGACTTTGTGGAGCCAGTCTTATGGCACTGGGGCTGGATTTAGTTGTCTTTTCCTCCAGGTGTGATGCTTCATGCTGATTCTTCCACACATTCTCAAACACACACGGCTTTGTGACAGTGAGCTCGCTAGCTTTGCTTCTACCTTGTCTTTCTCCCCCCATAGCCACAGTCTCAGTTTAATGAAAGTTACACACAAGCACACGTGACCTTGTCGTTTAGACACTCACTTCAAAGCCGGCATCTGCAAAATAAAACTAAAATTCATCCACTGAATGTGTTCCCAGATACAACGTGTATGTGTACAACACTGTTTGAAGCACCAGTGATTAGATGTATATGCTTAGAGGAAATATATTGTAAATATGAGTAAGGCCTGCCAAGCTGCTTTTTCTGCAGCTTTTTTGGCAGTATCTCCAAAAAACTTTTGTTTTTTTACTTTCTATATTTTAATCCTTGGTCATCTTTAGTATGCCGCCTTATTAAAGAAACTTGTTGAAGATTACAAGTCTGATTTGTTGAGTGTGATGCCCTGCTGTTTGCTGGAACCTTTCTCCTGTATTTATTCATTCATTCTGTATTTATTTGCATGACACTTTCCAAATAATACAGAGAGGTTGGTGTAGTCTATGTTTTTTTTCCCCCTAAAACAGCAAAGTAAAACATTTTGCACTGGGTGTTGAAATAATTAGAGAAGAGGTATAACGGCCCGTGGCCTGAATGACAAATTTAACACATTGTGACACACACTCTGTAAAATTCCATTCGTCTGCAAAAAACTAAGCAGCATAGCTGGAGGCGAAGGAATAAAAATAAATAGGCTCATCATTTCAAGCCTTCTGGCTGTTGAATGAGGTTAGCAGGTTGACCCTGCTGTGAAAAATGTTAGAAGTCTCTGTCATGTTTTTTAACATGTCCACAATATTGACACAGTAGAAATCTGAGCATTTGTGTGATGCTGCTCTGCACCATAGCCAATCTTTAAGTCATTCAGTAATGCTTTCTATCCATTTTTCAAATCCACTTTTGTCATTTAAGATTGCGTCAATGACAAAATACTCTTTGAACGTTTTCTCATTTTATTGCTGTGTCATTCATGCAGATTGGTTTTAGGATTTATCTTTAAAGTGCAGAAATCCAGTAGACTCCCCCAAAACTTTCCTGTAAACACAGGGAGAGATTAAAATTCCATAAAAAATATGACATACCAAACTAAAATCAAACTTGGGAGCCATGTGCAAAAAAAGTCAACTTCTATGTCACATTTTGATTGAATTATACCTGAAATATTTTACAACTGTACCTGAATGGGGTTTTTCTTTTTAATGTTGTTATCCTCCTTATTGAAATTGTGAAACTGATAACTGCTGTAGTTACTTAGCATCTAAATGAAGTAACATGACAGTTTGCAGGACAACGACCAACCTGCATCAATATTGTGATTTGTCATCTCAAAACTTACAGAATAAAATAGCATGTGAATTTCCCATTGGGATTAATAAAGTATCTATCTATCTATCTATCTATCTATCTATCTATCTATCTATCTATCTATCTATCTATCTATCTATCTATCTATCTATCTAACATGAAATATCCATGAATTAAACCATCATTATGTAGGACTTGCTTTGATATTAAAATACTCTATACCTTATACTTTGCACTTATTTATGTGTATGGGACACATTCATTTATATAGTGCTCTTCCTTATTTATTTGATCATTTTCATTTAAATTAATTTTCATTTTATTTTTATAAAAATAATCAATGACAATTCCAATGTAAAAATAACATTATGGTTTGACTGTCAATAACAGAGGTGGTCAGCGTCGGTCCTAGAGAGACGCAGCGGCTGCAGGTTTTTGTTCCAAACCCAGTTTCTTAATGAGAAGTGAATTATTGCTGATTAAGCACTTATTGCTCAAGTGCAATTTTGATGCTTTATTTTAGTGCTCTCACTTGTTAAGGGTCCCCACCCTTAATTCCTTATTTCAGTCTTAAACAGCTGCCATCACTGCTTTTAATGGTCCCTTATTAGCAATAAGATGCAAATGACAAATGAGCCAGCAAAGAAGGGAGTGTGTTTTTGTGCTTGTGACATTTGGACTGCGTTGTGCCTGTGGGGTTCACGGGGAAGACAGGCCCCACAGGTGAAGAAAATAAAGGTTTTCTTTTTACTTTTACACGTGCCTCCGTGTGAGTCTGTGCCGGGTCAGGCGCAATACAGCTCCTATTTTACACCATGTACTCTTGTGTGGATTCAGCATGCACTACTGGGTTTAATAAAACACTTAAGAGAAAAATGTGACAGACTGAAAATTATTTGTTTTAGGCTTCAAATCATTTGGATGATGGAACGGAAAAAATCTACAATATAAGAGCTTAACATTGCAGGCTAGCAAGCCATAAAATTAAATAATGTCTGAGACTGGCATGGATTGGTTTCTAATTAAGCAACTGGGTTGGAGTGAAAACCTGCAACCACTGCAGCCCTCCAGGACTGATGTTGCCCGCCCTGGTTTTTAAACATATGACATACATTGACCTAGTTATTATGATGTAATGAAATTTTGATTGTAATATTTAATATCAAGGGCTACCTAGTGGCCAGTGCTTAACATTACTGCCTCACAGACTCAGCAGACTGGGTTTAAGTTAGTCACTGCCTTTTTACAGTCTGCACATTCTCTCATGTTCGGCTCAATTTTTCTCCTAGTACTCCAGCTTTACTTGCACATTTCAGCAATGTGTGCATTAAAAGAGTATTTCACCCAAGAATGATTTTTTTTAAATATGTTACCTTATGTAGTTTATAGTGATGGGCAAGAAAAAAAAATGTCATGTTTTCATGCAGAATGGCTAAGACAAAAATTTCTGATGTAAAACAGGTCTGTGGTGCCCAGTATTGAATAACAGCAAACAATACAAAAAACCCCAAAAAATAAACCTGACATTATTCGTGTAGCATAATTGAAATGTCAAGTCATTCAGCCATAGGCTCACAACATCCCAAACATATGTATTTATTGCTACAATATTGTTAAAAACACCATTTTTGGAAAACACTTTCATGGAACATGCTCAGACGTGAATGAGCATTTAAATTGAAGACTTGCCTCTTGGCTTCATTCATGGGTCAATAGTCTAGCCTTGGAACTGAGAGACATGTAAAGCTAAAGATTACAAATTCAAGAAAAGTGAGTAAAAACATCATCACGAAGGAAAGATGCCTCGTACTTTTGTATATCCAAAATGCTTCAAAAAGCAGAAGGTCCATCAACCCATGCAGTTTCACAGACTGCCAAAAAATAATTCTGAGTATTCTAGTTGTGCCTCAACACTAGAAATATGAAAGTAATATATATTGATATATTGAAGTTTTATGCATGGATGTATGAGATACAGTATAACACACCATATCATCATTTGCTTAAAGGGACTTTTTATTCAAGTTTTTAATTTATTGTTTCAAGAATTTCAGAATGTTACAAAATGTGCCTAGTGAGGGGTTAGAAGGCAATTACAAATAAACTTGGTGACAAAGGACATCCTTGTCTGGGGCCACATTTTAAAATTAAATTATTTTAATATATACTATTTAAACAAATTGAAGTTTCAGAAAGGTGGTATAATAGTTTAATATAAACTCATACAGTATTTTGGCTCTACATTTTTGCGTTCAGCAGTAGCAAAGACTTTTCCAGGATCCAAAGATAGCAATATCTTTTATTAATGGAGCATATATTATTCTCAAAATACTAGATTTAGTTGCAGTAGTATGTATTTTACAAATCCAGTTTGATCTTCCAAAATAATACAAGGAAGCAACTTCTCTGCTTTGTTTGAGAGAACTTTGGCCTTAGTCTTGACATTTTGTAGCAGGGAAACTGGTCTGTAAGATTTGCATTCTAAAGGTTTTTAATTTTCTTGGGAAAAACCAGGAATTGACAAGTACTATAGTGTCTCAGATAGGAACTTTCTGACGCTGAGTTTGATAAGTATAGTGAACCCAGTTGAGCAGAGTGTTTGCAATGTGCAATGTTTGCACTGTTAACAGATTTAATAGCATTCAAGATTTCAGAGAGCAATGTAGTTTTATCCAGCGTGTTTATATATGATGCCAGGAGCTATTATATTTGTATTTTATTAAAAAAAACCTTTGATTAGAATATAATTTGCATTAAATTCTAAACAGTAAAACATACTGTAATATTTGTGAAATATATTACCTATTTTTATGTGTTCAGCAACTTTGGCTCCAACTGCATTGTTGATTGCTGCAATAACATTTGGAACATCTTTCTTATGTGTTGACATGCTAGCATGTAATTTGCGTTTTCTCCATGTTCATAATAAAGATAACATGATTAACAAAAACTGGGTGAGATTGAAATGACATTTAGAAGTTGCTTTATTCCTCTGGTGGTCAAAAATGGATTTCTGTTTACAAACCCAGCCTTTTTTTCTAGATAACTCATTGGTGGGTGATCTTCCATATTCATCATCGATTTTGGAGATGTAACACTAATTCATTTTGCTGCCCTTCTGGTTTGCAATGTAGTTTTATGTGAAAAAAGAGGATTCTTGTCCCTAAAGATGTATTTTCCAGGGACTTCTGCACATATTGCTGGAGACATGTTAGCTTCAACAAAATTATCAATCTATGTGGAGATAATTTTAACAACAAACTGTGAGATGAAATCTTAGTGTTTGAAATTGCAAGGGAAATTGAAGAATAGTCAGAAAAAACATCATCAAACATTATCTTTCCACTTTTCCAGGTAATGGTCATTGTGTAACACATTGAGTTGGGTTGATGTGGACTATCTGGACTTTCTCCTGATCTTCTTTGGCAATACCCAGAACCTCTAAGGACAATTGGGAATCCTGGGTCTCCTATTCAGTATAATTCATGTAGGCATTGTTATGTACTTTTCCCATGGGAGGCACACAAAAAGCATTTTAAGTACATACCCAAACAATATCAAACCCAAACAATATCTGGAAAAGCAGCAGTGCTGCTCTGAGGTCTTTCCATATAGCCAAGTTCTTTACTGTGTCATAGAAATGACCCTGCAGCCCTCATTTTGGCTTCTTGTACATGTGATCTTGTTGTTTCAGTAAGTACCCAAGTGCTGTGTCCATAGGTGACAATGAAGATAAATTGTATGCCAATAAAGTGACAGCTTCAATCACTAACATAGCTCCTGCTTTACCATCACAGTTTAGTACAACGTTCATAATATTGCTGTCATCACAATAAATTTTCTGAATTGTTTTAGAATCTGAGATTTTACTTGTCAGTTTGGGGCAATTGTTGACCCCTTATCTACAAGCAACATGCCCCTTTTTGTCCGTGAGAGGACCATAGCCTCAGTTTAGGGGTGCTAATTCTTATCCCAATCATATTACACTCAGCTGCAAACTGTTGTAGTGGGCACAAGAGGTTGCAGTCTGGTGAAGACAAGATGATAACACCATCTGCAAACAGCAGAGATAGAAACCTTAGGTTCCCAGATAGAACAACCTCCAAACCTTGGGTGTACCCTAACATTCTGTCTGTGAAAATCATGAACAGTAGAGGAACCCAGAAACACCTTTGGAGCAATCCAAGTCCAACCTTGAATGGTCTCGACTTTAATGGTAACTATTCAGGCACAACTTACACTTTGCAAATACAAGGACTGAATTGTAAATAGCAGCAGTGAAGAATCCTCGTGTTCTTTCACCACATGTGACAACACACCATGCGAAACAGGATCATAAGCTTTTTTCCAGTCCACAATACACATGTAAACATGATTAGAAAACTCCCATAAGTGTTTGTGCAAAGAAAAAGGGTTGGCCACTGTTTAAGACCAGCACTGAAACTACATAGCTCCTACTGAATCTGAGGTTCAGTTATCAGTTAATGTCTCTGTTCCACTATTCTTGCCCCAATTTAAAAAACGTGGACCTCTACCTCAGTCTCCTAAACCCAAGGCAACCCTAAAGAAGCACATTAGGCAAATTATCCCTACAAAACTTAATGCTTTCAACTGCATACAATGTCGAAGAACTGTTTCTTTAAGTTAAAAACCTCTCTTACAAATTGTTTCTTCATAAGTAACTATAATGTCCTGAAGAAGCTAAAAATAATGAATCAAATATGGCTGGAAAACCTTCATAGTTTTCAGATAGTTTGTGGGATTTTTGTCTAAATAACTTGAGTTGGTACTTTTTAATCACTTAAGCAAAAGTAGACTTTAGGTGACATGATACTGAAAGAAAGTATGTGTTTGTTGTCTGTTTAAATGTAAATTAGAGAGCTGAATCAAATTGATGATGTACTGTAGTAAAGTGGCACTGGCAAAATCCTGTCCTGAGTACAACCTTGGTGGAGTTTGCACTCTTTCCCTGTACATTTATGACCTTTTATTCAATCACTACTTTACAACCAAATGAAGACATAACACAAAAAATGTGAATTATTTTGGTTTACGTTGAAATGGTCACATTTGCAAGATGCTAGCAAGTCACTTAGATGTCCAGGATCTACCTTGGCTTACATTTTCATACAAACAGTATACAAGATATTTTCAGTGACCTACCAGCTTAAGGTGATGGTAAAAACAGCTTTGAGGTCTATACTCTTCAAACTTCACCTCCTTGGCTCACAGATACTTTCCATGAATGTGGTCTAACATTATTTTAACTTTTTTTTTTATTAATGCTGCTTACCAATTAGTATTAAAAAAGAAAAAATAAGAAGCCACCTTGGAGAAAAGCTTTGGAGCAATATCAACATAGCCCTAACTTGATGCATAATAATTGTATTAATATTCTGCACTGTTTAATCCTTCTGTCTGTTTTGATGTGTTGCCTTTTTAGTCGGGAGTATAAAATCCTATCCATAAACATCATTTCTTACTTTTATATACAAAAAAGGTGGTCTTGCCTTCATCTACGTCACAGTCTGTGAACGAAGCCGCATGTGTGACATCACTTCAGGAAAATGCAACAAATGAATTCATCTTGTCACTGAAGCCAAACACTAATGAGCTTAGACTCTGGTATGGCTTAACTTCCTCGGCTGGTATTAATTTTGAAGCTTAAACTGGCACCTGTCCCTTGGCACATAAACTTCAGCACTATAATGACTGCTGTTGGGGAAGCCAAAAAGCACTATCTGGAGTTAATATTCATTCCCGATGAAGTGTGCCAAGGACTTCAGCTGAGTTTACAGAAGATTTTTGTCTATTAGCATTGTGTATTTAGAATTTAAAATGCCAGAATCCCTAAAGAATCATTAATCACAAAAAAAAAAAAAATAGAAGAAAACAGTTGTACCTCATAAAGCTGAAACATTATACTGAAACAGGCATATCTTTGTGGAATGTAAATTGAATTGGCTAATGATTTGACCATTTCATCTGCTTCCAGGAGGGCTGCTTTCAATTGTGTCCCAGTCTCCAGCATTTGATTTGCTACAAGACGAGTACCTTCAACTTTATGGTGCTATTGGCAACCAAAGTGAAACATGATGAACCCGGACATTGAGTATGGGTGAGTCAGGTGGGCAGAGGCATTGGTGAGCCAACATTTCAGTACACACCTCTGACACTGTCTACAAAAAGTTATTGTAACAGTTCGGAATATTAAATATAGTTATCATATATACATACATATGAATGATAGTCCAGAAATATTTACTTGGAGAACACCAACATTGAATTGTATGGGGTAACAGAGTAAACCAACTAAATGCATCCCAGATGAAAAATATCAATTGCTTTGCAGCAGAGGGTTAAAGAACACTGTCACATGCAAATATGTAATACATTTTACACATGTTTTCCTTACTTCACATTCTTTTTCATTCTTTGGCTACTATGTCCAGATTGAAATTTACAAGTATTTATTTACTGTATAAACAGGATGCGATTATTTATATCAGAAGTCATTGATTCATGTTTCAGTGTTCCACATTTCGATTTTTTCTCATTTATCCGTAAGAGGTTTCATTTTTTGTAACCTGACACATACTATTTGGTAAGCATATTTTTATTAATAAAAACGCTAAAATCATTACATTATTGTTTAAACAGCACTGACGGTAAAGACACTGCCTGTTTCAGATACATACATGTACTGTACAATGTGCTTTACATTCTTATTTTCTACAAGTAAAGGTCTGTCATCAAAGAATGCAGACCACCAGCAGCTGTTGAAGGTCATCCAAGGCCAGTTGATGAGAACCATCTGGGGAAATTATGTCTTAGAAATTTAAGGCATTAGAGGCAGGTAGAGGGCAGCTAAAACCCACTTACAAAACAGGGAGAAAGCAAGTTATCGCTTAATGGCCTGCTTCCTAGCACTGTCAAGGAGAGTTTCAGGGGAACACTTGGATAAAGTAAACACTTAGCAAGCCTCCAACATTTTGTAGTTACTGTTACTGGTTTTGAAAAAAAAATCAACAGTAACAAAATGTGTGCTTTACAAATAAACATTTTAATGTTTACTTTAAAAAGTTTTAAGTGTCATACACAGCCGAGAAAGCAGACTAATCTCTTTATATGAAAACAAATGATTTAAATATAACAGAGTGCAACTCTTTTAAGTTTTTTTTTTTTGTTCCATTCTTCATGGACACGACCCCAAAGCACTTGACCTGCATAGTGTGGAATAACATAAAATATCTACAGACTTAGCAATTGAAATTACTTGCTCAAGAACACACAGTGAGTCAGGTATGGGGTCAAAAACGTAGAGGACATTAATGCTTAACCACTAGATGTAACACCACGTGCATCCCCCATATAGGTTCAGAACTATTAGTAATGCCTGTATTATTACTTGTTTACTTAGTCATCTGGCCACTAGTTTATTTTGTAATCATGTGGTTCATACCTTTTAGATCAGGGGTGTCCAACTCCTGTCCTAGTGGCTGCAGGTTTTCATTCTAACCATCTTCTTAATTAGTGAGCCGTTTTTGCTTCTGATTAACTTGTTTCGCCTTAGTTTTAACTGACATGACGCAGACCCCTTAGTTGTTTCTTTTTCTTTAATGAGCAGCCAAACAATAATGAGACACAAAACAAGCCAACACATGACCAGCTAACCTGAAAATAAAGAAAGGTGAAGGTCTCGGTCATGTTGGTCTGCTCAGATCACCAGAACATCTTGATGGTGGTCTTAGAAAAAACAGAAAATCAACAGTTTGCTGTGGCAGAGTGAGAGCAGCAAGAAGTCATGATAATCAATAACGGCTTTAATTAACAGCAAGAATTGGCTTCTCATTAAGAAACTGGCTGGAGTGAAATTGGCTGACGTTTGATGTTCCAATTTAGCTGGTCATCTGTTGGCTCGGGGCGGCACGGTGGTGCAGTGGGTAGCACTGCTACCTTGCAGTTGGGAGATCTGGGGACCTGGGTTCGCTTCCCGGGTCCTCCCTGCGTGGAGTTTGCATGTTCTCCCCGTGTCTGCATGGGTTTCCTCCGGGCGCTCCGGTTTCCCCCCACAGTCCAAAGACATGCAGGTTAGGTGGATTGGCGATTCTAAATTGGCCCTGGTGTGTCGGTGTGTTTGTGTGTGTCCTGCGGTGGGTTGGCACCCTGCCCAGGATTGGTTCCTGCCTTGTGCCCTGTGTTGGCTGGGATTGGCTCCAGCAGACCCCCGTGACCCTGTGTTCGGATTCAACGAGTTGGAAAATGGATGGATGGATCTGTTGGCTCGTTTCACATCTCATTCCTGTTTGGCTGCCATTTCATGAAGAAGCGAATCAATTCAGAGAACTGAAAATTGCTTGCTGATTAGGAAAAGGGTTACAATGAAAACCTGCAGCCACTGGAGTTGGACACTCCTGCTTTAGATTATTCTTGTAGTAAGCACTTTGGTTGGACAGAGCTGTGAAATACAGTATATGAATTGATTGAATTCATTCGATCTATTAAACATTTTCATTCTTGGTACTGAGTATATTAGTATTCTAAAGTCCACTCATTACAGTTTGTTACTTGGATAGCATCCTATAGTATTATTTATTTTATTTAGCAGTTATCTTTGTCTAAGAGGATTTAGAAAAAAATCACTTAACATACTGAAAAAAGAGATGAAAACATGCGCCAAGGAAAGCAATTACTAATAGTTTCACTGCATCTTAAGTTTTTCAGGAGGAGAACAGATACTTTGACAAGAGGTGTGCTTGAGAGTATTATTTGAGGCATATGGTACATCAGGGCACAATGTGGTGAGAGGAGAGGCAGTTACTAGGCAGGCTGAAGAACTCAGTTCTCAATAGTCAACTCAATATGCCTTCTTGGGGTGGTGTATTAATAGGCCCAAGGCTGTAGATGGTGAGGAACAAAGCCATGAAGATGTGTGCGTGAACAATTTTGAACTGTAGTAGCAGCCAGTGGAGAAAGACAAGCAGAACATCTTTGTGGATAAAGCAAGGGACAGAATATGCCATTAGGCAGCAGTGCTCTGAAAAGAATTGAGGAACTCAAGATTGCTGAGAGTCAGACAATTCAGCCTAGAGACGAGAAGAATATCCAAAACAAGGATCTTAGCAGGATATGTAGTGAGGAAGAATAGGACTACTGGAAAAGAAGAAAGAGCCAGCCTGGGTCAGGATGCATAATTACTACTTACTATTACAAAGTCTAGTTTGCACAACTCTTATCTGGAAGAAGTGGTAGAAGATTTACATATATTAAAATTTCACTGTTACAAATTTAGGGGATTTTTGATTTATAATATGATTTTAGCACTAGTGTCAATTACTTGTTTGCTTATAATTTGTAGAACTACAGTAATTTATAAGATAAAATGTAAACAATTCACTTTTCTACAGGGTTCATATTATGCTGGTATTTTTGTTACTTATGCCTTTGTTGCATGCTGTCTATTTATTTATCTGCTTTTATTAGATTCAGCCTAATTTCTGTATGAAATAGCTGTTTTGAGTTTAGTGATGTATGCAGAGCTTTGAGTCAGTAATTTTTAACCAGAAGCAGCTGTAGGGATTTTTCATATTTTTCCCATGTCTACATGAGTTTTCTTCAGGTACTCTGCGTTCCTCACTCATCCCTTAGACATGCACATTAGGATAATTAGGATAACTGGTGACTCTAAAATCATTTAGTTAGCAAAAGTGTGCTATTAGTGTGCCCTGCAAAGGACTAGGATTAATATTCTGTACACAGTCATTTCCTGCTGGTGTCTGATACTGCTGGAATGAAAAAAGCAGTTTTGTGGCATAGATATAGATGTATATTTTTGATTTTTATTTTTGCAAAATAACAGGGTTATTTTTTTTATTTTATGTCTATTTTTTAATGCCTGAAATATTTCAGCTTCTGAACATGTCCCAAGACAATGCTCACATAGCCTTGCTTATGGTTATAAAGTGGGTTTCCTTTTGCTTTGATCAACCTGTGAGACCCTCAATCAAACCTCTTGCCTATCCCTAAACGTCACCAAATAAAGTATATGTGGCCATAAATTGTAGAAAGATGCATAACAATCTGAAATCACTATAGACTGTCAATTCTTCGGATTCCTGAGAGTTTTGTCCAGAATCAATGGAAATATATGCATTTGTATCTGTCACTTCCCCAGCCTGAGGGGTAGGTTTGATCTAGTAACATTACATGTGTTTTGCTGTTCCTGCAAATCATGTCTGGTCCTTACTTAATCCTTTGCACTAGCAGTTCTGTTACTTTAGCCACTGGTAGATAATTCTGTAATTAGATGATCTCCAACAATAGAACTACATGTCAAATGTAAAAGTAAAAGAAAGAAAGAAAGAAAGAAAGAAAGAAAGAAAGAAAGAAAGAAAGAAAGAAAGAAAGAAAGAAAGAAAGAAAGAATGGGCAAGGTATTACTGTTAATAAACCTTTTATTTGAATTTTGAGTTTGGAAATTGAAGCCTTTATTGTCATTATGACATGTATAACGAAATTACAGAGCAACTACTTTTTCAGATGCAACGAGAAAAAATCAATCATCAAAAAGTACCACACATGGGTATGACTCCAGGAAAGAAGCTGTTCCTGAGTCTGTTTGTCCTTGATTTGATGGACCTGTAGTGTCTACCAGAGGGTAACAGGTCAAACAGATGAAAACCAGGATTTGAGGGTTTCCTTCAAGGGAAGTATACAAGTCTTACAGGGAGGGCAGGGAGCAGCCCACAATTTTCTAAGCTACATTGATGACATGCTGAAGCCCACTCCTGTCTGCTGCAGTGAATCTTCTGTACCACACTGTGATTTCTCTAAGGAGGAGGAGTGGTAAAAGTTCACCAGCAGATTTTGACCCAGATTATTCTTCCTAAACAATCTCAAGAAGTGAAGTCGCTGCTGTGCCTATATAATTACTTTAACTTTGTTTGTAGAAGGTCCCAGCTGTCAAATTTTTAGGTACCATCATCTTGGACTGCAAACACCAATCACCATTAATGCAGAGGGGCGCTAGGTCTGTGCTGTTTTTCATGAAATCAAAGATAATTGGGACCCTAACCTATTGTTTTCATGGTGTTCAGTGTCAGATTATTAGCTGAGCTCCAAGCTGACAATTTCAAGATCTCCTTTCTGTAGGCAAACTGTTTCCCCTCTGCAATGAGTCCAACCACCATAGTGTCATTGGCAAATTTGATGATGGGTTATTAAGGTGGACTGGACTGCAGTCATGGGTGTAGAGGCCAAGCAGCAGTGGATTCAGCACACACCCTTGTGGGGAACCGGTGCCAAGTAAGCGACTTGAGAAAAAGTGGAGGCCAAGTATCATTGTCTGAGAGTGGTTGATGAGAAAGTCCTTTATCCAGGCACAGAAGAGTGGGGGGAGACATAGGTTAGAAAGTTTACTGAGTAGAACATCCAGAATAATTGTTTTAAAAGCTGAGTTATATTCAATAAAAACATCCTAACATAGCTCTCCCAGTGTTCCAAGTGGCTCAGTGCAATGTGGAGAGCTATGGCTATGGCATGCTCAGTGGACCACTTTACTCTGTAAGCAAAGGTGTGTATCAAAAATGGGAGGGGGAGAGGCTTTGAAATAGTGAACCACGTCATAACAAGAGAAATAAGTGCTATTGGTTGAGAGTCTTTGAGACTGTCAGTGACTGATTTCTTGAGTTCAGGAATGATAGTGGCTCCTTGTCCATTTATTAACTTCTGTTGCTGCTTTATGGACAGTATTTTTCAGCATTTTACATGTCCTTTATAAGTCTAAAAAGCAATTTCTTGATAAT
Source organism: Erpetoichthys calabaricus (assembly GCF_900747795.2). Taxonomy (NCBI): domain Eukaryota; kingdom Metazoa; phylum Chordata; class Cladistia; order Polypteriformes; family Polypteridae; genus Erpetoichthys; species Erpetoichthys calabaricus. Next base: position 67,396,180 of record NC_041396.2, read on the forward strand.
ATACATCATAACCAGGGGCCTCATGTATAAACGATGCGTACGCACAGAAATGTTGCGTAAGAACGTTTCCACGTTCAAATCGCGATATATAAAACCTACACTTGGCGTAAAGCCATGCACTTTTCCACAGTACCTCATACCCTGTCGTACGCAAGTTCTCCGCTCGGTTTTACAGACTGTTCCTGTGTGGTTACCCTTTCTGAGATCCACATCCATGACGGCGGCTTTATCAAATACACTGAAATTAATGTATAAATTTAATGCATCTGATTGTAATTAACCTGTAACAATATAATGGTCCACACAATGGTGAAACTATTCTAAATATCATAACTGCTTTAGCATTGTTACTTTTACTGCACCTTCTTATTCTTCTGTCAGCTGCTCCCATTAGGGGTTGCCACAGCAGATCATCTTTTTCCATATTACTCGCACTGCATCACTCGGAGTATTTATATCACTGTATCTGAGTGTGAATCACAGATCTACAGCGATTGGAAAGAGAATTATTGGTATACAGCATCAAGCACTCGCTGCCTCAGCCATTCGCTATTTGAACTGCTCTCATCCAACCAACGCTTCACAGCCTTTCCTGTTCGGGCCTCGCGGTTCACAAACAGTTTCATCCCAAGAACTATACACGCACTCAATCAGTCCATCAAGTGCTCCTTGTAGAACTGTTTGTACTTGCAAATTACCATGAGGTAATTGTACTTACGATACAGTTATAATGTTGCACAACCTGAGCCACTTTATAAAGCGCGTATTTACATATGATGACGATATCATTTTTAAGATGAAATGCAGCAAAATATGTTGATTATATTATACAGATAAAACTTCAACTTTAACTACACGGTGCCGCAGCATTAGCGAGCTTGAGCTTCGTTCACAGTTTGTTCCTGCCTCGTGCTGTTTTCATGCTGTGGCTGGCGCGACACTGGAAGGATAGATGGATAGAATAATTAAACATTACAGATATTTCGATGTTCCTTAAAAGTTTTGAAGAATCGGCGTTCTAAGCTTACAGATGCCTTAACGTCTATTACAGAGCTGATTGTGTGGCGACTGGGTATTTGGAGAAAGAAAAGTAAGGACAGGAATTGGGGGTTAGTATGTTTGAAAAAGACAGTACTTCTGTAATAAAGCATTTCATTGAAGGTCGCACATGGCGCAGCAAGCATGTTGCTGTAAGACATGAACAATCACTGCGCCACCGTGTTCCCATGTTTAATAACATGCTTTAACTCATATCATCATGAAAATGATATCACGTATACTTCTCAATATTTTAATTACTCAGAAAGCTGTAATATTACGAATGTAATGGATTCTGTGTCCTGTCGGAGGAAGAGCACGTAGTGATTCTGGCGCACAGAGCACATATAAGATCATATACACAACAAAGCATTTAACATGCTACTTTAGTTACGATGGGATTTGAGAAACTAGTAAATTAAACGATTTTAAGATGAAGTTTATGATGTAAATAAACTACGTGATTAAAGTGGAAATTTCGAGAATAAAGTTGACATTTCGTGCTTTTTTCACACTGTGTGCCTTTTTTTTCACTGTACCTTAATAAGCTTTCATATGACACTCAGACGTTGGGCTACGAGTCGCCTTTTCACGCCGACTTTGATATGTGACAACTTTTTTAATTTCGGGCACTGTGCAACTTTGTGAACTTGAGCTTTCGAGTTTCTCCGACACGCTATGTCACTCAATCAACTTCCTTTTGTTGCTTATATAACTGTTTAAACCAACAAATAGTACGTTTTTCTTTGCCTCCATTTGGTATTCGCTGAAATTCTTCTGTTTTTCCTCGTACTTTTGCCATTGCCTTTTCACAGAATGCTGGGCTTAAGGGCTATTTATACTGATTTGAATATTCAGAGGCGTAATTCTGGGAGGAGTTGGGGCGGGACAGCAAGCACGTGCACGTGCGTTTATTTCCACGCTGAGCGGGATTTATGTAGCGGAAGAATGCGGAAGTTGACGAATGCACAGATTCCTGCATCTGGATTTTTCTGTGCGTAAGCACATTTCGGCTTTTGTGCTTACGTCATGTTATAGTGTGAATTCTATGCACGCCATTATGCATGAGACCCCTGGAGATTAATTTTTTTATTCACTTCTTGTTTCTTTCTTCCTCCCTATGCTTTTAGTTATTCTGATCTGACTCAGTACCTTCTTCTTATGGTTATTCTACCATATCCAAAAGAACCTTAAACTAGTAAAATATCCCACATTTTTAAAATTTTGTGTTTCTAATGTACCAGTTTGTATTCAGCTTTAGCATTCCTCTGTTCTGTCATTTGTTCTGCTATGTTAAGTTTATACTTTTCCTGTAAATCTTAAATTGCTTACTTGCCTTATTTGATACGTGTCAGTATATTTCTTCTGTTATACTGAACTCCTTTATTAGACAGTCCAAATATTTTATAAAAAAAACCTAGTGATTTTGTTGAATCGACCTTTTTATTTAAACCTCAATCACTCACAGGGCCCTTTACTTAAATGTACTACTGATATTGCTTTTCACTTTGCCCGTTTCATACTCCCTTTTTTATATACTGATACTAGTGTAGTTAAGCACCCAAGGAAGCAGTCCAGTATGCCAGGCTCTTTATTGGAGAAAGAGGGATCATGGATAAATTATTCTCAGTAGCCAATTATAGGCAGTGTAGAATGGTGGTCTAAGAAATATTTATAAATGTACTCTTGACACCATAGAGGTCCACAGAGGACACTGAGCCAAGACAATGAACTTGGACACATTGAGTTTAGCTGAGTTGTATGTCAACCAACCAGAGTGTGCCATGTAACTGTGGAGACTTTTGGGTTGGATGTTATTGGGGAGTCATAACAGGACAAGTTAAGATGCACTGTTTCTACTTTGTTATGTTTGTTCTTTTAGTAAAGTATGTCTTTTAAAAACATTTTGTCTGGCATTCACTGCATATGAAGATGCCTTTATTTTGTACAAAGGTCCTCACCCCATGCACAGTTTTTCTGATAGACTCTATTTTTTGTATTTATTTATTGATCCTATTCATTTATGTGACCTTGTAAATACCTCCCAGTCATGTGTAGTTATTAGCATAAATCTGACTTGGTATCCATGGTTTTTCACACAATGTTGGCACTCACTAGTTTACCATATTTCAGTCTGTGCTCAGACCTTACGCACACATAAACACCACAGGGGCAACTGTTGTACAGAATAAGATGGCCTGATTTTTCCATTTAAGTGAAGTGATTTTATGTACTGTGCCTCTACCATACATGTATTGTCTTGTCTGAATCATGCTTTATATATAAAGAACATTTTGATGTTAACTATCATGTGATTTCAGCTATTAAATTAATTTATATTACACTTCTGAATAAAATATCAATTAAAATCAGAAGTGATAATGCGTTATGAACAGCAGGTAAATATAAAGGCTTGCATAACTTTGTAAAGCATTTACCTGGACATCAATCATGACTAATTAGAATATAAACATTTAAAAGTACTTTAAGATAAACTTGTGAACACTGCAACATTTAATATAAACATCAATGGGAAAATAAAATTATTCATCCATATAACAATCATTGTAAAATAATGCAAATAAATCAACAAGAGACAAAAGAAGTATCATTGTCCATGTTTGCAAAGAAGTGTCAATTTGTACGAAACTGTTTCCACATATTATTGGAATCTTTAAGATATAATCATGGAAAACAAAAATAAATAATCTTAAGAAGAAATTATGCACTGTAATAAAAATAAAACTTACAAAAATACAATGTAAACATATAGTGGTTATAATTCTAGAATTTTTTGTTGTTTCTGAAACAACAATCAGAACTGTCTTTATTTCTCTTCACATATAAATAGTTCTATGGTGCATTTTTTTATTTTCAGGGCACTTTTAGCCATACAGGATGGCATGACATTGTAAAAAAGAATAACATACTAAGTACTGGAACATAGCTTAAAGCCTCTGCAAAATTAAACAGTAACAATTGTATTTTTTCTTATTTAAGATGGGGTACATTATGCATGCAAAAAGTACATAAGTGCTTCGGAGGCCTACAGTAAGACACATTGTGCTTGCTGTTCCTCTGAATAGAATGAATCCTCAAGGGAAAACGTGTAAAATTCAGTCTTCCCAGGCTAGACTACCCCATCCTTCTAGAGTGCTCACCTTTCACCTTCCTGCTTTCACTCAAGTATGTTCTATGAAAGGTAACATTAAAAATCTCTTGAGAGCCCTTTTGTAAATTAAAGTTCCACCTCTGTTTAATGAAGACAGTGCCCCCTGGTGTCACTCCCACCGATTCAAAGTTTAAAACTGTAAGTCTTTTAATAGACCACCAAAGGAATATTTGATATTATATAAAAGAAATATATAGTACTTAGCTAATTTTCTGCATTTTTATAAAACTTTTTTTTCTGATTACAGAATTTTACCTCTTTGGAGAGACAAAGTATCACCAAAAAGTGAAGAGGTAATTTCATTAAAACAAAGTTGTATAATGCCTGCCATTACTAGGATTTGTTTTGGTATGTTGCAATCACCACTGTTTACAGCAGGCTGCAGAAGCATTCACCTAGCATACATAATATTTTGGTGGAAATCAAATGTGAAAGCCTAAATCATAATTCCTTCTCTCTTTGCAACCACCAGAAGAACAATATAATGAAGCATGGTAATAAGAGAGAAACAAGACTATTGCATGGATGGCTACAGTGCATAAGAATAATATTCACTTTCTTGAAGGTTCTCACATTTTACTGTTATATAGCATTGAAGGACAGTGGATTTAATTTGGCTTTTTTGAAAATTGGTATAAATTAACATTAGAAAAAACAAAACAAAATAATGGGCATTCACAAACTTTAATATGCCACAGCTAATTGGGTTTAGAAGTCACATAGTTACATAATTAGGTCACCTCTGAGTAGTCAAGGGGTTTCGTTAATTATAGTAGTACTGGGGTGTTGTACTGTGTTAGCCATTATGAATGTAGTCAAGCAAAATGACACCTTTTATTGGCTAACTAAAAAGATTACAATATGCAAGCTTTCAAGGCAACTCAGACCCCTTCTTCAGGCAAGGCCCGAGTCGCCTTGAAAGCTTGCATATTGTAATCTTTTTAATTAATTGTAGTATGAATTTTCTGAAAGGTCTATCTTGTGATGAGTCAGTATGGTGGCCTCACCTACACAATAAAGAGAAACAAATGATTCAAGAAACCCCATGGAAAGGTATTTGAAAAGCACAAGTCAGGATGGATACAAGAAAATATCCAAATCAGTGAATATCCCTTCAAATCCAAATAAACCAATTGTTTAGATGTGGAAATTGTAGTTATGGCACTCTGTAAATCCGCAAGGAGCAGACCGTCCACAAAAACTGAGTGATTATGCAAGAAGAGTGAGAGTGAGTCAGAGAGACCACCAGGAGAGCTATGAGAACTATGAAGACTTTACAATCTACACTGACTCCGACTGTGCATACAATAACTGCTGCCCGGGTGATTCATTAGTCACATCATTATGGGAGAGTGGCAAAGAGAATACCACTGTTAAATGCTCATGACATCTTGGATAGAGCTTACCAAATCAGCTGAAATCAGCTGGAGGAATGGTTCATGGTCAGATGGGACCAAAAATTAGTCTTTTGGTCACCACACTAAATCATACTAAATGCCATGTCTGGTGTAAGCCAAACACTGCACGTTTTCAGAATCACACCATTCCTACCATAAAGCATAGTGGTGATAGCATCATGCTGTGGGGATGCTTCTAAGGGGCAGGCCCTAAAAGGCTTGTTTGCATAGAGGGTCAAAGTAGGAGGAGGAGGAGGTTAGGAGCACACACTGATACAGCACATTGCCACACCCACCAAATTAGGACCCGAGTGCAGCATGCAACGGAATGCAGCAAAATACAGGGAAGTCCTGAGAAGATTTGTTTCCAGCAAGACAATGACCCCAAGAATAAAGCCGAAGCTACAAAGGAATGGCTTCAAAACAATATTTTTCTCCTGAAGTTGCAGAGTCAGAGTCTAGATCTCCAACTTAGAATTTGTGGCTGGACTTGAAAAGGCTGTTCATTCATGATCGCCATCATCCTGACAGGGGTTGAACAGTTTTGCAAAGAAGAATAGGAGAAAAGGGCACAGTCCAGATGTGCAAAAGTGATAGAGCCCTGTGCACATGGACTCAGGGCTGCGATGGCTATTAAATACTGACTTGAAGGGGCTGAATATTTATGTGATCTATTATTTTGTGTTTATATTTGTAATTAATTTAGACTACTTTTCAGTGATCTGTTTTCACTTTGACTTTAAAGAGTCATCTTCAGTTGATCATGGTCAAAAAAGCCAAATTAAATCCATTGTGAATCAATGTTGTATAACAATAAAATTTGAAAACTTCCAAAGGGGAATGAATTCTTTTTATTGGCACTATATAATATGCAAGATATTATTTTTATTTATATATACTGTATATAATTATATATTTATTTTTAACATTTGTATCTAGGAATACCCTGAACTAAAATATATTTTATATACTTTCCATGAAGAGTAGTAGTTCAGAACACTCCACAGAATTACAGAAATGTCTTTGATAACCTGAGTCGACGCATATTTTTTATTCTGGTGTTTAAACACAGACTTAAGCTTTTTTTTTAAGTGGTGCACAATAACCTTTTAATGAAAAATGCTTCTACCAAAAAGCATTACATTCTTGTTACACACAGCAAGTTTTTATCTTAGTATTTATATGAAAGATTTGCAATTTTATTAAAATACATTTTCTGAAGAGTTGCATTAGCTACAGTAATTTAAAATCAAATTCATGGTCAATGTAGAAATTAGCTTAAAAGCACACACAAATGAAGTAGCACTAAAGGTAAAAATAATCATTACATATAGCATTTCTCCATTTTCTGGAAATAATAAATCGCTATTAGAGCAGAAAAACATTTTTAGCTTTAACCTCCTGCTGATGTAATTGTTTAAAAAATGTTTAGGAAGCTGAAGGTTATGACCATTATTTTGAATGATATTGTGGTAGAAATCATCTATGCTCCTGTTGACAGATGATTGTACCAGTTTTGGGTAGTTTATTAGGGATCTCCTAGGTACCCTTCTCTGCCCACTGTTTGGCACCACTTGTGTTCTTCATGTCTTAAGCAAAGTCTACTCAGGCTAATTTACTGAAAAAGAATGTATAAGCGAACCTAATCTCATCATATACTTTGATGAAAAACAATTATCAAGTCATATACTGTATGTTAAACAACCATTAAATTTAGACATCAGAATCTTTATGGCATAGTGCACCATATGCGGTGATGGGAATTTCATGGGACACTATGACACAGTACTATCCCAATGCTTGGGTCATGACATGATAATATTACAGTTTTATATGTCATACAATACTATGTCAATTTTGCGAAATATTGGAATTTATTTTCTTTCTTTATTTGACTAAAGTTAAAATCAAATACGTGAAAACGTCAATCTATTGCATCTAGTTAGAGAAGTAACTTAATCCATTCTCACTTTTTCTTTTATTTTTATAAAGAGGTGTACATAGATCAAGTAATTTAGTATTCTCTAGAGTAAGATTTAAAGTAATTTAAATATTAAGTTCCAGTATATAACAGCAATATCCATGCATCTATATCCTAACTACAGGGTCACGGGGGTCTGCTGGACCCAATCCCAGCCAACACAGGGTGCAAGGCAGGACATAAACCCTGGGCAGGGCGCCAGGCCACCACAGGGCGCGCACACACACCCACACACCAAGCACACACTAGGGACAATTTATAATAGGAAATGCACCTAACCTGCATGTCTTTGGACTGTGGGAGGAAACAGGAGTACCCGGAGGAAACCAGGGGAGAACATGTAAACTCCACGCAGGGAAGACCTGGGAAGTGAACCCGGGTCTCCTAACTGCAAGGCAGCAGCGCTACCTACTGCGCCACCGTGCCGCCTAACAGCAATATATTGATAAATAATCTCAATCTTACTCATCTTTGTGAGATTAGTATTTGTATTTCTAATAGGTCTGCCAATCAGTAACTGAATTAGTTCCATATTTAAAACATTCTTTTATCATACACCATACAAAAGTGCACTTAAAATTCCTAGGACTACATATGTGTACACTGGCATGCAGTTCATGTTATAAACATCCTGTAATGTTCTGCTCCCTATACTTTTTTCATTTTAAGAACACTAGGCTTCATTTTATTTATTCACAGCGCTTTGCTGCAGCTCTCATGGAGATAAACTTCAGCCAATAAGTTTGGACATAAATTAAGCATCTGCAGGAAGTGTTTGCACATGAGAAACTTCTGTATTTTAACTGGGATTTCTTGACTCTTTGCTTTTACTTTCATTTAATCAGCTTTTAAAATTTAAATTCAGCATACATCTCCTGCTTCAGGGACGCCAGTCAACTGCAGCTGAAAAGAGTGCTAGTGTGTAGTGTGCCAGCGTACTTGATTTTAATATGAGAAAGTCTGTAAACTGCGTATTTCATAATATGTTCTTTCTTTTGAATAACACTGTGAAAATGGAAATGAACAAACCTCAAATAGGTGATGTAAAATAGACAGGGCAATTTTCATCAGGATCTCCTCAGCAGTTTTAATATTTGCATTTACAAACATTTGTTTTATGTTATCTGTTGGAATGCATTAATGAAATGCATTGTTTTTTTCATTCCATGAGATCTCTACCTCAAATGTTAGCGCACTATAGAGATTCTGTACATGACGCAAAAAATGAAAGAACAAATCCCATTGATTTATCAAAGTGAAATAAATTACAGCACACAACTATACCTGTTTTTTCCCCACATTTCTACTTTATACGACCAGGATATGCCTTTGAATTGCCAGTGCAATTAAATAAAATTGTTATGGAATGCTCCATACAGTATTTCTGTCAAAAGTCCGCTTTAGTGATACCGCAGGAAATCACTCAACACAAAATTTTACAGTACAATACAGCCAATTGTATTGTGTAATAATACAGAATCAATTGCATTAACTCATATAATATTTTCAGCATAATGTACACAAATAAATGTCGAGTAAAATAAACAAAAAATTGAATGAAGTGATCAACTTAAGTATTAACTGAAACCAGAGCCGCCTTAACAGCATCATGGTCCCTCGGCAAAGTAATGCACTGGGGCCCCTAACCAGCCTGACCCAACCTATGCACCTACTCACTAGAATTAAAATATAAATAGTTGATAGAATTAACATATATTTATTAGTACTTTAAATAAAATTGCTTTTAAACAATAAGAAAACATGCCATAATAAATTGAAGACTAATCAACACCAATATCCAAAAAAATAAAACAAGTTTTGAAGAACAAAAATTTCAGCCTAAACACAATATGTTGTTATACTATTCAACTAAAGATAGCACAAGAGAATTACTATGAATGGTTTATTTTTAATAAAGTATTTAGCACAAACTTTTGCAATTTTCCTTTACAGAGTTATTTTATTAGTACTTAAAATATATACTATACATCAATATTTTATCAATGCAATAAAAGTTTTGAAATATACAAATTTCAGCACATGCATTAATTGGTGTACAATATAAATTAAACTGTCATAAACAAAAATTATTATATTTATTTTCATCAATCATTTAACACAAACTTCAGAAATTTTATTTGCTGAAAATTGTTTTATTAATACCTCAGAATCAATAGTCTTCAATACATCACTTTCAATGCACATCAATGAAAGCCAGTTTAAATGCTGCTGTCCTACTGTGCTGCAAAGCTGATTTTGTTATTAGGAGGGATGTTCAAAAAGTTTCCGCACTTTTTTTAACTCTGTTTATTAAGTATTTCAAAAACAAATTATATCACTTTTTCACATAGTCACCTTCGTTTGCGATGCAATTTTCTCAGCATCGTAGCAACTTTTTAATCCCCAATTACTACTCCTCCCGCCTTCACAGTTTCCAACGAAAATATAAAAGTGCAGAAACTTTTTGAATGTCCCTTGTAATTTAAGCCTTGAAACTGAATTTTCTCCTGTACAGTTAGTAACCATCATACACATAAATATTCTGAGTGCAATTTCAACTTTGGGAAACACAGTTTTCAAGTTGTCTGAAATTATTTTTTATATAATGCAGACAGTGTCTCACAATTTTCATCAATACTTATGTAGCGCTTGAGATGGACACATTCATTTAAAAGATCATTATGATCAAGATATTGGTAGATCATCAGAATCAATTCTTTTCAATTTACCAAAGAAATAATATCTATTTCCAACTAATGAGTAAGCTTCTGCATATTTTATTAATTCAGAAATTAAAGAATCCAGAACAGGAAGAAATGTTTCTACCTTAAATTTTTCAGTTTCACTGAAAAGTATCTCCTCTTCTGCTCCATCATATCTAGTACAACACACACTTCGCTTTTGTTTCTGTTTTTTTATTTACAGTAGCTATAATCATATTCACTAAATTTATCCCTAATTTCCTGAAGATAGTTTTTGGGAGATTCTAAAAGATTCATGGCAGTAAGTATATTCACACCCTCTGATTGTCAAACTTTACTTATTTTGTTCAATCTTTCAGGAATGTTGTTCCAAAGAATTGCCAGATAGATCATTTCTAGACTCTCCCTTTTCTTGCTTAGTCCTTCTGCTTCTGACCTTGGATTCACTTCCTGTTCAGTGGATTATTAGAACAGAAAGGGCGGTTGGTTCTCTTACCATACAAACCACCTGTGATTGCAAATGTAAGTGTTTATTTATTGATGTCATAGTGAAATGGCAGGGTAGTTTTCATGACGCCTGTATTTATGCAAATTCCATGCTGAACACACATTTGAAAAAATAAAGGGTGATGGACATTAATCTAAATGACATTCCCTTTGTTATCTATGTCTGTTTCAGCGTTACTGCAGATTTTTCATGTAGATGAAGATTTTTTTAAAAATGGTGCGTGTGTGGATGGGATTTTTTTTAAATGTAGGAGGAAAACTCTTATTTAAAAAAAAAATTCCTGGCTCCATGTAGACAAGGCCTCAAATCTATGTGGTGGTGTCCTGCTGCTTGATTTGAGTTACCACCATGCTGGGACTGGACACCACCACGCAGAGTTTGCTGAACTATAATCTGTTTCCGCTAATTCTTTTCTTGACTCTTTTTCTTAATTTGAATTCATATGTAATGCAAAAATATCATAGGATGGGGCCCCCCATACAATACAATACAATACAATTTATTTTTGTATAGCCCAAAATCACACAGGAAGTGCCGCAATGGGCTTTAACAGGCCCTGCCTCTTGACAGCCCCCCAGCCTTGACTCTCTAAGAAGATAAGGAAAAACTGGAAGACAAGGAAAAAATGGAAGAAACCTTGGGAAAGGCAGTTCAAAGAGAGACCCCTTTCCAGGTAGGTTGGGCATGCAGTGGGTGTCAAAAGAAGGGGGTCAATACAATACAATGCAGTACACAGAACAGAACAATTTCTCAATATAGTAAGAAATAAAAAATATAAATTTTAGAAGTACATGCACCTGGAGACCCTGGGCAGTGCCCAGGTGCACTCATGCATTATGATGGCACTGACTAAAACTTAACACACTGGCTCAGATGATGTCAGATTGACTGGTACAGTGGTGGCTTAATGTCTCAGTCCATGTGAACCTTTACAGATCTAGGTATGTGTTTGTTTGTGTGTCTTCATTTCTTTTACTTCATTAGCTAGCTTGCTGCAGAGGGGCTTCTTTCAAAGCAGCAAGATCTCTCTCAGTTTTGTTGTATGCACCCATCTGCTAACAAAACTCCATTACATATGCAACAGCTTAGTAAACACTGTGTTTCCAGTTTTCTGTTTTGAAATTAAAATTGATTGTGTCCTCATATAATGTGCATTTAAAGTGGTAAAGTTTTAAATGAATACTACAGTTCTCTGATTTCTGAATCCTAACAAATAATACCTAAATCTTTTTTCATTTTGGCCACACTCTTAACCATGATCCTGGAATTAGACTGCTTATAGGCCCCAATCAGTACAGTATGAAACAGGAATGGGGGTCCTTCAATAGCCAAAAGTCGTACATCTGGCACGAATACAAATCAACAGAGGCAGTTGTACTTCATTCCTTCTCAACTAACCTTTTCATTAAAAATAACTAAAATCAATGCACAGCTTTCTGTCATCTTATGAACCTTGGTCTGTCCATTCATTTTCTGTATTTGTTTCATTTGATAGAGGTTTTGCAGGAAGCTTGGGTATTGCGGTTTGAAACTAAAAGAGCCACTTCGTGCTAAAACATAAGGACCGATACCATCTGCCACATGGGAATTCCAGCTTAATTTTTTCAGTTAAGGATTAACATGAAAGAAGGCAACTGGTGGTAATGAAAGTGTGAGAAAATGTATGCTGCAAATGCACACATCCACTGCTTAATATGCAGAAAAAATATTAATTTATTTATTAAGAATTATTATTCTGATGTAACAGACGTATGATCTTGTCTAACTGAAACCATTCTGTTGCAACTAATAGAATGTTTGCATCATTTATAGTCTTCTTTGAATTGATATAATATTTAGAGTTTTAATTCAGCTATGACAGAAGAAATAACACTTTGGGAAGGCAAAAAATATGTTAAGTCTCCCTGTTGCTGTAGAATAAATGCCACAGACAATATAGGAGAGACTGACATTTTCCTATCACGTAAAAATTCTCTGGTATTTAATAAATCAAGCAAGTGCTTTCAGTAACTATCATCCTCCACTGAAAAACAGTGGACCTGCAAACTACCTGTGCTGAAATTATATTTCAGAAAAGTCAGACAAAGACTGAAAAATATGAGAAAATCACTTCTACAATTGACAGTCTAATACACGTTTTATCCTTCCACCCAGCTTCAGACATGAGTGTATTTTGATTTTGACTGAATTATAATGTAAGAGGAGGAACAGAAACATTTGAATAAAAACTATGAAAAGAGTAAGCCCCAACACCTCTGTTGCCTTGCTCCTAAGAAAGAATGTTCCATTAAAACAAATTACACGAAGTGCCTGCCAACTGCTTGCAAACAAATCATGTTAACAAATTCAAGCACTCTCCAATTACAGTGCATTAGTATAGATAGTTTAAAAAACAGAAGTGAAAGTTAGAAGTATATTATATGTAACTGAAATGCAAAATAACCAGAAGAACAAACGCATTTTCTGTTCTCCAGTACTGTATTTTTTTGCTTGTTCAGTTTACTTAATGATGAGCTCACTGTGCAACCAGGTCAAAGGCTTGGAGTGCAACATGAACGGCATACACAATACAGGCCTAAACTTCGAACTTCACTATATTTGCATCACTAGCAGCAAAGCAAGAGAGGCTGCAGTATATAATGTATATGTGTCATTAATGGCTTTAGAAATTAAAAGATGTCACTTTGTTTATATTATATTTAAATATGCTTTTTCATTTGACTGAAATGTGTGTCAAGAGTTTTTGGGATAGTATTAAGGAGTTTGGTCTATCCCTGCAGCAGATGTAGCTGCTGTAAAAATGTGTTATTGACAACTATAATGTGACAGGAACCACAAACTGACATATACGTAAATGTAAACCTAAAATGTGATATTTATTGGTAACACAATATATACTCAATTGTTTGTGAAAATTAATGCACCATTAATACATTAATAATAATAATAATGCAAGGGAAAATATTTATCACTGCTAGGCATCATTTTGGATTAGGAGTTTACAATTTATAGAACAGACAGTGAAAGAGTCCCAACATTAGCCATGGTAAAAAATTATTTCTTCTATTAAACACTGAAGGATCTCTGTTTTTCCTTTCTAGCTGTATGGTAGCATTTCTGCTTGACCGCAGTCAAACTTTGTTTGTGGTATTTGGCACCCTTGCATTTTGTTTGCCTTTTTTATTAATTACTGAAAAGAAACAAAATAGACATTTTCTTACAATCAAATGCCTTAATTTACTACTTTCTTATCATGTGTGTCCGTAATAACTCTCAGTGTTAAGTCTGAAATATCTGAAAAAATTATTTTCAGCTTTAACAATGGAAAACGCAATTAATAAACAGGAAGTTGTTAATAAGAACATTCTTCTTTCTGTACTGCATAACAATACATTTCTTGTAAACAGACTTATGTTACTATTAAGTAGGTAAGAACTAGTGAGGAGCAAACTCTGTTGAATTTGCTTCTCTTTGTGTTTGAAATCATGGAAATGTTTGTGGACTCTGCAAAATGCATTGAAGTCAATGGGTAAGGAGGAACTAAACAAGTTTTTCTTGAGTATTATTTTACTATTTACTACTTCAGTTTAAAAGGACCCCAGGAGTTAAGCCACTGACAGTATTAAACTGGTATTGTTTATACAATAGGTATGTACAGTAATCCCTCGCTATATCGCGCTTCGCCTTTCGCAGCTTCACTCTATCGCGGATTTTATATGTAAGCATATTTAAATATACATCGCAGATTTTTCGCTGCTTCGAGGGTTTCTGCGGACAATGGGTCTTTTAATTTCTGGTGCATGCTTCCTCAGTTGGTTTGCCCAGTTGATTTCATACAAGGGACGCTATTGGCAGATGGCTGAGAAGCTACCCGGCTTACTTTTCTCTTGCGCTGACTTTCTATGATCCTGACGTAGGGGGATTGAGCAGGGGGGCTGTTTGCACACCTAGACAATACGGACGCTCGTCTAAAAATGCTGAAAGATTATCTTCACGTTGCTGTCTTTTGTGCAGCTGCTTCCTGAAGAGACATGCTGCACGGTGCTTCGCATACTTAAAAGCTCGAAGGGCACGTATTGATTTTTGACTGTTTTGTTTTTCTCTGGCTCTCTCTATCTCTTCCTGCTCCTGACGGAGGGGGTGTGAGCTGCCGCCTTCAACAGCTTTGTGCCGCGGTGCTTCGCATACTTAAAAGCAAACAGCCCTATTGATTTGTTTGCTTTCCTCTGTCTTTCTGACAGACTCTGCTCCTGACGCGCACTCCTTTGAAGAGGAAAATATGTTTGCATTCTTTTAATTGTGAGACAGAACTGTTATCTCTGTCTTGTCATGGAGCACAGTTTAAACTTTTGAAAAAGAGACAAATGTTTGTTTTCAGTGTTTGAATAACGTTCCTATCTCTCTACAACCTCCTGTGTTTCTGCGTAAATCTGTGACCCAAGCATGACAATATAAAAATAACCATATAAACATATGGTTTCTACTTCGCGGATTTTCTTATTTCGCGGGTGGCTCTGGAACGCAACCCCCGCGATGGAGGAGGGATTACTGTAATCTTTCATTTAGCTTCCACCCTAGACTCTACATAAGACATATGTAATTGTTTTATTTACCTTTTATTCATGCTTAAATTATTGCTCAAAATGCGTTCACGACCAAAGTGCTACTTTAGGGTGCATGTGCCAACTTTGTGTTTTGCCTTGAATCTGAAAGAGCCAGTGTGGACAAGAATATTAATACTTTATAAAATCACTAACAGTCTTAGTTCTTTATTTTTCACCCAAGTTATTGTTTTATTTCAACATTTCTGCTTCCTCTGAAAGCAAAAGTTTCAAAATTTCTTTGTTCTTTAGGTGTTTATATATTTAGTGGTATTTCTTTTGGTGTGTATATAGTTAGGTGTTTAAATACTGTATTAGTTTCCTTTTACTTTTCTCTTCTATTGTACTTCATTTATGTACAGTTGTTCGGTTTGTGGGTGTCTTTTGATCAGACTGTATTTCTTATACAGTACATTACCGTTTTTATACTATATAACCTCAGTTCAGTTATCTTTTTCTTTGCTGAATTTTACTTTTTCTCATTTATATGTATTTTCAATTAAATTAATTCATGTTTTGTTATTTATGTGATGGTCAGCTCTTACCTGCTGATTACACATTCAAGACCCTTGCATGGGTCTTCTATTACCTGTATTGATGGGTTTATGTAATCAGTCAGTCTATACAACATTGTTTGATGATTTTATATTTTTTACACTATTTGTTTTAATGAAAATTACATCAAAGTTTTTTCTTCATTATTACAGCATCATTTTTATAAAAAAATATTTTTGTAGTTTATATTTAAAGTAGTGGGTTGCTTTGCAGTTAAGGACACCAGGGTTTGTATCCCAGGTCCTCCCTGCATAGAGTTTGCATGTTCTCCCCATATCTACATGGGTTTCATCTGGGTGCTCCAGTTTCGACACTCTGTTCAAAGATATGCAGGATAGATGAACTGGCGATGCTAAATTCACTCTATTGTGTGTTTGGTGTATGGAGCTGTGTGTGTGTATGCCCTGTTCAGGGTTTGTTTCTGCCTTGCACCCTGTGCCAGTTGGGATAGACTGCAGCCTACCCACGACCCTGGTCTGGATTAAGTGGGTTAGAAAATAACATGACATTTTAGATAGTTAACTTCTGCTTATTTCTCTAATTTATGTTAACAATACGTTTAGTCATTATTTAACATTATCTATCCAAAAGTGTAAATTTTAGTTTAGCAACCTTAACTGACTTAAGTGATTATTGCTCTGATTGCACACTCTTAACAATATTACTAAATCCACCTAAATTATTAGGAGCATTCACCAACAACAAATTTAATATGCTGCATTCAACTATATTTAGTTTTTAAATATGTCATCTACTGCATTAAGATGTTTATAAACTGCATCTTTACTATTTGATGTGTTACAATTCTGTTTTATTAACTTGCAGAAAGATTTTTGTAATGGAAATATGCCTTAAAGGATAACAGAAGTAAAAGTCCAGTTGATTTTATCTGTATGGCTTACATAAAAGCATCATTGATCATTAATGTTTTCTACTGAGAAAAAAAATGATTTCAGTGAAAATGTTATCTGATGTTACGATGAAAACAAGTTGAGAACATTTATATTAATTACTTAAGCAACTGGATTAATGCAATGAAATCATGACTGAAGTGAGGCATTTAATAGGCTGGCAACAGTGGTTAACTGTATCAGCTCTTTTTTATTAGCTCATCAGCATTATAAAGATCACCCACAATAAAATTACACTCATCAGTTTAAAGTAAAGCATACGGAAAGCATTGCACACATAAATCATATTGTGACATCCTGGTCTTAAACACATTCGTTTTTTTTTTCTTTAAGTGTTCTTGCAATGTCTTAAAATTAAAAATAAACCTGTTATGCAACATTAATAAGTGAGGGTCCAGCACTCTGTTAACATCCTGTTAAAAAATAACCCCCAAAACAGGCTTATTTAACAGAAGTAATGGAAGGATATTCAACTTAAGCGTTTTCTGTTATTGCCATACAATGAGTCTCATGGGGGAGGCATTACTTTGGTGATGCTCCCAGCTGCCCTGTTGTCATCAGCTTTCTACAAGTGAGGGTTTTAATAGTAGGTGCAGTATTGCAGAAGATAAGATTTTTAAAGATGACTATTTTAAAAGTTAAAAAGGCAGCAACAAATTTCTCAAAAAATGAAATGGTTGTACATTCAGCAATATCCCAGTACAATGGCTTCAACCAAATGCCCCATTATACAGATTTAATAAAAATTGAAGAAATAAGTCCATCAATCTTTACCTACTTTTTGACTTTGTAAGTGTACACTGACAAAGCTCTCAATTAACTCAATGGAGTTACAGTTAGCTGATCAAGTCTTTCATTGCATTTCATAAAGACTTTGTATAGGGGCACATTCATTAATTTCGGAGGACTAAAACAATGTGTGGATGACGTAGTGGAACAGTAGTAATCCTGGTGAGTTCACTTTAGCGTGGATTTGGATTCCCTCTAGATACTCTGGTTTCCATCCAGATCCCTAAATTGGCACTGCATGACTAAACGGGTTTATCTGTGTGGATTTTTTATGTTACAGACTGGTGTTTCTTATGTTGTGACAGGCTCCAGGGAGAAAACACATTTGAAAAATGGACTGATGAATGATATAAAATTGTGTTGCTTTAAATTCCTGCATTTTTTCCAAAGCATACAACGCTGATATAACTTCAGAAAATAATTAGTTCATTGATTAATTTATGGGTATTTTTACTGATTTAGCACTACTAGTTGCTGTGTTTATTCTTTTTCTGTAATCTTATTTTCGGACTTTCTCCTGACTTCATTAGCAGCTAATCACATTAACCAGTCTGTTAGCTGGACCTTCTGTCGGCATGCATTTCATTACATTTTAGTAAAGGTTTACGGGTATTTTTTATTACCATGTACTTGCTATAAGTAGCAGTGCGATTAATTACAGCACATGAATGTTGTAAAGTTAAATTACAGCACCATGGTTGTAGTCCTGTGCTCAGACTTCATACTTTTTCACAGTATTTCACTTTTCTTGTTTTTGGCCATGTTTTAAAATTCTCCAAATTTACAGTACCTAAGCTTTAGTTAGCTTTTAATCCTGTTTCCCTTTCGTATTATGCTACTTTTTGTTTTTAGTTAGAGATCTGAGTGATTGTGTAAAACACTTTTTCTCAAACCCTATCCTGGGTGAAAAACTGTTGCTTCTTTTGGTTCTGTCTGATTTTTATTTTAATAGATGTTAATTTCTGCTTTAGTAACTCAAACTTATTATTTTCCTGTTTGTATATTAGTTATCTAAGATATGTACAATAGTGTGCAGGTTAATTTTAAGCTAAATTTAGTAATGCATTGCAATAAAAGTACTTATGTTTTTCCTAGTTTGCTTGAGATTATAAACACTAATTAAACATTTTCAATATATAGGAAATATTTTTTGTTATCACTTATTAATCATTAAAGGAGCATTGTTAATTAAATGTTAGTGGCATTAATAATAACTCATTTTTATATTCTTCTTAGTGCAAGATCATTATGCACAGCTTGTTTCATTATTGGCCATCGCTGGATTTGATAAGGGATTTATGCATGCATGCAATTAATGATTAATTTACGGGTGTTTTTATTTTCCATTTTCATTGGCACATTATTAAAATGTCTTTCAATGTAATAACACAATTTTTTACATATTAATTAGATGTTTTTATTAACTGTTCTTCTTACTCATGTCTCAGCTGAACATAAAAATAAATTTTAGGATGCCGGTCTAATAGCACATTACAAATAAAAAGTTAATACTTCTGTATTCTTAATTTTTTAGTCCCATACAGGTTTGCAAGGGGCCATTAATATACAGTTGTTGAAATGATTACTCAGTACTCATCAGTACTGAACAGTAAGTTTTTTAGGAATTAAATGAATAGTCATCAATGTTAGTCTAAGAATGACTTAAGTATTACTATGATGTAAAAATACAGCAAACATCACACATTTCCACACTATATTGTTTATAAAAGTTGATCATAAGCTGTTGGCAATACTTGTTTACAAAATTTTCTAATGTGAAGGATGAAAAGTTTTTTGTATTATTTGAAATCTTTGCTTTTTTAAATTTTACTGATTTTATAAATCACATTACAGTAAATGAAATATAAATCAATCCAAGATAAAATCTATATTATTTCTCCTTCATTTGTGTTTTGTACTGACTGGAGTTTAAACTACCCTTTCCTGCTTAATTTAGATAACTGTGTAAATAGAAAGCCAAAGGTTTATAAGGCCAAACTTATTTATTTTGGACAGTATTAAATTGTGTCTAAATTCTGAAAAAGTTATCCTTTTCTCACCACTAAGATTGTTCTGTAGGGCATTCCCAAAACATATGACCAAGTGAGGCAGGTGTTCGATGTTATCACTCACCATTTATTTCTTGTCCTGGCTATATTTTGAGATAAGTGCACAGTCTAACTGAATTACAATGCTTTGCACAGACAGATGAAGAGAGTTGATGGCTACATATGTTATCTGATGTATGATTTAGGAGGTCTAATTCCCAATTTTGCCTTAAATAATCTCATTGAGATTAATTTAGCAGAGCCTGAAAATGCTGTTTATATTGCTATACAGAAAGCTTCAACAATAGATGTTGATGGACGATTAGGAATGTTTAAAAGATATCCTTTAAAAGGTTTTTTTTTTTCTTGCATATAACAGAAGTAGTGTGCTACTTAAAATTACATTTTCTGCATAGCTGTTAAAAAGATGCATATAATAATATATTGAGTTCTAAAGGTCAAGAGACAGAGTGATTTTCATTAATTAAATACTACTTTAAAGATGGATGGAATATATGAATATGGTGTACAGGAGCAATTGATTATGTTAATCTTAAAATTTCTTCTACTTTGGTAACAATTTCTAAGAGACTGTTGATTCACCATTTAATTGGTAAATTAATGATAATTACTAATGGCAGAAGCACAGAGCAAAATATATGTTTTTTCACCTGCATTATTATCAATCTTTAATTTAATATTATTTATTGTATCAGTATGCTGCTGCTGGAGAATGTGAATTTCCCATTGGGATTAATAAAGTATCTATCTATCTATCTATGTAAAAATGTTTGAGCAGGATTTCCTTAACAGTTCATATTCTGTAAATTTAATAGTCACCACTGAAATAAGCAGCAGCATCAGAAGCAAAAACAAAACAATACCATTACAGCAAGTACATTAGGTTCTGTCATTCCAATTTGGTCATTTTGAACATGATCATTGATCATTGAGCAGAATGACAACACCAATTTGTTTGAATGAGAATATATTATTAACATGTCAGTGACAAGTGGTTTTAGCTCACAGGACTTATCTCTGGTCCATCTTCTATCGGGTGTGTTTGCTTCTACTTATTCCTCAAATATTTGGTGTCAGGGGAATTGCCAATTTCTTTATTTTTTTTTAATTTTATTGATTTTATTGTAAAGTAGTAAAGGCAATCAGTTTGTTTGTCCTCCACTTTAAGTCCATCTGGAAGAACACCAAACACAGCTGTTAATGGGTTAGGAGGGATTGTGACACCAAGGCTGTCTGAAAGGCACTTAAAATTTTTTGTCCAGAATGATGTTAATTTGGTGCAGGCCCAAACCATGTGACCCAGTGAGGCTGGAACTTGATTGCAGCGTTCGCTGGTTGGATCTTGCCCTGGAAACATTTTGGACAGTTTTAAGCGAGACAGATGTGCTCGATATATAATTTTGAGTTGAATAATTGTATGCTTTGCACATATGGAGCGCGAGTGAATTCTCTGCATTGTTACTTCCACTACTTTTATTCTGATATGTTGAGTGAGAGATCCTTTTCCCATTGTCCTCTTGGATCTTTGAAAGGGTGGGACTATAAAATAATTTTATACATTGCAGAAATGCTGTCTGAGTCCTCGAAACTGAGCAATATTTTTTCCAGCATAGAGGAAGGTGAGAGATGAGTAAAATCGGGCAGGTTCTGTTTAACAAAGTTTCTAATTTGAAGATAGTGAAAGAAATGTGTTACTGGAAAGTTAAATTTCAAATGTAATTGTTCATTGGATGCAAAGATGTTGTCTATATAAAGATATCTAAGTAATTTAATCTCAAATGTTTTCCAGATATTAAAAACTGCATATGTTTGTGAGGGTTGAAAAAGGTGTTTCTCGTGCAGAGGTGCCACAGATAAAAGATTCTCCATCTTAAAATGCTTTCTACATTGGTTCCATATTCTGAGTGAGTGAAGCACAATTGGGTTATTAGTATATCGGCGATAACTTGCATTACTAGGGGGACAAAGAAGGGAATATAAAGAATTACTGTAGGATTTTATTTCTATTGCGCACCAAGCCGGTGTATGTTCATCTATTTGTGTCCAGGTTTTTATAGCTTGTATGTTTGCTGCCCAGTAATAAAACTGAAAGTTGGGTAGAGCCATGCCACCTTCTGCCTTAGGTCTTTGTAGGGTCGCTCTTTGAATAAGTGGATGTTTTAAATTCCAAATAAATGAGGGTATGGTTGAATCTAATTGCTTAGAAAATTATTTATTGATGTATATTGGAATGTTCTGAAATAAAAAGAGAAGCTTAGTATTTTGTCTTGGTAGAGTATTATATTACTCTACTTTCCCCTATTGTATTATTAATATGTAGCCTGTGTCAGAACACCTCAAATCTCACAGACTTACCACTGTTTATAAGGTGTTATAGTGTATAACTTCTTCCCACCTTCCCTTCTACATCTATAACCTCAGGCAATTAAGTATAGTAAAAGACAAGCAGGAGTTATATTACAATTTAAACAATGTATTATTGGTACCGTGTTTCCCCGAAAATAAGACTGACTCCAAAAAAAGCCAACAGAAAATTTTGTACACAAGTATTGCCAACAGCTTAGTCCCACTGGCCTTGAAAACCGCAAAAATTAGACCTCATTTAAAAAAAATCCTCTTTGGATCCTGAAGTGATAGCAAACTATTGTCTGATCTCCAACCTTCCATTTTTGTCTAAGGTTTTGGAAAAGGTTGTTTTGGTTCAGTTTCAGGATCACCTCGAAAAATTCAATCTGTTTGAAAAATTTCAGTCTGGTTTCCGAACTTTTCACAGCACAGAGACAGCCCTGGTCAGAGTCACCAATGACCTCCTGATTGCTGCTGACCAGGGCACCCCATCACTCCTTATCCTCCTGGATCTTACAGCTGCATTTGATGCGGTAGATCATAATATTCTCCTTTATCATCTTCACTATACAATTGGACTTTCTGGCATTGCTTTCAAGTGGTTCAAGTCCTATCTTACAGACAGGACTGAGTATATGGCCTTGGGGGATGCTAAATCTCATACCCACACTGTCACCTGTGGAGTCCCACAAGGATCAGTCCTTGGGCCGACCCTCCTTGATATCTATATAATATCCCTGGGTCTCATCATCTGCAAGCATGGAGTTTCATTCCATTGCTATGCCGATGATACACAGCTCTATGTGAGATTGGATTCGACTTCTCTTACACCTCCATCAACGTTTTCCTCTTGCTTGGATGAGATTGAGACCTGGATGTCCAAGAACTTCCTCAAGCTGAACAGCACCAAAACTGAAGCTATTTTAATTGGCAAACATTTTCATTATGTCCTTATTTTCTTTTTCTCTGTGGCTTAAATACACCGCCGTACATTCTGATGGTATTGTAACAGTGCAAAAAAAAAAAAGACGGCACAGAAGATGGCATGTGAGACTTTTAAGATGTGTCGTGTCATTACTTTGGGGAATATGCGACGCTTGAATATCAAAGCACCACGAATGCATTTGTATTTCAGCATTGTGCTTCACCAGATCGAACCATTCATCAAACATCGAAGCACGCACATCGATCCTGGAGGATCCTAAAAGTGTAGAAAGAAATTCAGTCCGAAATTCAGGGTTTGAATGTGGAGAGTTATGACGATATTCCAGAAGAAGATGACAGGACTGTATTTGGATAAATGTATATTGTTGTACATGAATAAATATAAGATATCCCCTGAAAATAAGCCCTAGTGCATCTTTTGGAGCAAAAATTAATATAAGACCCTGTCTTATTTTCGGGGAAACACGGTAATATTCATAAATAATAACAATATGTAAAGTACATTTGAATATTGGCAACCATACAACCTAATTAAATGGTGATGTGTAGTTTCAGGTGGCACACAGACTTGTTATTTACTTAAAAATGTCTGTAGTTCATTTGTGGTCAGCTTTCAGCGACATGTCTGTTCAATATGACTGCTGAGCTGTGCTCTCCATTGTGTTGTCCTTTCAGTTCATCAGTTTGGTAAGAGATGCTTCTTCGTCAGATGTTAGTAAGAGACAGAGTGTGAGGTTAAGCAAGCAGATTTATAGATTCTCTGTCCAATCCCTACAGCCAATAGGACATCATGGTACTTAAAGGCTTCTGATATAAGCCAATTCCAAACAGCCATACTTCAGACCAATGGGGGAATAGAACATCTTAACACTTGCCCTCCCCCCCAAAACCATTTGTTGAGGTAAAGCTTGGCAGTTAGGCAACCTGGCTTTGTGTGGGGGATAAGAGAGACTCCAGCAGAGAAACATTTGTTTCAAGCACTTCCCCCAACTCTGTCATAACATTCACTTTCCTGACTTAGTTTTGCCCAAGTTACAAATAAAGACATACAAAATATTTATCAACTTATATGCAAAATCTCACATCACAACACTTAGGAAGGATATTCATCTTAACAAAGTTAATTCTTCCAGCTAGAGTGAGATGAAGGGTTGACCATCTGTGCAAGTCTTGCTTAATTTTTTCCATACAGACGACAAACTTTTGTTGATAAAGAGCTTTATGTTTACTTGTGATATTTACCCATAGGTATTTAAACATCTGCAGTGATAAAAGGGAAGGTGTCCAATCTAATATTGTATGATTGTGAATTCACTGGAAAGAGAACACTTTTATTCAAATTAATTCTGAGACCAGAGATCTTTTGAAATTCTGTAAGTGCTGTTAAGACTGCAGGCACAGTATTTTGTGGATCTGATATATTGTATACAGTACCATATCATCTGCATGTAGAGAAATTTTCTGTTCAAGTCCTTCTCTGATAATCCTCTTTATCTGATAAGCATTTCGACAGTGAACTGCCAGTGGTTCAATGGCGATTGCAAATAGCAGTGGTGACAAGGGGCATCCTTGTCTGGTACCAATTCTAGTTTAAAGTAGTAGAACAAATGTTGTTAATACAAACTGAAGCTTCTGGACTTCAGAAGCTTTCCTTTGATCCATGCACAAATGTTCGGGCCAAACCCAAATTTCTCTAATGTATTGAAAAGGTAGTTCCATTCAATCATATCAAATGCTTTTTCTGCATCCAACAATAATAATATCTCTGGGGTGTTTGACTTTGCTGGTAAATATATTACATTAAACAGGCATCGAAGATTGGAAGCTAAGTGTCTGCCTTTAATAAATCCAGTTTGATCTTGTGATATTACCGAAGGCAGCGCTTTCTCCATCCTTCTAGCTAGGACTTTGGAGAGTATCTTAACATCATTATTCAGAAGTGAGATTGGTCTGTATGATGCACATTGTAATAAGTCCTTATTTTGTTTAGGAAAGACGGTGATTAATGCTTGGTGAAAAGTTTGAGGTAGAATTTTATTGTCTCTAGCTTCTGTAAATGTTGCTAATAAGAGGGGAGCTAGCTGAGTGGAGAATTTCTTATAAAATTCGACAGGGTAGCCATCAGCGCCTGCTGCTTTCCCACTCTGAAATAACTTTATAGCATCTAGTAATTCTGATAGCGTCAGAGGTTTATCCAGTTCCTCTGCACTAAGAGTATCTATTTGTGGTATCTGTAATGCATCCAGAAATGCATTAGACTGTGTTGTCTTCTTTAAATTCAGCAGAATATAAGGATTTATAGTAGTCTCTAAATGTGTGCATTATATTTTTTTATGGTCAATGATTCTATCTCTGTTCGTGGTGGTGATTGCATTGCAAACTTCTTGCTTGTGGATTTGTTGAGCTAAGAGCTTATTAGCCTTCTCTCTGTGTTCACAGTAATGATGTCTTGATTTAAAAATGAGTTGTTCAGTTTCTTTAGTTGTTAAGAGGTTGAGCTCTGAATGCAGAGCCTGCCTTTTCCTATGAAGAGCCTCACTTGGACACCTGGCATGTTTTTGATCTATTCTAGTAATTTCGCTGGTTAGCTCTGATACCTTCTTGGTTTCTAATTTATTTCTGTGGGAGAGATATGAAATAATCTGCCCTCTTAAGAAAGCCTTTAGAGTTTCTTAGAGTATTCCTGCAGACACCTCTGAGGATGTATTTGTCTCTAGAAAGAAACTGATTTGTTTTGATATAAATTCTGTACAGTTCTTGTCTGCTAATAGAAGTGGGTTAAGACGCCATCTGCGAGATGAGTATGTGGGGCATAATGATTTTAGCTCCAAGATCACAGCGGCATAGTCGGAAATAACAATAGTGTCGTATTTGCAAGATTTAATCGTAGGCAAGAAATTATTATCTATAAAGAAATTTTGCATGAATTCCCTATCATCGACATTGGGTGCATAAACATTTATCAAAATCAATTTACAGTTAAATAAATTGCCCAGGACAATCACATATCTCCCTTCAGGATCAGATACTACATCTGATGCTACAAATGAGACTGTTCTATATATGAGAATTCCCACACCTCTAGTTTTCTTTGTAAAGCTGGAATGGAACATTTGGCCAGTCCAGTCTTTTTGCAGCCGGAACTGATCCTTGCTTAGTAAGTGGGTCTCCTGTAAAAATACTATTTTGCCGTTTAGACCTGTTAGGTGAGAGAATACTTTCTTTCTCTTTAATTCGTGATTCAGGCCTTTAACATTCCAGTTCACAAAGTTAACTGCCCCATCATGGAGACATTGATTCTGAATTTTTGATGTCATTTTGTAGTCTTAACTGGAAGTGAGACAGGTTTAACCTTAATTTCCAATTTTCCCACAAGTTATTGCCATGCAGCCTATTGTTACATTGGTAATTATAATTATAAGAATTAAAAGGATAGATTAGATATAGCTTGCTCTCTTTCTCTCCCCCCCTTATCCCTCACCCCCCCATTTTGCCTCCCCACATGAGGCTGGACCCCACTTCACAACGTCCCAGTGCTCTGACATACCTAGAGACAGAGCATGTCCAAAACAAAACAATCCCCCCAGCAGTGGTGTTTGAGGATTAAAAAGTACAGATATCTATTGCTGATAAAGTCTAAATACTATATGCATAAAATATAATCTTTATCCATCCATCCATCCATCCATTTTCCAACCCGCTGAATCCAAACTTTCAACATTCTTAAAATATTAAGATAATAAACTCAGGGAATTGTGTTAAAAAGTGGCACTGGATAAGCATAGTAAACCCTAATGCAATAATAACAATAACAATAAACCAAGGGTATGATGTTAGACAGTCTCCTTTAGAATAGTAAAAAGAAAAAAAAAACTTTAATTTCTTCCACACATACGCATATGATTGCAATTAAAACATAAGCAGAAAGTGGCCAAGATGAAAAAAAGATGTATAATTATGGTACCTGTATCATTGTAAGCGGATCAGACAGCAGGTAATATCTTCTTGCCATGCCATGACAGGATGTGACTCACTATCGTATTTCAAAACAGTGTTGGTATCTGCTTTCTTAACTCCTTTTCTGTTTCCTCCGTGGTGGAGAATATGTAATATTTGTCTTGAATATCCACTTTCAGTTTGACAGGATACAAGAGGCTGTATCTGATATCGGCTTTCCGTAACCGCTGTTTAATGTTGTAAAAAGCGGCACATTTAGCAGCTGTTGAGAGTGAAAAATCAGGGAAAATACGAATGTGGTTATTTTCAAATATAATCTCTTGGTTCTGTCTGAGAAGTGACATTACTTTAAGCTTAAATTGTAATCTCTCGAAGCGAACAATTAGAGTCCTAGGTTTAGAGGTATTTGATCCACGTATGCAATAAGCTGCCGCTATCTTGGTATCTGATTTAAAGTCCTCTCCAATTATTTTTGAGAATAGTTCAGCTACGAGATTCACTGGGTTTGGACTTTCACGATTCTCAGGTAGACCTTCGATTCTAATATTATTCCTTCTGCATCCATCTTCCAGAGCTGTCTGTCGAGTTTTTTGAATTCGTAATTCGCAGCTGTAGCTTTTCCATCGGCGGTGGATGCCAACGGTTCAGCTGTTTCAATTCGATTCATGAATGTCTGCTTAACATCTTCCAGCTGATCGGCAAGTGCTCTTAGTTTGGACGCATTTTCCTGAATGTGTTCCTCAATTTTCCCCAGCATACCTTTAAAGGCTGCATCAAATCAATTATATATAAGTTTTTCTAGGTCTTTATTATTCTGCCACAGCTCTTGCAGCTCCAGCCGCAGCTTCTCGTTTGTCTTCACGCTTTCTTTCTTTATATTTTTCTGAATGTCTTTCTTGAGCTTATTTATGGCCGCGGCGATCATTAGCTTCAGTTCGGACAGATCGTTTCAGCTTTCATGCTCCGCAGGTGAAGTGGCAATCCCCATTACAGCCGATGCTTCCAGCTCGCGAGGAGTAGATGAAAGCATGGACTGCAAGGCCTTCTCCAGTTTTAAGTGCATCACTTGCACCTTCGCTCCCGACTGGAGATGACGCAGTGGAGTGGGGTCCTGGGAAGTCTATGCTTTCGCCTGCCTGTTCCAGGTCAGTCTCTGAAAGGCTGCACCTTGCACTTGGACTTGATGCCTGTATAGACTTGGATGTAGCTTTAGGTTTCTTTTCCATTTCTTTCTGACCCCCTTTCCTGTTACTCATGTTTATATACTGTAGTGGAAACTCCTCGGGTTGGGTAAACACAGGATACCTAGGGATAATAAGAAATAAGAGAAAAAATAAAGCCGCTGCTAATGGAGCTCCGCTTCAGATGTCCATCTCCCATAATGGACAAGACCAACTCATGCCAATTTCAAAGAAGCCCAGCAATGCTGGAGAAGGGTGTACTTAGAGGAGTATGCCCTGTGGGGAACTGATCTGGAGTAGGCTTAAATTTTGACCTAACGCTTATGGGATATCCTCATTCTCTCCATGTCTAATAGAAAAAATAGATTTAAGGAATTGATAGGGAGATGAATTGATAGATACATTATAATGAATGCGACAGCATCACTTCAGTCAATATCAAAGAGACAGGTGTTCAAGCACTCCTTCCTTCTCTATATGTCCTTGAATAGCAGCTGCAAATGGCTTGAGAGTACACATACCGTATGTTTTCTGAGATTTAAGCTTAGACCAGCCATCTTTAGGTATAAAAAGATACATTATTTATACCAGAACTTTGATATACTTGTGAGTGTCAACTTAGTAGCCACTCTGCATCCGTAAATAGTTACTTTACCTAAAAGATGCCTTGGTCTTTTTGCATTAATACACAGCAGTACTGTGCATTTGCAGTTTCCTACTTGCTATTCCCCATTTTCCCTCATCATACCCAAACTTGGTGCATCACAAAGTAGTCACAGACATAAATTCTTTAAAAAAATTATTTTATCCTCTTCTAAAGCTTTTATAGGGGTCATCAGCCTTGCAATTTTCAATTCTTTTTTATTCTTATTCCAGCTTCTCTCTCATACTGTATGTGCACAACATATGGAATACTAAAAACACTTCCGTGGATTCACAGTACAAATCAGTTCATATTGATTGATTGCAAAAGAAGAGGTTTTGTTCACCTGGACCTAATTTGTCACAGGGTGTGCAATCACAACCAGCTTCTGTGTTTAATCAGTAAAGATGTTTCAGGGATTTTCCACCCTACTGTACACACTGAACACCCAGCAGAGGCCCGCTAGAGTGTCACAACACTATTAATGTTACTTCTCTGACAAACAAGTAACTGTTTCTACCCCATTCCCAAGATCCTCTATTTTACCATTTTAATAACAGACAATATTATTGAAAATGGCTTTATTATCTGATATGTTTATTTTTAGGTAGGACTATTTTTCTGACAGTTGGGTTTGAAGTAGTAAATTAATTTTTTAGTATTTAGTGTGGCTACCTCACATCTATGGAAGACTGGTTTGAATCCCAGCCTGCTAACATTTTCATTTTATCCCTGTGTCTGTGTGGGAAATTGTTAGATTAGTTTATACAGTTGTGGCCAAGTTTTGAGAATGACACAAATATTGGTTTTCACAGTTTGCTATTTCAATGTTTTTAGATCTTTTTGTCAGTAGTTTCTATGGTGTACTGAAGTATAATTACAGGCATTTCATAAGTTTCAAAGGCTTCTATTGACAATTACATTAAGTTCATGCAAAGAGTCAATATTTGCAGTGTTGGACCTTCTTTTTCATGACCTCTGCAATTCGCCCTGGCAGGCTGTCAATCAACTTCTGGGCCAAATCCTTACTGACTGCAGCCCATTCTTGTATAATCGATCCTTGAAGTTTGTCAAAATTTGTGGGTTTTTGTTTGTCCACCCACCTCTTGAGAACTGACCACAAGTTTTCAATGGGATTAAGGTCTGGGGAGTTTCCTGGCCATGGACCCAAAATTTTGATGTTTTGTTCCCCAAGCCACTTAATTATCACTTTTGCCTTCTGGCATGGTGCTCCATCATTTTTTTTTTTTTTGTTCTTTATTTCGCCTTATACAATTTCTTGTATTAGGAATTTGTTATTTTTCGCATACCCCTTGTGGTCAGAGCGCAGGGTCAGCCATTGTACAGCGCCCCAGAGCAATTGCAGGTTAAGGGTCTTGCTCAAGGGCCCAGCAGAGTAGGATCTCTTTTGTCAGTGATGAGGATTCGAACCGGCAACCTTCTGGATACCAGCGCAGATCCTTAGCCTCAGAGCCACCACTCCACCCTATTCTTCGTCACAAAACTGTTCTTGGATGGTTAAGAGAAGTTGCTGTCAGAGGATGTTTTGTTACCATTCTTTATTCATGGCTCAGGGTCAGAGCACCACCAGTGCAGAACTTGTTCAGGAATGACAACACACAGGTGTGAGGGCATCTGCATGCAAAGTAATTTTCTCTGATGAATCCCTTTCCCCTTTGTCCAGAGAAGAAAAGGTGAGTGCTACCATCAGTCCTGTATCATGCCAACAATAAAGTATCCTGAGACCATTCATGTGTGGGATTGCTTCTCAGCCAAGGGAGTGGACTCACTCACAATTTTGCTTAAGAACATAGTCATGAATAAAGAATGGTACCAAAACATCACCCGAGAGCAACTTCTCCCAACCATCCAAGAACAGTTTGGTGACGAACAATGCCTTTTCCGGTATGATGGATCATCGTGCCATAAGGGAAAAGTGACAACTAAGTGCTATTTAATTTTTGAACCCAAGACTGTGATTGTGTCTTTGTGTTTGGGGTTTGGGGCTCACTGGTACCCCGGTTCCTTCCACTCACACATCCATAACCGACCCACTACAGGTGTTCTGATTTGATGTCTTTAGGTCCCTGTTCTTCATGGAATAATATCAACAGTGTTTCTCCAAGACAGTTAAAAAGTGGCAGAACAAAAGTGCCAGGAAAAACTAGAGAGATCAAAAGCCAAAATCTCAAAACCTAAATCTCAAAAAGGCGAGAGGCTCCAAAAATGAAAGTTAGACCTGGACTCCCACAAGGGTCTGATCCAAAAGTGTAGGCCTCAACATTTCAAAGTATCCTAGCCCCAAATTTAAGATGCAGGCTTAAGGCCTGCACAAGAAAAGTAGTGAGGCAAAGGCTTTAACGTCAAATATATCCACAAAAGGGAACAAATGATCACCGTAAAAACTTCTGGCCCAAAACAAAGTTTGTTTAATAATTAAAGATCTAATAGTTCAAGAATTATATAAAGAAGAACCCAGCCCAAGAAAAACAAAAAGGACAAGACATATAAAACAAATCCATGACAAAATCCATTAACAGTAGCTTTTCATGAAACTCAAAGAACAAGAGAAAAAACACAGTGCTGAGGCAGCCATTATGTGGGCTGCTGGCTCTGAAATAGCATTAAGGGACACTTCCCACGAGCTCAACATAAAGAACACACTATATATAATTTAAAGGACAACAAAACATGCTTGACACATAACAAACATACATTAAATATACCAAGCAATATTCATAATAATGTGACATAATACATAAAAAAGAAAAATATCCAAGCCAGGGACAGTAATTAACGAATAAGAAAGCAAAATTAACAAAAAAACCTACAAACTTGAATAGGCTTTTTCACTCAGCTGTCCAGTGGGTACAGGAATTTTTGCTAACTAAAAAGAAGTCTAACACTCTCAAAAAGGTAGCATCAACAAATAATGATAAAATATAATGCCAAATCCAAAACATCAAAAATCAATAAAATGACAGTGCAGATATAATAAGCATTCAACTTTATCTTCCAAAAATCATCTGTAAATGCAACCTCTGATATCAAAAAACAAAAAGTGCAAATAAAACATCAAATGCAAGGCAGGAATTTATCTTGGATACAAATAATGTTTCATCTCAAAAGATGAACAAAAATCAGAAAATCAAAATTTCAGCAAAATTTCTGATGAAATACAATATGTTCACCATCGTAGAAGCCAGTCACATACTGTGAAGCTTCATGGAATGTGCATGACACTAACACTTATTCAGCTGTCAGGAATCGTTTTAAATTAGATAGCAGAAGAGTTTTGTTTTTTACTACCATGCTGAAAAGTTTTCCATAATATTACAATAAAATCGACACCACTTTTTATTTATTTTTAGATGATGCTTTTGGTCACAGTAATCTGTCCAGCATGGTCTGGCAGACATTTTCCAAGCTATCATGGACACTTAAAAGACCACTACACCATTATAATCAACTATTTTGGCTTCTCCTACTCTATTGACCTGCAGGGTTCACTCATCACTACTGAGAAGTCTGCATAAAGCATGACACTATAAATCAGTTAGATATACAAAATTCATATGCCCCCAATGTGGCAGATAATTAATGTAGATGATGCTTATATGTATGTTTGTCAGAAATGGCCACTATTTAAAATGTGTCAGAATTTTTTTTTATGTTAGCAGCATTAGTTCCTTCAAAAACCTTATCATGCCTCTGCTGTGTCATTGCCATTAATGTTGCATAAGCAGAAGATGAAAATTAAACAATATTACATTACCCAAATTAAGAATTGTTAAGATTTCTGGATTTTGCAACCTGTCATTCGTGGGTCTTTCCAAATCTGCACAGCCAAAATGTCAGAGTAGAAGCACTGATTAACACTAAATACTGTACAAGAAACATTACATTAGATATTTTAGATCATAAATGTTATTGTCTCAGATACTATAGGTAATGAATTGAGTTTTACATAAGAATTACATTTTGAACATCTGAACAGAAAGCAAATGAGCTGGCTTTTTCAATTTATAGGTAGTACCTAAAAAAACCCTCTTCTATAGCTGATCTGCCAAAACTAGACACTTAGTTGGCTCATATGGAGACAATATTGTTAGTATAATACATTTCTCATTTTGTAGTAAACTATAATTGATAGCAGAATGGTACTGAATGTAGCAAGAAAATCTGATTTATTTCAGCAAAATATAGTATATAAGAACTTAAGAGAAAAATGTGTACAAGTATTAACAACAGATAGATAGATAGATAGATAGATAGATAGATAGATAGATAGATAGATAGATAGATAGATAGATAGATAGCACTTTGTTTGTCATTTGGGGAAATTTGAGTTTTTAAAAAAGCTCAACAAATATACAGCAGCAGGACTGAAAAGAAAGAAAAACATCTGAAAAGACCAGTCACAATGAGGTGTTACACAGGCAACATCAAATGAAATAATAAAAGTCTGAATTAGCGTAGCATCCTAATTTGGGTTGTTCATAAAAAATGTAATGTCATAATGTAGAATTATATAATAAATTAGAGTAGTAGTGTCAAATATTTAAAATATTTAAAGTGTGCACATTCTCAATTATAATGGGATATTTTCCTTTTTCACCATCTGATAGAGGTCCATAAAGGGCTAGATCCATAGTAAAGGATCACAAATCAAAAATAACATCATAGTTGTAATCACTGACCATGTAATAGTGTAAGACGTTACTCCACATGCTTATGTTTGAAATTGGTCATTTTAAACCTTTTAGGGTTGGCTCTTAGAGGTCTACCGTTAAAGAATCGCATATCAAAAATATTATAATATTCATGATCAGCAACCTTGATATAGCATAAAACAACATTAAACATGTCTATATTATTGATCCCCATATTTTCAAAGCTTTGTAAAAAATTAGTAACTTTGACTCCTCATATCCCAAGCCCTGGTGTCAGTTAATGTGGGATGCACAACTTCTTGAACTTCATTTTGGCCGAAGACATTGGTTAACTCTTTTTCATAAGTTTGTAATTTTCTTCACAAAATATATTTTAAAATGGCCGAAAAATAATGTTTTTTGAGTCTAGGAGGCCAATAATAGGGGGGGAACCCTAAAAAGCCTATGGTCCTGCATAACCAAACATCAAGTTGAGTCGAACAGTATTTGATATGTGGCGGTTTCTCGTGCCAGTGCATCAGGAGGCACCAGACAAAAAAACTGTAGTGATTTCAAATCATTCGTAAGTTCTTATGTATATAATCAAGAAAACTTTCATCCATTTCTAAACCTTCATTTTTCGTTACAGTTGTGGAGATCAAATCCTATTCCAAGGAGGTCAAACTTTAAGAAGGAAGAATCATTGAGGATATTAGTTAATGGCTGATATTAGAGGATAATAAGTCTTGGCTGACATTCTTCCTCATAGTGGCCAATTAACCTAATCTGTACATTTTTATTATGGGAATGCTGGAAGAAATCTCAAGTACCCAGAAAAAAAACAAAAAAACAGAAAACTATGTAAACTCCCTGCATACAGTAGTAGCTGGCAAATGAACTCGGTGGTCTCTGGGGCTTTAACATTGCTAATTGCTTCAGTACTGTGCCTTTATTGTAAAAAAGTTGTCATACTAAGTATTGCTAAAATATGTGAACTGCTTACTATTATGATGCAAAGTAAAGAGATGGGAACTTCGGCTCTTCACTTGAAATTGTTTTAGAAAAGCTTAATTGAATGCTTACATGGAAACTGACAAGTTAGATCAGGCTGAGTGACAAGTTCTTATTAAAAGATTGTCACTTACATTGAAAACAAACTTTCAAGTCACAGTGTAATTTTGTATTTGTATTGTTTTTGTAGTAGACTTAAAAGTGTGAAAACTGGAAATATTTATTTTTCATTTTACATCTGAATAAAATTGCTAATATGATTGTAGAGGCAGAATTTGAGTTACAACAATGTAATGCTCCATTCGTTTTGTCACATCAGCCTTGTATTCATTTTAATGGGGAGGACGAAACACAATTTTAACAACTGATTAAAAATGTTTTTAACAATTTTCTTTTTTACATGACATAGAATATAGCCACTTCCTTTTCAGACTCATCCAGAGCTTGTCAAAACAGTATTAAAATAAATTTTTGTGATTTAATAACATCCGTCCATCTTCTCAGCCCACTTATCCAGGGCAGTGTCACAGGGCAGCTGGAGCATGTCCTAGTAATGATCGGGTGCAAGGCAGGAATAATCAATGGACACTGGCACCACTCCATCACAGTGCAAATACGTATAAACTTGCACACTGGCATAGATAGTAATTTCTGAAAATGCCTAAACGTTGTTTAATTAAAAGTAGTTTTAGCCTCATTAAGCTTCTGTTGGATTGAGGGGTTTTCTAAATGTTTCACTGTGATTTAATGGCAGCAATGAGATTAGCTTCAAAACCTCAGGTTGAAATCCCTGCCCAGTATTGCCTGGACATTTTCTTCACCTTGCAGTGAATAAGCAGGTTAGAACATTTCTGTAGATCCAGTATAGATTTGGTTCTGTACAAAATACTTTTGGGTGAAATACAGGTGAGATGACCATGAATTGAAGTAAATGGATTCAAATATGGGTGGATGGATTTTTGTTATTGAAAAAGAATATGAGTAGAAGTGATATCCGAGCCCAGGTCTGAAGACAATTAAAAAGAACAAACCTGCCAGTTTTAAATGCAGTATTTACTTAAATAATCCTTTTTATTATTGATGTATTTTTCATTTAAGGGTGGTAGAGCTGTTAGCATTGATTTACAAACTCCAGGAGTTGGGGTTTGATTCTTACCTCGGCTACTGAGTATGTGAAGTCTCCATGATTATTCCTGGATTTTTGAGGCTTTCTCACTGGGTACCTTGGTTTCTTTCCAGTATTTCAAAGATGTGCAAGTTTGGATAAATGGTTTGGTATTAGTATGTACAGTAGTACATGTGATTGCTTTATATCATTTTAAAATTGCATCATATAATCATACTAATAGCAGTCAATTTCTGCTGATCATTTACTCTGCGTTAAATATAAATAGAAAAAGAATGCATTATCATTAGGTATAATAGAATATATTTGTTCTGTATCATTAATTTTTGCAATGCCATACAGACATGCCTTCTTCTTAAATGTGAATATATGTTTTAATATATTTTGCCTATTGCTTATAAAAAAGCTGCAATATGAGGAATTTTCTCTGTAATGTTCATTTTAGTATAATAATGTTTTCTGTGCTTAGTAATGGAGGTGACCTTATGGGCTGCACTTCTAATATGCATGCTACTCCAATTTCTCAAGCAATAGATACATTACAACACTTGCAAAAGCTTATCCCCTGTGCATGCATCAATTTGTCTCTGTTTAAAGTTGCAATGATTGCAGCATGATGAAGGTGACCTGACAGAATGCAAGGGGAAAAAAAATCTGACATATTAACAGATGATTTCTAACGTAATAAAAGTATCTCAGACATGATTAGTAACTCAAATATATTTCAAATACATCATCTTAGTACCGTTTATTATAAATATAACCCATGTTTATCTTATAGTGATATTCATGCTGTCTTTTGACAGCACTAAGGTAAAGTTTGTTTAAAAAGCAGCTTATTACTGATTCACTTATTCTAGAGTAAGATTATTCACAGAGTACAGTGAATCTCAATACTGTGGTTGAAATTATCTAAAGCAAACACGTAACAAAATCTATGGATGATGTAACATTCAGTTGCATTCAGAGACATTGTTAACTGTTTAGAAAATTGTTGCATTTTGAAATTTTCTAATGACTTCATCAGTATTTTATTTATTAAATAATACTATAATAGTGTTACTGAAAAATAATAGTGATTATGGAATGTAACTGCATGTGTTAAGAGGGTTGCATAAAATGCTTTAAATGGCACCTGATAACAGAGATTTCTGAGGGTTGTTTTCAAAGGCAGCAGACTCCAGCTCAAGAGATTAAAAAAATTGTGTCAGTTGATGTACTACTTTTAGTTGTTGCTTGTGGAGGGTGTATTGTAATTGAATTGTAGTTGAAACAAAAAAAAATAACATTTTTCAAAGTACTCAATAGAAATTACAAATCTGTGTTGAAGCCTCCAGTTAAAATTGTTGGCTGCATCCATCCCTAATCAATAGCATGTCATTGTGGCACCGTGACAATAAATTATAGTGTCATAAAAATGGTGATTTTCAGATAATGCAGCTGTTGAGGCTGTGTTACTGTAGTGGAAATCCTGAGTACACATTAATTCATCACATGCATAATGTGTCACCAAGCCAAGGCTAGGGAGCTTGTTTCCTCTTCCATTCATTGGTACATGATATCACTCCATTTTTAAACCTGCATTTTTCATTACCGTTGTGGAGAGCAAGCCTATCCCAAAGAGGACAAAGCACTGAGGATATTAATTCATGGCTGATATTACAGGATAATAAATCCATGGTTCACATACTTCTTCAGAGTGGAAAATTAACCTAACCTGCACATTTTTAATATGGGGATGTGGGAGGAAATCTAGACTACCCAGGAAAACAAAAAAAACAGAAAAATACGTAAACTCGATACATGCAGTAGTAGCTGAATTGAACCCAGATCTCGGTAGCTTTATCGTGGCGTTGCTAATTGCTTCATTACTCTGTCTTTATTGTAAAAACTTTTTTATACCAAGTATTGCTAAAGTATGTGAAATGCTAATTATTATGTTGCAATTAAAAAGCTCTACACCTGAAATTGTTTTAGAAAAGCTTAATTGAATGCTTAGATGGAAAATGACAAGTTAGATCAGTCTGAGTGACAAGTTCTTATTAAAAGAT
This sequence comes from Erpetoichthys calabaricus, assembly GCF_900747795.2. NCBI lineage: Eukaryota > Metazoa > Chordata > Cladistia > Polypteriformes > Polypteridae > Erpetoichthys > Erpetoichthys calabaricus. The sequence goes on from NC_041396.2 coordinate 67,433,815, forward strand.
TGTCACTTACATTGAAAACAAACTTTAAAGCCACAGTGTAATTTTGTATTTTTATTGTGTTTGAGGTAGTTTTGAATATTTGAGGACTGGAAATGTTTACTTTCATTTTACATTTGCATAAAATTGCTAATATGATTGTAGAGACAGAATTTGAGATACCATAATATCATGCTCCAATTAACTTGTCCTACCAGCTCCATATTCACTTTAAATTGAAGGATGAATCAATGTTTTTAACAATTTTATATTTTTTACTGTACACCACATGCATAATGTGCCACCAAGCCAAGGCTAGTCAGCTTGTTTCCTCTTCCAAGCAACTAGTAGAATGCAGCTGCTAGAATCTTAACTAGGAAAAGAAAATCCGAGCACATCTCTCCAGTTTTGAAGACTATTAAAATGGTTACCTGTGCCATTTAGAATTGACTTTAAAATACTGCTTATGGTTTACAAAGCCTTAAATCATCTCACTCCATCCTATATTTCAGAATATCTTTTACCTTACACTCCAAATCGTAACCTTAGATCTTCAAATGAGTGTCTACTTATTATTCCAAGAGCTAAACTTAAAAGAAGTGGTGAGACAGCCTTCTGCTATTATGCACCTAAAATCTGGAAAAGCTTAACAATAGAAATTCACCAGGCTAATATGGTGGAGCACTTTAAAAAACAGCTAAGAACACATTACTTTAACATGGCTATCTCATAGCTTCATTTTTGGTTAATCCTGATACTCTGTATATGCATTTAATTATCATTTTCATTCATGGTGGCTCTGAAATCCGTACTAACCCCTACTTTCTCTGCTGTTCTTTTTCCGGTTTTCTGTGGTGCCGATCTGTGCCACCACCACCTAATCAAAGCAACGTGATGTCCCTACATTGATGGATTAAAGGCCAGAAGTCCACATGACCGTCATCATCAAGTTCTTCCATGTGAACCCTGAATACAATGAGGACTGATTGTGAAGTCATTTATGTTAGGTAGAATGCCTAGTGGGGGTTGGGCAGTCTCGTGGCCTGGAACCCCTGCAGATTTTATTTTTTTTCTCCTGCTGCCTGGAGTTTTTTTTGTTTTGTTTTTTCTGTCCTCCTTGGCCGTCGGACCTTACTTTTATTCTATGTTAATTAGTCTTCCCTAATTCTATTTTCTTATTTATTTTGTCTTTTTTCTCTTTCATCATGTAAAGCACTTTGAGCTACGTCATGTGTATGAAAATGTGCTATATAAATTAAATGTTGTTGTTGTTGTTCCAGTCATTGCTACCTAAGTCAGATTTCTTATGTTTTTTCTTTTTTTTTTTACGGTCACAAATATGTAACTTAGCCAGTATGATTTTATGGAACAGGAAAATTAGACTGCTGTGACAGAGGGTCTTGCGACTGTGCACCCACGGGGTTTTTTTTTCAATAGACACCATTTCAAGCATAAGCCATTATAACATGCACAACTCTGCTGGTGTTTCACTATTTTTTGTTCAGGAGCAGTTGATGAAAAGTGAAAAAGCGTATATACAACATATAAGTAGATGCAACTTCTTTCAAGGAAAATTTTAAATGATACACTAATCTGTAATTGAAGTCACACAGAATATTTCCTTGCTTTAAGACAGTAAAGTTTGAAAATGTGGCAGTGCTTTTCAATGGGAGTTTTGAAAATTTCTAAACTTTGTTAGTGCCCTGTGTTCTATATGAAAGATATCTCAATGAAATTGAACTTCTCTTTAAAATATCATGAATTAGTGTAGAGAATTTCTAAAAAATTGGCCAAGAGCCAAGACAGACATGAGAACAACAATAGGTGCTTTTGACATTATATATGAATGTATCTAAAAGAGAGTTGCTTCCAAGTAACTGTGTCAAATCTTCCAAATTTGACTCATATAAAGTATATGTATGAGTGTTGTCATATGAGAAAATACGGCATGACTTTTACGGGAGTGAATTTTAAGGGTGCATCTCTGGGTGAAGAATTTAGCATATCATACTTTTCCACCTCCAGAACAGAAGATCCAGAAGAGGAGCCATAGCCAGAGATAATATACTTGTTAATTTGGGACCCACAAGCCAAAGTGGCATGCTTTATAAACTCCTGATACATACCTTAATCCTTGTACTACACTAAATATCAGGTATCTTGGATGTTAAACAGTTTCCATTTGGTGACCCAGGGGGGTATTTTTCGTACGTGGATTACTCGTTTAGCCGGATGTAATTGTTGACGATTTGGCCTGATCCTGGATCTGTCAGTTTTTCGAAACTCTTGCTGGATGTGTTGTCATAGCAGCACATCCAAATCCTCAAACCTGCTCGGAGCAGGTTTATTCTATGTAAACAAGGATTAGCTCACACACATAATCAGTGTCCGTGCGTGGAATTCATTCGATCATGGCCTCGCCGTTCATGAATGAGCGACCAATTGATATCGGTGCACAAATTATAAGAAGAGAATTTCATATAGAGAGGGTTTTGTGTGATCGGCAAGATCCTTTATTGCTCCCGGAGGAAATTCTTTTCGAAAGATACCGCTTTAGCCGAGGGGTAATATTGTACCTCAAAGATTTATTAGCTCCTTATATTCGAAGTCAAACTCGGCGAAGTCGGGCTCTCACAACAACACAGACAGTATGCATTGCTTTGCGGTTTCTTGCAAGCGGCACTTTTTTATATACTGTAGGCGATGCAGAAAATCTATCTAAAAGTGCAGTTTGCCAGGCAATTCGTAAAGTCTGTTTGGCTCTGAAATATTTTCTTCAGGTTTTCATAGTGTTTCCTGGACACCTGCATGTGCAGACAATAAAAGAGGCGTTTCATGCCATTGCAGGTAGGTAATACACAGGCAAAAACATCCAAAGTTCCATGAAGAACCTCACAATCAGCCTAACATTCTCATTACCCAGGATTTCCAAATGTGATTGGGGCACTGGATTATACGCAGATCCGAATAATCAGACACAGTGTCTTCATCAAATATTTGACCTTCGTCAATATCTCGTTGGTCAGACACAGGTTCTAGGGATATGACATTCCCTGCAACTGACCCAACAAAAAAGAGGGCTATATGGAACATACCTATGGCACACATCGATGACAAATATATGCAATGACCATCCTTTACCTGAAATGAAGTGACCACTGCATCCTGCCACTGGTTCTGAGGAGGAGCTTCCCCCTGGAATGCCCTCAGAAACAGGGCGATGGGCATTTGCTGGAGAGCCAACTCTTCTGCAGGGGTTAGGTCTGCACCGCATGGACCTCCACCTGTTTTTTGCTTGTCTGCCTTCTTATTAGCTTTAGAATTCATGTTTTTATATTATATATGATTCTTTAATGTCAACAATTCTTTAAATAGTTATATACCAATATTTACCAGTTTGAAGTATATTCTTGTACTTCACCTTAACCTGTTCCCATGTTCTCCTTGTGCTCACATTTGATCTGGAATTATGACATATTAAATAATAATTAATCTGACACATAGGAAATGAAACACTGCATTCAGTAAGTACAATGCACACTACTTAGCGTTTAATTTGTCGGCCACTTTTTGCCAGCCGTCTTTTCTGGTTTGGGCTGCTTTTGCAGTGTTACCCCTTGTGCATATTAAATCTTTGTTACAGCCTATCAAAGACATGCTGATCATGTTTTCTAGACTCAATATATATGGGCTTTTCACTCAGCGCGGGCACGCGCATTGATTAGATCCAGCTAAACTGATCTAATACACGGCTGCATTTGAAAAACCGACCTACCCCGGATGAGTGTCACTGGCATTAACTTATCCAAGATGAGGCACCTGATCTCGGATGATTTAAGAAACGTACGAAAAATACCCCCTCAGTGTGCTGCATTGGATCTGCCAAGTAAACAATTCTGTCTATTGTATTTTGAATTTGACTAGGATTATTTAGTGCTGTTATTATAGCTACCATCTACTATTAACTAAATATCTTTCCATCATCTTGGTTGTATTTAAGAGAAACAACTCTTACAGGTGCCAGTGTTTTGTTGCTACGATACTGCATGTTAGTAAACATGTGAGGTGTGCAACAACAACAACAATATTTATTTATGTAGCACAGTTTCATACAAATGATGTAGCTCAAAGTGCTTTACATGATGAAGAATGAGAAAGAAAAGACAAAATATAAAAAATAAAATTAGGCAATACTAATTAACATAGAATAAAAGTAAGGTCCAATGGCCAGAGAGGACAGAAAAAACAAAAGCTCCAGACAACTGGAAAAAAAAATATAATCGGTAAGGGGTTCCATGCCATGAGACCGCTCAGCCCCCTCTAGGCATTCTTCCTAACATAAATGATCTCAATCAGTCCTCATGGTTTTCAGGCTTCACATGGAAGAACTTGATGATGACAGTCATGTGGACTTCTGGCCTTCAATCAATCAATTTAGGGACATCATGGTGCTTTGATCGGGTGGTGGTGGCGCAGATCGCCACCACAGAAAACCAGAAAAAGAACAGCAGAGAAAGTAGGGGTTAGTACGGATTTCGGAGCCACTATGAATGATAATGATAATTAAATACAGAATATCAGGGTTAAACCATGAAGCTATGAGAAAGCCATGTTAAGCTACATCACAGTGATTGGATATTTAAACCACAAACTACATGTCAACTGGGATACGAACTTTGTTTAAATAAAGGAAAGACTTTACAAAATAAAATGATCTTTGAGGGAAAAAAAAAGAAAAACAAAATAATAAAATATTTAGGCTTCAACCTGTGCTTATTTAATGAACATTTTTGTTTTTCTTTTGTTTAGAGTGTCAGGTTAACTTTAGATATTGTCCTTAAAGTTTCTCTCCATTACTCATCCCACCTTTTACATTGAATTGAACTCAACATAAGTTTCGACTTTTTAAAAATGAAAGCAGCTCTTCATAATTTGAAGAGAAGCCAGGAATAATGTGTTAAAATTGCAATCAACCAAAACCAATTAAATGTTTTCTAGGTAGTTTACTCCAAACCCTGCCAATTCCAGACAGATAGTGGCAACACATATCAACGGATTTTATACTTCTCTAGGTTACCATAAAATTGTAGTGGTAGTAATTAGATATTTCAGCTCCTAAACAACTCCTTTTTTACAAAAGCTTTGTACCACCTTAGAAATAAAATTATTTTTCCAGTGCTTATACTATCAGATCACGGTTCCAGTTTAAACCTAAAGAACTTGTTTCAGTTTTTGTCTAAGAACTAAGGTGAATGTTCCTTGTAGATAAGAGATATTTTGAGATTGATGGTTACACAGAAAGAATAAATGAAGAAATGCCTCTGATGTAATGCTGGTACCTTCCAGTTCAGTAAGAAAAACATCCACCTTTAACAAAACATACCAGAAATATTCATATAGTGATAGCAAACAGAATCACACCTTTTGAATGCATGGATGAATTCAATGCTCCCTGTCCCTCTCTTTTTAATTTCCTGATTGTTGGTGCCAAGATGCACCTACTTATCAAGATGGACAGAGGGAGCTGCTTTTTCAGAATCTGGATCTAGGCATTGTTCCCTTTAAAATATTTAAATTAGGCCAATAACTTACAAGATGGCTTTACCAGCATGATATGTCATACAAAGTTCAGTTCTTGTTTCACATTTAAAGCCTTTTTTCACTGATCCCAAATTTTAATTTCCTTTGATTTCTTCTCCAATTGTTGGTGATGGTGAATCGGAATATGAGACAAATAAGATTATTGCCTCCTATCACATTGGTGGTAGGGTTCACTGGACATGGATCCTAAACACATTCCTTAAAAGCAGCTAGTGATGATGATGTTCATATTTTCGGATTTGTTTTTAAGTATTGTGATTAGCATGATTCAAAAGAAATTGCAGCAAATTTTCAAAAAGATTGGATTTAAAAAGTTTATTGACTGCAAAATCAATAAAGTCAAGGAATACAATAATAATGTACTGGGAAATAATGTGAAGAAATACAACAACAAGAAACTATGGCCAAGTGAAGCTCAAAAAGCCTTCAAAATACAAAAGGTTCTAAAACTTCTAAAAAGGCCAAAGGCCTAAGTACTAAAAAGACTAAATAACTAAACTGTGAAAAAAGTCTGAATACTCAAAACAGACAAATACCCAAATACTAAATAAATTCAAACAGACAAAAATTCATAAAAGCAAAGCTGACCTGAGAATACAAGAATAAAGGAGACCAACAAAACAAATACTCAATGCCTCAGCAATTAGCCCTGTATGAATGACAAAAATAGAATGCGAGAACGCTATAATTAAAGCTGATGATAAAAGTTGATTGCCACAAGTGAAAAGATGTAATAAATTATACATTTAGAATCAATAAAGCAATTACACTTAAATAGCCAAGAATATAAAGTATCGCAGACCAAATTCTTTTTTCTTTTTCTTTTCAATTAGACAGATATTCACAAAAGACCTCAGTATGTGCGTCTCGGGAACTGCAGGTCTGACATTGAGGTCAGCAACACAGGAGCGCCACAGGGGACTGTACTTTCTCCGGTCCTGTTCAGCCTATATACATCAAACTTCCAATACAACTCGGAGTCCTACCACGTGCAAAAGTTCACTGACGACACTGCTATCATGGGCTGCATCAGGAGTGGGCAGGAGGAGGAGTATAGTAACCTAATCAAGGACTTTGTTAAATGGTGCAACTCAAACCACCTACACCTGAACACCAGCAAAACCAAGGAGCTGGTGGTGGATTTTAGGAGGCCCAGGCCCCTCGTGGACCCCGTGATCTTCAGATGTGACTGTGTGCAGAGGGTGCAGACCTATAAATACCTGGGAGTGCAGCTGGATGATAAATTGGACTGGACTGCCAATACTGATTCTCTGTGCAAGAGAGGACAGAGCTGACTATACTTCCTTAGAAGGCTTCCGTCCTTCAACATCTGCAATAAGATGCTACAGATGTTCTATCAAACAGTTGTGGCGAGCGCCCTCTTCTATGCGGTGGTGTGCTGGGGAGGCAGCATAAAGAAGAGCGACGCCTCACGCCTGGACAAACTGAAGAGGAAGGCAGGCTCTATTGTAGGCATGGAGCTGGATAGTTTGACATCTGTGTCAGAGCGACGGGCGCTGAGCAGGCTCCTGTCAATCATGGAGAATCCACTGCATCCACTAAACAGTATCATCTCCAGACAGAGGAGCAGCTTCAGCGACAGACTGCTGTCACTTTCCTGCTCCACTGACAGACTGAGGAGATCGTTCCTCCCCCACTCTATGCGACTCTTCAATACCACCTGGGGGGGGTGGGTTATGGGGTAAACATTAACATTATTCAAAGTTATCGTCTGTCTGTATACCTGCATTGTTATCACTCTTTAATTTAATATTTTCTTTATCAGTATGCTGCTGCTGGAGTATGTGAATTTCCCCTTGGGATTAATAAAGCATCTATCTATCTATCTATCTATCTATCTATCTATCTATCTATCTATCTATCTATCTATCTATCTATCTATCTATCTATCTATCTAAAATAGATGAGTCTTCAATTGCTTCATGAATACATTGAGGGTGTCAGCATATACTACACAGGACCTCCTTACAGGTATGTAATAACCCGCCGGGACAAGAGGGGGCGCTATTATTAACAATGTCAATTACTTCTCTCCCCACATTGTCGAGAAACTGCTCAGTGAAGGCAACTGACACCACCCCTTCTGGTTCATCCCCCCAATAAAAGCCTGAGCTTCCCAAATGGAGGTGTCATTTCTGGCAAGAGCAGCCAGCCAGATGGAGCTCTGTTACCAAAGTGATCTTGTTTCTGGCTAACCAGCCTAACTACCTTGTTTTCAGTTTATTTCCTGTTTTGTGAGGCACAAATATATATGTTCAGTTCAGTTTATGGAGCTGTCATTCTTGCACTATATATATATATATATATATATATATATATATATATATATATATATATATATATATATATATATATATATATATATATACATATACATATACATATATGTTTCTCTTACTCTCTCAAGCCTTTGTAAAGTTTTCATTTCCCAATGGAAACAAATAGAGTATCTATCTATCTATCTAGTCTGGGGCCAGTGCAGATTTTAAACAGGACTCTGATTCCTGCACCATCAGCTGCAGTACTAAGAGGCTCCACCCCTACAGGCTCAACATAGAGGAAGGGGAGAAACTAAATTAATATAATAAAAGGACAACAAGATTAATGAAAAACAACATAAAAGAAAATAAAGTTCCAAAAATAACATTAATAAATAATTAAACGGTTTACAAAAATAAACAGAGTAAACAAGTTAAAAATGCCAAGAAAGTGATGGAATGGTTATAGTAAATTCCATAGTTTTTCTCACAAAAACTGATGGACATGTATAGAGCATATCTTAGACAAGGGGCTCTGTTATGATTAAAGTTTTGTTTTGTTTTTTCAGCTTTTTTATGTGTGTCTCCATTTTGCTACAATGAAGCTGCATGTTTGTATTTGTGTGAATCATGTGCTGATGATGTGTAATGCTATGTTCGTCAGTTATCTGCTGAAAGCTAGGAATACTGCTTTCAGGTCTGGGGATGGGGCTCTTTACAGTGTAGCCAGAGCGAACCTGAAGAGAGACATCCGAGAGGCCAAGGCAGCGTACAGAAGGAGGATAGAGGACCATCTGAGGAGCAACAACACCAGGCAGGTGTGGCAGGGTGTCCAGCACATCACCGGCTACAAATCCAGCAACTCCTCGGCCGCTGAGGGAGATGCTTCTCTGGCAGAGGAGCTGAACATCTTCTTTGCCCTCTTTGAGGCGACACCAACAGCAGCTCCATCACAGCAGCCTGTTCACAACAGCAATATACTCATGGTGGAAGAGTGTGAGGTGAGGCAGGTGATGAGGAAGGTGAACCCAAGGAAGGCTGCAGGACTCGACGGTGTGGCTGGACAGGTGCTGAAAGACTGTGCAGATCAACTGGCCGGAATCTTCACTAGGATTTTCAACCAGTCCCTGTCCCAGGCCACTGTCCCATCCTGCCTCAAGTCCTCCATCATTGTTCCACTGCCGAAAAAATCCATCACGAACAGTCTGAATGATTTCCGCCCCATGGCACTCACATCTGTCATCATGAAGTGCTTTGAGAAACTGGTGCGGAGCCATATCATCGCCTGTTTGCCAGCAGACCTGGACCCATTTCAATTTGCTTACAAAGCAAAGAGATCCACGGGGATGCTGTGGCCACAGCCCTTCATGCTGCCCTGACCCACCTGGAGAAGCAGAGGAGTTACGCCAGACTGCTCTTTGTTGACTTCAGCTCGGCGTTTAACACCATCCTCCCACAACGACTGGTGTCCAAACTGGCTGATCTGGGACTTCCATCACTCACCTGCAGTTGGATACTGGACTTCCTGTCTGGTTGCTCCCAGAGGGTCAGGCTGGGTCTCCACACCTCCACTGCTCTCAGCCTCAACACCAGGACGCCGCAGGGTTGTGTGCTCAGCCCGCTCCTCTACACCCCCTACACATATGACTGTGTCCCCACTCACCATAGCAACAAGATTATAAAGTTCGCAGATGACACAACGGTGGTCGGACTCATCTCGGGCAAGGATGGTGAGCTGGCATACAGAGACGACGTGGAGCGGCTGTCAGAGTGGTGCACAGTCAATAACTTGCTCCTCAACACCACAAAAACGAAGGAGCTTGTTACTGACTTTAGAAAAAACAAAACTGACATCCAGCCACTCATCATTGGCGGGTCCTGTGTGGAGAGGGTCCCGGTGTTCAGGTTTCTGGGCATTGAGCTGGAGGATGACCTGACCTGGAGCACTAACACCAAGGAGCTGCTGAAGATGGCGCAGCAGAGACTGTATTTTCTGAGAATTCTCAGAAAGAACCATCTCCCCAAAAATCTGCTCCTTGCCTTTTATCACTGTTCCATCGAGAGTGTGCTCACGTATGGACTGTGTGTGTGGTACGGCAGTTGCACTTCCTCAGAAAAGAAAGTGCTCCGCAGGGTCGTCAGGACAGTGGAGAGAACAATTGGTTGTACCCTCCCCACTCTAGAACAAATCTACACCTCCCGATGCCACAAAAAAGTAATAGACATTTCACAGGATTCATCACATTCCAGTCATTGCCTCTTCTTCCAGCTTTTGCCATCGGGCAAGAGATACAGAGCAATGAAAACCAGGACAAACCACCTTAAAAACAGCTTTTATCCAAAAGCAATCATGGCCCAGAACTCAGAATAAAACTGCTCCATATCATTCTCCCAATGTGCAATATAGACCTTAAGTCAACAAGTGCAATTTGTATATTTTGTAAAATAGATAGATAGATAGATACTTTAAAGTATTTATTATTATTTAAAGTATTTTTATTACTATTCGGTTTTTAACTCTTATGCCTCACACTGAATCGACTGCACCTTCAATTTCGTTGTTCCTTTGTAAAAGTGACAATGACAATAAAGATCTATCTATCTATCTATCTATCTATCTATCTATCTATCTATCTATCTATCTATCTATCTATCTATCTATCTATCTATCTATCTAGCCCCAGAGTATATGTCAATATGCTTACATTTTGTTTAAATAAAGTAAACACAATGCAAAACAATTCTATTCTTCAGCAATCTCAGATCTCAACCTGCTTCTGATTTTTCTTCTTAAAACCATCTAAGAATGTGTCCGTTGTAGAATTTGTTCTGTTTTTTACTACCAGATTTTTCTCACTGCACCTGCTGCACTTTAAAAGTAAATATGGAAGGTTGGCCTGTTGTGCGAGCCGTCATATAACCAAAGCTAACATTAACTTTTTTATATATGCACTGTAGCTGTAGGAGTGTAAGGCAAGTTCAAGCATGGGTAAAACGCGTGCTGAAAGAAATCCCTCAGTCCAAAAGTTTGTTTTAAAATATTTAGTGAAAATTCCAAGCAAATAATCCACACAAGGATAAAGAAAAAAGGTGGTTACACACATAGAATAAAAGGCAAAACATTAGAAAAAATGTCTCTTCTCTAAACTTAGCTTTTCTTGTGAAACTTTACTTGTTTCTATACTTAAAGATGCTTTACTTCATCTTCTGTACACTTTAAATGTACAGCGCTGTACATTCAATAAAGTATGTTGTCTTTCATATTACTTGGCACTTAATACACGCAAGACACACAAGTCATGCAAGGCACAGTATAAAACCATGTGCCCTCAATGCCTTACACCTGGCAAGGCAGGTCACTAACTGAGTATAATGTATAATCAGAGAAGCTAGAAATGATTAGAATATACCAATTCTATTCTGCCTATGGGGGTTGTAGGAAACTCCCATAGATTATGCACTAATATTTAGGCAAACATTTTATATAACTGAAATAACCGGCAAATGGCTCTTACATGCACTGTGGATATATCATAACCTTTCTTATTTTATCATGCCTAATTCTCACTCCTCTCCTAACCAGACCTTGGAACTTAGAATCATAAAATCTAATCACAATCTCAGTCTTCGTGTTACACAGATATTGTTATGTTAATTTATATGGTAATTATAAAAAAATGACAAAGACACCCAAAGATAAGATTATGATAATAAAAAGAAAAAAATTATCAAAGCCTGAAACTAGAAGTATACTACTTTGTTCAGATCTCCCTGGCACACTCAGCACATCAAACACGTTTTCATAATAAGCAGCATGTTACAAGATTAATCTAAAAATATCAATGTCAGTGGGTAGCAGACAGTGTTCCTCCTTTTACAGATTTAATAGGGTTTTATTTTAGGATTAAGTGTTTTTATACATTTATTGAATATATGCTAAAACACTGAAAAATGAGATTATATTTGATAAACAAATCAAACAATCACTCAGGAACATTCCTGTTTTATCAAATGAAAATAAGCGTCTTTCATTTACACACAATGGAATTGCTATATAAACACTTCAGTGGACCTGATAAGAAACCATGTAAAAACATTTGATTTGATCCATCTACTTTTATCCTTCTGCCAGAATCTGACATAGTGTAGATGCCAATGCCACATAATGGCCAAGTAGTATACTATAATTAAAATGGCTGCATTTAATTCCAATTAGTCCACAAGACATCACAACTGTTATACAATGCCCTGAAAATCAACAGACACAAATGCCTGCCGACAAAGAAAAAACAGCTTTTTATATGTCCTGAAACTTCTAAAGAGAACACTGCGAAGCTCTGAAGCATCTATGAGCACTTCCTTCATTTAGTCAGTCTACCAATTCTTAGTAAATGAAAGGGTTCCAGCTGAGGAAATGAGACATGAATGTTCTCTACAGCTTTAAAACAAAAGAAGAATAACAAAGCTATTAGACAGTATAATTAAGCTCCCTGTAAATTAACTGAGTTTGTATTTCTTTCTATGCCTTCTCAAACACATTGTTGCATTGAATATGTTTAATAAAATTGACAATATATTCTAAAACAAAATGGCTATCTTAAATCTGAATGCCCACTGAGATTGGCATGGAGGACTGTCTGATCTACAATTATTGAACAACAATTTTACCAGTAAATAGATAGCAGCATACAGCAACTTTCTCAAAAGAATAATTTAACCCATTTTTCTATTCAGGGACACAGAAAGTTGAAGCAATGATCAAAATGAAGCAAGTTAAACCACTGTGCCACCCACAGATGTAAAACAATGCAATCAGTTTCTAGAACAAAATGGAGAGAATGTATGTTGTCAAGTAAAGAACAAGCTGCTACAATGGAATTATTATCCAACAAAAGTCTGCATCAATTTAAGCTTGTGATTTATTCTGACGACAAAAGCTTCAAATGTCACTATCTCTTATAATGCACTTAAAACAAAATTTTTAAAGTATACATTGCTGTGATAGCAGTGTTAGCCACTAACCACTGCATTGATGTTTTCATGTTTCTTAGACTTTTTTAAAAAGTAAAATTACACAAAACCACTAAATCTGAAAATTGTTATATAATTTGGAAAGAAAATTAACAGTCACCCTTGATTTATGGGAGAAGGAATACTGAAGAGGAAAAAACGAATGGGTAGGTTTATGTGGTATGTAATTTTTCATAGGGAGTGAAGCTACTGATTACGCTTCCTAAACTGTATCTTTTTACACAAGCTGAATGGAGGTATAAACACAGGTCTGTATACGTTCATAATGAGCATCCTTTTTAGGAAGATTTACATACAATAAGATAAATATCTACTTCGATTGTCATGTTTGCCTGTCTGGCTGTCAATCTGTCTGTCCTTATGAAACAACTTGGTTTCACAGCCTATACATAACATATATTATTCAGTCAACAGTTTATTTTAGAACATAATACAAGGGAATAATTGTTTAACACTAGAATTACCAAAGCCTACGAAAAAACTTGTAATCCTGGCCCACCTTAAATCCTTTCGCACCTCTTCATCAGCGTCTTTTGTGTTGTAAATGTGTCAATCAACAAAAGCAGCAAGCAGCCTGTTATCCCATCCACCCACCAATGCAGAAAGGGCAGAAAGTTCTCTCAGCTCAAGTCTGTTTACCTGCGTGTGAGTTGCCTGGAGTTGTACAGGGTAAATAATATATTGTTATTTGGAATTCATGCATTTCATGTGTGTTCTGTGTCTACAACAATCTATGTAAACACATCGTTAAAACAGAAACGTGTTTCATGTTTTAGTAATAATTTACTAAATTAATTTAGTGTTGTTTTGCATTGAACAACACTAATTTACACCCATTACTTTAACACACACACTATTTTCCAAAGTGGTTAATGCAGAAGAAAAAAGCTTTATCCTTTGTTTGACAGAAGAAACAAAAACCTTTATGAAGAGAAAATAAGTCTTAGCAAGTTGAGAAGAATATTAATAACGCAACAGCTCTTAGCAGGTCATTTTTCTTACTGTGTTTTTATACCCATACTGAATATACAAATTAAACACCATCAGCTGTAACAAACCACAATTTTTACTAATGATTTCATAAGTATTTAGATTAGGTGGCTGTTTTCACGTTCATTCTATACTGGCCTGGTGAACATAGGGAAACCAAAGACCTATCCCACAAAAAAAAAACAACCTTTTAATTATTAGAAAAAACAGAAAAACTGTTTAAATCCAAATAAAGACAAGAAACTAAAAACTGAAATAAAAAACAAACAGAAACTGAATATAACTTTAAAGGGAAAAGTTCCTAATTCAAAAAAGAAAACCTATAAATTATGAAACTACCTAAAAGGCCAGAAAAAAGCAGGGTTAACTGTTGTTCATACTTCTTATATAACTATTGCTATTATGTGCAGTCTTGGTCTAAACTGTGGTTATGGTTGTTGTATAATTTACAGTTTTTGGTATAATGGCATAACTTTCTGGGACATATGATATACAGTAAGTCTAATAGTAGTAGTAATGGTAATATATAGGTTTTGTATATAAATATACTAGCAAAATACCCGCGCTTCGCAGCGGAGAAGTAGTGAGTTAAAGAGGTTATGTAACCATATATATACATAAACATATATACATATATATATACATATCTACATATACACATATCTACATATACATATATATATATATATATACATATACAAATTTACATATCTACATATATATATATATATATATATATATATATATATATATATATATAAATATAGACATACATATATACATACATACATACATTCACATATACATATATATATATATATATATATATATATATATATATATATACATATCTACTTATTGGCTCCTGTATTTAGGATATAGCGGGTTGGATAATGGATGGATGGACATTTGTATGCATAGCCCCATTTGCCCGTTTTCGTTTTTTTTCATTTTTCACTAATATTTCAGCAAACCTGGAACTTGTCAGTTCAAATCCTGGTACTGACACCACTGTGTAACCCTGAGGAAGTCACTTCACCTGCCTGTGCTGCAAAAAACAAAAGTAATGTAACAAATTGTACCTCAGATGTTGCAAGAGGCTGGAATAAAGGCATAAATCAAATAGATAAATATGTATTATACACATAGGAACTATTCATTTATTTTCAGTGAAGTCATCTGCAGCAAACCTTTATAAATGAGGGTTTCTCCTTTTTAGATAGTGCAAACTGTTTCTTCTTCATTGAGGTTTTTTCTTGGAGAGCTTTTTTCATTTCATTGAAAATTAAAGCAGCAGCTGCCAAAATATGTAGCTTTCTTATTAATTTTTCAACATTGTGTAAAATAACTTTATAAAGTAACATAAAAGGTTTAGATAGATAGATAGATAGATAGATAGATAGATAGATAGATAGATAGATAGATAGATAGATAGATAGATAGATAGATAGATAGATAGATAGATACTTTATTAATCCCAATGGGAAATTCACATACTGGTTATCCTTTTACACTAAAATATTAATAAAGAGATACAAAAAAAGTAAAATGCATATGTTGTTTTTCTTTAAGGACATTAAATATTACTGAAGAAACAAAAAAAAAAACTAAAACAGGTAAATGGGGCTATGCATACGAATGGGGCTATGCATACGAACTTAAAAGGTTTAAATAAAACAGAAATATATACCTTTTATTTTTACTTCCTTAACTTGTGGAGGGTGTATCCTGTAGCAAAGCCCTAAGTTTTTTCATGAAAGCCCGTTTCAGTCAATAAGTCTTAAAAACAGGTGTAAAGATATTGATAATAAGCTATGCAAACCCACAAAGACATGCAATCGTTTAAATCAAGGCGCGAGTCGAAAAACACCATCCCATACTATTAGTTAACGATTAACACATTTCTATATGTATTGTAAGCATACAATACAACTGATAATATGTTGCGCTTATTTATCTGGTGTACCAACATTTTTGCGCGTTTAACGGCTGAAATCTAACGTGGTTTGTGCCCTTCAGAATGAAAACAGTTTGCATTCACCTTTTTAATAAAAAGCGAGCTTTTAAGCCTGAGAAATCACTCCGTAAATGCAGACGTTTAATTCTTTATCACTTCAAACAACTGAACTATCCAGAACATTTCAGGCATACATCCAGCATTCAAACTATGAATAAAAAGCACAACTGTTAAAGGAATTCAGCATTTCTTAATTGAAAATGTTCCTTTAATCCTCAACATGTCTCAATGAGTCGTTCTGGCGGTTTTACTTGACATTTGGATATTCTGGTTAATTGTGTATGCAGTTGAGATGTTCTTTCCTGATTTATACTTGTTTTCTCGTTAATATTTGTTTCGCTGGTGTTAGTGTTCTGATTAGAGGTTATTGGTCCTTTGATGTCTCAACAGTTTCTTCTTAGAACAGCTCCTATTACACAATTCCGTCACATACTGGTCTATTGTTTCTCCGCTTTTCTGGAAACATGTAAAAAAACTTGTGCCGCTCAAACGTCACATTGCGCTTTGGGTTGCAATACTTTTCGAATTTTTCAACTATTTTGTTCAATTTCATATTGTCTCCATCTTCTTCAAACTGAAAATTGTTATACACCTCTAGCGCCTCTTCGCCAATTACATGTAAAAGCATAGACGCTTTCATTTTTTCACTTTTCCTATCTGCTTCAATTGCAGCAAGATACAACTTGAATCTCTGTTTAAATCTTTTCCAATTTTCAGCTACATTTCCCTTTAAGTGGAGATTTGGTGGGGGCTGTAATCCTAACATATTTTTTTTTCTCTTTTGCTAGAACGTCTTAGCGCTTTCTGATCACGTTTTCGGGTTACTCACAGACACGAGACTCGCTGAACCTCTTCTTCACATTCCTCTTCCAATCCGCCACTTCTGACACCATGTAGCGATCTTGTTAGGTTCGTAGTTTAATCAATACACAGGATTGAAAGATATAATAACTTTTTAATAGACAGACTTTAGAGACATTTACTGTACAAGTTACTACTCGTTCTTTAGTTCACGCCCATTCTGCTACTTGCATCGGCATTCACAGGCATCACTAATCATTCTGTAAGTATCTCTTAATAGACCTTACTAATCAACTATCATTACAAAATCCAATGTGGTTTGTGCCCTTCAGAATGAAAACAGTTAGCATTTACCTTTTTAATAAAAGGCGAGCTTTTAAGCCTGAGAAATCACCCCGTAAATGCACACGTTTAATTGCACATGTGTTACTTTAATTGCACATGTGTTTAATTGCACATTGCACATGTGCCACTCTTTCGAGACTCCAATTGGTTCAAAATGCGGCTGCAAGACTTTTAACTGGAAGCAGCAGAAGCCAACACATTACACCGATTTTAAAAACCCTACACTGGCTGCCGGTTAGCTTCAGAATTGATTTTAAGATACTCCTCTTAACCTATAAGGCACTAAATGGTCTAGCCCCTGCCTACTTGAGTGTCTTGCTCCATCGTCACAATCCCCCTCGTGTTCTTAGATCCGCAGATCAGCTGCTCCTAACCGTTCCCAAGGCACATTTTAAAGCTCGTGGTGAAAGGGCTTTTTCTGTCTGTGCACCCAAGCTCTGGAACTCCTTACCTTTAGTGGTTAGGCAAGCCACTTCAGTCACCACATTCAAATCACACCTAAAAACGCACTTCTTCACATTGGCTTTTAATTCTTAACCTGTCTTATTCCCACTTGCTTTTTGCTATTTCTCTGTTTTATTGGGTCCCCTGACCTGTTTTTAGTGTCTCTGTTTTAATTCTCTCTTAATGTTTGTTTTTAATATTTTGCTTTTAGTCTTGCTTGTTTTAACTGTACAGCGCTTCGGTCAGTTGTAATGCTGTGTTTTTAAGCGCTTAACAAATAAAAATGGTATGGTATGGTATGTGTTAATATATATGCTTACACAGTATTAAAAGACACTCAAAAATTAACGTCATTTACCTTTGTTCCCGCGTTTGATAAAAGGCAAGCTTTTAAGCCTGAGAAATCACCCCGTAAATGCACACGTTTAATTGCACATGTGTTAATATGTATGCATACACAGTATTAAAAGACACTCAAAAATTAACGTCATTTACCTTCGTTCCCGCGTTTGACTCGTGCTGTAAATCTCTTCCTTGTTTTTAGTTCACGTGATTACGTAGGAGGCGTGATGACGCGATACGTGACTCCGCCTCCTCCATTAGAGTATATGGACAAAAAATAGGTTCCAGTTATGACCATTACGCGTAGAATTTTGAAATAAAACCTGCCTAACTTTTGTAAGTAAGCTGTAAGGAATGAGCCTGCCAAATTTCAGCCTTCCACCTACACGGGAAGTTGGGCAATTAGTGATGAGTGAGTCAGTCAGTCAGTGAGTCAGTCAGTCAGTGAGGGCTTTGCCTTTTATTAGTATAGATAGATATACACTTCCATGTTATTTTAATTAGGTGCCTCTGTTCCTGACTCATAAACCTCTAAACTTCCAAGACTACCTATCTGATTTGGAGTAAAATGGTAAATGGTGACATAACTAAAACAGCCAAAGTAAAGAGGCTGCAACCAAAAGACACATTTAAGAGCTTGACAGACAGAAAAAATGAAAAAGGAGATAAAAAGCCTTGTTTTAGCTCTTTTGAATTAATAGACAGTAGGTCAATACATTTTGAAGTTGGTTAATAAAACAACAGAGAGGTGAAGTGCTTAATCATGCCAATGAAACCTGCATAAAATGTCTCATGCTGAAGAGCTTGATTGAGACATTTCATTTTTAGGTGATCAAAGGCCATTTTTTCTGGATGTAGATAGAAAGAGCCCTTGAATATATTACAGAAAGCATCAATTACATAAGTAGCATAGATTTTAAGTACAAAATTGAGAACAAATAAAGTCGTATTTGCCTATGTACAGTATATCATCTAACAAAGGAAGCAAGGAATAATGAAGTGGAGAGGAATATCAAATTTCTTCTCTTTATATCTCCTTTCACAGTCAAAACCATAAAAAAGTATTTAATCTAACATATGATCAAGTTACAATATGAGATAAAATGTAGTGCACATTTAAAATCTAGATTACTATTGTGGAACGAGCCCTGGACACAGACAGGCAGACATGTTATTTTTGCACCACCACACGTTTATTTACACTAACTTTTATGTACACAGTCCTTAAGTGCATCACAAACCCCAATCTTCCCCAAAGTCCAGGCCAACCACTCTGCCTCTTCGGACCGCCTCCTTCTCTCTTTCTCCGACCTTGTCCTGCTTCCACCCAACTCCAGCCTCGAATGAAGGGAGGCGGCCCCTTTTATCCATACCCGGATGTGCTCCAGGTGTGCACCACCAATCTTTCACTGACACGCCCCAGTGTGGCGGAAGTGCCGGCTGTCTCCCCAGAAGCAACTCCGAGTGTTCCCTCTCTTCTTCCCCCCAGCACTTCCTGGTGTGGCGGAAGTACTGGGGTCCAGAGTCCTTCAGGCAGGGGGACTCCGCCTGGCGGTGACCATGGGCCCCCTACAGGGTAGGGCTTCCAAGCCCTGTACCCGTGGCCCCCAATACAACCAGGGCAGACGCCCCCTCGTGTTCTGGAGGAGGTATGAACCCTCCTCCTGTCTTCCTGGGCATCCCGGCCGGGCATGAACCCCAGCCGGGCACCACACCATATAAATTTGGAATTCCTGGTTAATCTTCAGTAGAAGGCAGGACCACTATATGGATTAACAAAATTGACATACACTAAGGGTAGAGGACACTGGATGAGCTCTTGTTTTTCATTTCTTGGCTGACCAGCCTTTACAATTGAAGAAGCTGATTTTCAGAACAAACATTCAGTTACTGATGGAAATACTGACCACATTGATCATACTTTACTTTTCTACGATGTACCTTACTATTAGTCAGAAATTTTCAACATTCTTGCTTGATTCAGCACACAAGGTTTGTGTTCGACTGTTTTCATGCTTTTTCCAAGCTAAGATTCTCACAATTAACTTTACTTAATTTTTGATGTATATATTAATACTTTAATGGGAATATATCTATATATATTGTCACACACGCGCACTTGGGAGGCAGCCTAAGGGCTTAACTGGGAGTGAAACACGGAGACGGGGGTTGTTAAGTGGTGCTAATGACTTTCTTTCCCCTTCCCTAGACCACCAAAAGGAAAGCCCGCCTAATACTCTGCCTACTTCCAGTCCTTTGCCATGCCTTTCTACAAGAGCTCACTTACTTCCATGATCCCACCCCTTTCTGTCTCATTTCTATACAAGCAGAAGCCTTGATCCTCTTGTTTAGTCTTTGTTTAGACTCAGTCTTGAGTTATTACTTTTTTCTGCTGTTTGCCTTACAGTATACTGGGTGGAATCCCCAAATCTTTATCCTGTTTGTTGTGCTTTCTTCACAATATATATATATATACAATACATATACATGCCATCAACAATCTGTACAGCTAGATACATCACATTTACTATGAATGTAGCGACTAAGAAAGATTTAAAGAGAACAAACACTATCCTACTAATCAGTATAACATAGCTAAAGTTTTCAACAAAAATGAATTTTATCAAAAATTGAAGAAATCAATAAAAGTGTAAAATGGAAGAAACTATGAATCATAGCCCAGTATATGCAGAAAATCCAATTTAATAGCAAAATTAACACAATTTAATGTAATTTATAATAGTATATTGCTAAAGAAAAAAAAGCTGCTGAACAATTATAACACTTAAGTTATTGTGAATGTAGTGAAAATACAATACTATTCATAGTTTACTTATTGGTCTTATAATAGCACAGCATTAGTTCTGACAGTGTTACAGACGAATTAATGATTAAATAAGGGACGTTTGATAATTTCATTTGATTTATGCTGAAGGTTAAATATCACTTAAAATGCTGTCACATAAAGGTTATATCTGAAGAATGTATAAAATATAATGTATTATTGTATAGGTGAGAGTATATAAAGAGTTGTAAAAATATTGTATGATTTAAAAATAGAATCTTTGAAATACTGTATTTCAGTCCTACAATATAGTGAGCAATTATTAATTAACTGAAACAATCTGGTTAAATTTGGTTAAATACAATAAGAGGATGCAGTGAGACATTTAAGCAAATGTAAGCAAAAAAGCTACTGATCAGTATTCTCTTTAGAGTATAGAATGTAGGTTTTAGTAGTCTAAGCAATAATACAATCATGCCATCTCATATTTTAATGAAAGCAGAAATCACTGCTAGATCATATTTTGCACAAGCAGGTAACATTACAAATAGGAAACGAGAAATATTGTCAACAGGATACTATCAAATTTTAAAGAAATGTAAAAAAATAACACCTAATAATCAATTAAAGGCATTGCGACATCGTGGTTTCTTCCACTGCTTCATGCATCTGACATTTTGGGTTCAGTTGAGTTGGCTTCTATCTTGCACTTGATATGGCCCAGATAAGATCTAGACCCCCAAGTTGAGAATGTTATATAACTGTATTAAAATAAGATAACTCAAGCGAACGCTGAAATCCTTCTCAAAATTACTCTGCTACCCCAACATAACTTGCTACCTGATTTGCTACTGTCCCCTCTGAAATATGTAAAATATATAAACAACTGAAAATTGTCAAGTTAATATAAACACACTGTAATACTCAACATGGAATGTTAAATTACAAAATGTGCACAATATAAAATAAATATCCTTGTAAATATTTACAGTTGGCAACAATTCACACATTCATTATTCATGTTGAATTTAACAGATAGATGATGAATTGCAAACAAACAATTCTCATAAACAAAGTCTTTATAGCTATACAATTTCAATATTTAGTTTATGGTATAGAATGGGCTGTCACTCTGTGACCCTGAACTGGAATGGGTGGGCTCAGAAAATGGATTGTAAGATAAAATATCTCAATCCTGGGAACTGGACAATCAAGGTGAATAGGATGAACAGGATTTTTGGGCAGAATTGCCTGTTCTTGTCACAAATGTTCTAATGTACTGTAAAAGTTTAAATATAATTATACTCTAGTGGGCTGGATAATGGATGGATTAATTCAGACCTTTACTTACCCTTAAGGATTTAAACTTTTTCTGAATATCAAAATCACACCTAAAAGTGTTTGTAATTTTTAAGAAGGATTCCGGTTAATAGCTATGCACATTAGTCCTGTTAGTGATTAAAAAGTCTGATGGAATAAAGTTCAGACAGAAGGTTTAATGTAATAATTCATTCATCAAAATCTGAAATTTTTATTTTTAATTTTGCAGTATCCTTATCAGGATTGAGATCTAATTGTAGGACTACATGAGATATGTTTGTGCATTAGGCCATTGATGCCTATCATTCCACAAATGACATTTGGCTGATCCAGTCCATGGACAGATGTGCAGTTAGGACAATAACGTTCTTTGATATTTGTTGGTTTATGAGTTTTTAAAATATCTTATATGATACTGTACAAATGCATTTAAGTTTATTCTTTAGAATTTAACAAGGGACTGTTAATTTACAAGCATAAAACTTTCTGGATCTGAAAATCAAGATGGCTGTTTCTCTTGGATTTATAGTCAGCAGCTGTGAGATTTAACTGTCAAAATGGTGGGTTTTTACTTATCTTAAACCCTACCAAATATTCATAGCCATGAGTCACTTAGAGACAATGAGGCTAAACTCACTTATTGTTACTTAGTTAAATGTTAAAATAATGAGACTTTTGCGAATATGGCTGACGTTCACATAGTAACTACTTCAGTAACTCATTGTGGTAATAAACAAAAAATCTGATCAGCTTGAACTGAGGCTCATTTTTTGATATTTTGAATTATCTAGCTGTGGGAAAGAGCTGGATTTTAGCAGGGTAATTTATCTAATGTTTAGCATTTTTATTAAAATTTCAATATTAGTACTAGTTTGCATATAAACTATTAAAAACATTTATGTAATGTTATATACAGCATAATTGACCAAAACTCATTAGCCAATGCATTTTTAAAAAGTGCCGTTTGTTATTTTGTTTTCCACAATCTGTATAATCCAAATGGTTCCCAGCATGGAGCCTAATAAAGTTTCATTAACTCTTGTCCTCAACATCTGAAGAATAATTAGTCTACCTTTCATTATGCTGTTTGTAAACAACAAAATCAATTGCCATTTTTAATATGTATCTGTTTTTTTTTGTAAATTCATAGACTAGAAATTATAATACTTTTCTCCTCATTTCACAAAAGCTATAAAACTGTAGGAGTAAACAATGGTTCAGCTTTTTAATTTTGTCAGCAGCAGATAAACATTCAGACATTCAAACACTTAAAATTATTATACATACATTCAAAAATGTAATGCTGAATATGCTTCAAACACTAATATTCTTCTGTTTGCCTCCAAAGCAAAAACAGTTGGTTTTGGACTATGAAATATATTTAAACTTTAAAGTGAAAAATTACATACATTGCCATATATTGTAAATTACATTATAAACATGTACTGTTTCTTATAAAAGTTAAACATTATTTTCTGTACTTAAGTAAGTCAGGTGGCATATTTTTTCCCTAATTAGATCTAAACTGGTCCAATGTTTGTGAACTACATATACAGTATATATGTGAAAACGTCCAGTGATGGATTAGTACTCCATCCAATGACCCTACCTGTTTTGTGCACTAATGCTGCAAGAATAGAAATTAAACAGGCTTGATAATGGATGGATGAGCTTGAAATGGATAGATGTGCAGTAAAAAATGTATGCATGAAAACATATTGCTGATGTAAAGGAAAAGAGCAATGTCTGAAGGTATGAAAACATGAAATGACTTCATTGTGAATATTCACAGCTCTACAGTATTTGGTTATTCCTGATCTGCAAATGGAAGCCTTGTATCATCTATGCTTGCTCTTTGTTCATTTTGATGTTGTCGTGTCCAGGTGTGGTGGCCTGTTTGAAATTTATTGCTTTTTTTTAGAAACAGTATTTATATTGAACTAGACATTAAGCCTGTTACAATAACGGGCTTTAGAAGAGTAGTGCATAAACATTAGTAGGAACAGTCTATATTAAATGGCAAGGGACCTTGAACTCATTCTGTTTCTTGTCTTAATTTTTTTTTGTCAAAAATATTTTTGCAAGAAGCCTAAAGTAAAATAATAATAAAAATAAAATAGAAACGTATATGACAATACAGTAAGTATAATTAGTATTACATTTATCCTCTCCTCTGTGGCTGTTGATTGATGTGTTGTGTCTGTTTGAAGATCTCCTATCCTGCCTCTCTTTATTTTAGCTTGCTGTGGTGTCTCTCCAGCAAGTACTGTGCAGTTCTCCAGCAAGTATTTTAATCTGTGCTGGCGTGCAGCTGATTATTGTATGTGTGGCGTCTCCCCAGCAACAGATTTTATGTGCGCAAAAATCTCAGTACCCGATTGTATTTTTCGTGCCTTATGTTTTAGGTGTTACCTCATTTACCGAAATCCGATTGGATCTGCCGCGCGATATTTTATAGATCCCGCCCTCTCTGTCTTGTGTGACGCGTCAGGTGGCCTTTGAAGCATCTGCTAGAGGCCGGTGGCTCTGCCACTCATTTCACCTTTCCCTGTACTTCCGCCTTGTCCGTAATATGCATTTAATTTTCTGTCACAACAGTGGGCAATCAGCAGAGTCTACCCAGGAACTGATGTAATGTGTGGCGTCTCTCCAGCAAGTACTGTGCAGTTCCCCAGCAAGTATTTTAATCTGTGCTGGCGTGCAGCTGATTATTGTATGTGTGGCGTCTCCCCAGCAACGGATTTTATGTGTGCGGCCGCGAGTACCCAATCAGCACTCTCCCCAGCAATGATGTTCTTTATTAAAGAGTGCCCCGCACATGCGCACTTCACCAGAAGACACACACACACGGACACATGGACACACACAGGGATTTTATTAAAGAGGATAACTTTTTTGTAAATCAAGCAACAAATAGTTCTTAAAGACACATACTGAAATGTCTTTATTCTTTAATTACTTTTTATGAAATGTTTTGACAAAGTATGATCACACAGATCTTTGGCATTCACGTATTCCTTAAAATATGGCAAGTTTAACAGAAAGCCCGGATTTTATTTTATATATACATAAACAAAAAAATGATTTTTGTAATTTCATGGTGATAAAACACATTTTTTACTTGTTTATGGTGCATTAGGATTGAAATTTTTAAGCACAGTCAATATTTTTTTAATTGCATATGCTAATACCATAATTTATATATCTGAAAACCTGATAGACCATATTGAAATTTTGTAAAATGTCAAAATCATTGTAAATTTAATTGATGCAACACTCTGATGATATAAACACTGCAGTAACAACAACTATATTGCACACATTATTTTTAAGGAGAGTGACTCTGGGGCAAATTATGTAATCAGGGTGGATACATATAAACATATTCTTTACTTTTTATATTTTGTTCAACTTTTTTATTCAGCAATAATAATACAGTACAAAGTATATCGAAGTAGAGTACAGTAGAAATATGATGGTAAATAGAAGAAGAAATAGAAAAATGGGCAGAAGGCTATACTTCAAATATAATATTTTGGACGTAAAACACAGATGGAACATCTATTAAGAAGTTGTTTGAGTGGGTTGGGCCAAGGAGAGAATTTTCTTTTACTCTATTTAATCTTTTACTCGGTGAAAAAACAGCTGTTTTAATAAATCGAGCCCTGGCTTACTAAGAAAACCTTATTCACTTAAAGGTGGGTTTCAAAGGCTGACTTTATCATATAATTCCACAACCTTTCACTTCTAGTAATAGATCAGAGCCTGCTTGTAGTTTGCAAACACATTTTTGTTTTTCATGGCACCAGAAAGTGGTAACATGTTGCATGTAGATTAAATATACAGGTAGAATTGCACTGTACTTCACACAAAAGACAATATTACTACTACTAACACTACTACTGTTAAGGAGGAAAAAATTCAGAACAGGATAAAATCAGTCATGTTTTACTATGTATTCTACATCAGAAATCAAATGCCACATGTATTCTAAAAATAAGTAATACCTGTTATACATTTTTGGTAGATGTGTAAACTGTGAATTGCATAGCACTCTTTGTGCAGTTTCTAAATTTGAGAGAACAGATATCAAAACTCTCGACCAGGTCTCCGTTTTAGGAATATTACATTTTTTTATAGGGTAGATTTGGATATTCAAACAGAATTTGTGCCAAACCTGGAAATAACCAGAAGTTGTTTTGGAAAATGGTTAGCTGCATTAATGAACATGAAAAGTTTCTTGCATTTCCATTACTGCATTTATAAACCTTATTCCACTGCACTAAATCAATATAGGCCATCTGTTTAATTTAAAAATACACTCAGAGAATGACAAATAGTTTAATCTCTTGGAAAGATTGTCACAGATGAGATGCTGAGCAATAACACGGTTATTATTACATGTTCTAGCAAATTAAATCACTCCTTTGATTGTTAACAAAGAGGGTTTTTTTTTAAATTGAAATAATTAAGGACTCAGGCACCATACATATCAAATGTACAATTTAAAACATGGGCAATAGTCACACGATAATTAAAAACTTTCAGCTCACATATTATCCAAAACCAGAGCAATTTTTTTTATTTTATTGATTTTATTGAAATCACAAAACATTCCATACAAATAAATCAATTTTTACAAAAATAAGATCGAAAACAAATCAACCCCCACCCCTGAGAAAGAGAGCTAAGCCAGCAGAGTAAAACTTAAAGCTAGTAAAAAAAAGTAAATAGATAAATTAATAAGTGAATAAAGATAAATTGAAAAGAAATAAAAAAGGAAAAAAGGAGAGAGAATCTACTTCCTCAGTGCTTTTAAAGCTTATTCTAAAATGTTATTGATTAGATCTTGCCAGGTTTTGAAAAAGTTCTGCACAGATCCTCTAAGTGAGAATTATATTTTTTCCAGTTTCAAATAGTATATACCGTAATATCAGTTACCCACTGACTTAGAATAGGAGGGTTAGGATTCTTCCAGTAAAGTAAAGGCAATTACATTTTGTTTGTCCTTCTCCACTTTAAACCAATCTGGGAGTACACCAAACATAGCTGTTAATGGGTTAGGAGGGACTGTGACACCAAGGCTGCCTGAAAGGCATTTAAAGATTTTGGTCCAGAATGATGTTAATTTGGAGCAGGTCCAAAACTGTGGCCTAGTGAGGCTGGAACTTGATTACAACGTTCGCAGGTTGGATCTTGCCCTGGATCTTGTGCCCTTGGACAATTTTTAGTGAGACAGATGTGCTCAATATATATCATTTTGAGTTGAATAATTGTATGCTTTGCACATGTGGAGCTCTAGTGGTTTCTCTCCATTGCTACCTTCCACTCCTTTTCTGAGATATTGAGTGAAAGGTCCTCTTCCCACTGTTCTCTTGGATCTTTGAAATGGAGGGACTGTAAAATGGTTTTATATATTGCAGAAATGCTGTCTGAGTCCTCAAGACTGATCAATATTTTTTTCTTTATCGAGGTAGGTGGGAGGTGAAGAAAACTTGGTAGGTTCTGTTTAACAAAGTTTCTGATTTGAAGGTAGTGAAAGAAATGTGTTGCTGGAAAGTTAAATTTGGAATGCAATTGTTTGTAGGATGCAAAGACGTTGTCTATGTACAGATCTGTAAGTGATTTAATCCCAAATGTTTTCCAAACATTAAAAACTGCATATGTTTGAGAGGGTGGAAAAAGGTGGGTCTCGTGCAGAGATGCCACAGATAAAAGCTTCTTTATCTTAAAATGCTTCCACATTTGTAGTGGGGCCACATAGGTATTGTTGTTTATTGTGTTTGCACCCAGTCATGTCTCATCTCAGCACCCTTTTTAATCTAATGTGAGTCTATTTAAATGTCATCCCTGTAAGAAGTAACGGGGAAGGGTGTTGCAGGGAGGCAGCAACCCCCTGGACACGTCAGGACCGGGATTTTACCAATTACATCTGGTTCATCATTATTTAAACCATCAGGAGGGAAAGAAGAGGAGGAAGAAGAAAGACAGAGATTTCATTACCGACAACAGATCATCATTTTCTGCCATTATTCACATTGTGCCTTGTTCCCAGTTTGCTGCTCATTCCGCCGGATTCAGCTCAATCATCGCCAGAAACCCCAGGGTTGGACATTATTATCCACCATACACAGAGGAAGCAAGGTGAGATTGTTCCATTTTTATTTGGGAGATTCAAACGCAGCCATTTTTTTCTAATCAGTCATCCATATTCTGGACAGTGATTTAACCAGACTCAATTTAACATTCATTGACATTTCAGTATTCATCCATTGTTATTATTTGTGTTTTGTGTTTGTTATATGTTGCAGGGGTAAGGGAGGTTTTGCTATTATATACAGTATGTAGTGTTTTCACTTTGCGGGTTTGGTGGAGGTATATATATATAATATATATATATATATATAAATAGATATATTTCACGTCGGGCATTTATATTATTGTTCTTGTCAATGTGCTTCATTTAATATATTTCTACACTTTTTTACATATCTGCCTTTGTTTACTAGTCTTTAAACCGTCGATTGGGGAAGAAGGAAAATATTATTTGTCAGAGGTACGGCCTGGTATAAGTAGGTTCAACTCAGTAATTTATCCAGGCCACAGATCCTGATAGTGTGGCTGCCGGCTGGGTAAGGCGTTGGCCATTACATAAGTGGTGCCCTCTCTGAGGAATCTTTAAAAATACCATCGCTGTCTGCCTTTAAAATTTTTCCTGATTACAGTACCAACATGTCTTTTTTTTGTGCGTGCTGAGCAGGACGACACCATTGCTTCGCCACAGTGTGAGGAAGGAGTAGCCACGGCCCGGCACTTCAAAGATCACCATGGACCTGAGGAGGAATGTCTGGAGGATGTCTCGCCTCTGTGGGAAGATCTGGCACAACAGCTCACCCTGCTAGATGAGAAAGTCCGTGAGGTTGCTGAAAGTGCACTCAGGCGTGAAGATGCCTTGCGGGCTCGGATCAGCAGCTCCCATGAGGAAATAAAAGAATATATAAATGACCAAATTAAACTCCTGGGCCGGGAAATTGTGTTGTGCCTCCAGAGGTGAGATCAACGATAGCAAGAATCTCTTCAGGGGGAAGTCTGAAGGAGTCTCCAGAATTAACGTCAGTCACCCTGCCATTCTACGCCATACGTCTTGGGGGGGGGGGGGGATGGGGGATAATTAATGTTGCTAATACAAACTGAAGCTTCTGAACTGGTATACAGTAGTTTGATCCATGCACAAATGTTCGGGCCAAACACAAATTTCTCCAATGTAGTGAAAAGGTAGTTCCATTCAATCATACCAAATGCTTTTTCTGCATCCAACAATAATAATATCTCTGGGGTGTTTGACTTTGCAAGTGAATATATTATATTAAACAGGCGTCGAAGATTGGAAGCTAAGTGTCGGCCTTTAATAAACCCAGTTTGATCTTGTGATATTACTGAAGGCAGCACTCCCTCCATCCTTCTAGCTAGGAGTTTGGAGAGTATCTTAACACCATTATTCGGAAATGAAATTGGTCTGTATGATGCATATTGTAATAAGTCCTTATTTTGTTTAGGAAAGACGGTGTTTAATGCTTGGCAAAAGTTTGAGGTAGAATTTTATTGTCTCTAGCTTCTGTAAATGTTGCTAATAACAGGGGAGCTAGCTGAGTGGAGAATTTCGTATAAAATTCAGCAGGGTAGCCATCGGGCCTGCTGCTTTCCCACTCTGAAGTGACCTCATAGCATCTAGTAATTCTGATAGCGCCATAGGTTTATCCAATTCCTCTGCACTGTGAGTATCTATTTGTGGTATCTGTAATGCATGAGATTGTGTCTTGTCTTCTTTAAACTCAGTAGAATATAAGGTTTTATAGTAGTCTCTAAATGTGTGCATTATATTTTTATGGTCAATGATTTTGTCTCCGTTTGTGTTGGTGATTGCTGGGATTGCATTGCGAACCTCGTGCTTGTGGATTTGTTGAGCTAAGATCTTATTAGCTTTCTCTCCATGTTCATAGTAATGATGTATTGATTTAAAAATGAGTTGTTCCTTTTCTTTAGTTGTCAAGAGGCTGAGTTCTGAATGCAGAGCAACTTTTTTAGGGCCCACTGACCAAAGTTCCAACTCCATTTTGCCTATAAACTGCTTTTAGTTTTTTTAGTTTTTATCCTTCTAAATTTCGAAAGCATAAATCTTTAAATGCAGCTGAATGTTCATTGAGCCTGCATTTTATTTGACCATATGTTAATATGTTATATGCAAATCAGTTGGTGGATGTTGCTGAATAATATTACATTGCTGACTTCATATAAGCATATTTTATCTAGTATTATGACTGACTATTATGTCATCAAAACATTACTGCTGAGACAACAGTTAGCAAAAGTGAGGCTGATTACCATTAGTGTGATAATGTGTTTCATGCTTCGATACTGGCCATTTTGTAGAAAGGACTCCAGTGAACAGAGTACGGCAAATGCCTTGTTTTTTCCTCTTCTTACAAGTTTCTAAGTAAGTTTTGTCTGAAATTACTTGAATCAACATGCAAGCTTAATGAAAGGATTTGTTGCCTCATTGGTATTAAAGTGAACAAAAGCTTCACTTATTTGACACTAACAGCAAAATCTTTTATTATAATAGGAAATATTCATTCATGGACAAGACTACTGTTTAAAAAAAGTATTTCTATATTTAGAACAGCATTTCTTTAACAATCTAAAATATTGTGATAGGCTTTTGTTCTACCTGCTTCATGCTGGTATTTCCCTTAGAGTACTACCCTTAGAGTCAAATTCTGTGCATCAGAAATCAGTTTTCTAAAGTCACGTCCAGCAAAAATGCCCTTTTTCAATTTAGACTCAAGATAAACCTGGATATTTTTGTCAGAAAGACATAAAAGAGGCCTCATCTTTTGATAGAGCTTTGATAAACTGCTTTATTAAACAAAGCCTGATATGACATGGTGGTAGAAGCACGTTATGTGGACCCACCAAGATGCAGCTTTTTTGTAGCTGGTAATTCCTTCTGAACCCAATGTCATTTTTTGGCTCTGCTGCCCAAAATATGGGAATTTTGTGTGCCCTAACTGGTGTTTACTCGTCACTGTGTTCATTTCCATCCATACTCTGACTTTGTTATCAAATAAAATAACTTTTGCTATAAACATAGATTTTAATGTTAGAAAATATTTAAACCCAACAAATTTTCATTAAAGTTACAAATTGATATTTAATGAATTATAGTTCAAAAGCAATAAAAAACATAACTGACAGATATGTGTCTTGTGAAAAAAATGTTATTGATAGGGAAATATGGTTTTCACTTTTAAATTCAGCCCCCGAAATTTTAAAAAATCACATGAAATCATCAAATGATTTATTCCCAGCACAGTAGGTAATTTTTGCACCACACTGTGACCTGGCTTTAAGAATCTGATGTAATTTCTGAGCTGGTTACTATTTTCTCTTTATATTTGAGTGTGTGTATCACATGAGGACTCTAAATTGGCCAAGTGCGCCCAAACTTAGTTGTGTGCATAAGAGTTATTTTCCAGCGATGTTTCTGCATTGAGGGCCAGTGGAGCAAGACATTATCTTCCCTCAGTAATTCAATTTATTAAAATGTTTATAAAAGCATTTTCTAATGTTTTCTAAATTTCTTATCTATTGCTTGAGTTCCTTTATTCTCCCCATTATGCAGCATAAGTCAGCAAAGAAGTACAAAACGTCCAGTACCATTTGCTTCCTTAAATGTAGCCACAGTAGCACAAGACATTATGCTGATAGAGCTGAATGTCATTTGATCTTCACCCAAAACTGAGGAGGACCAACTTCTTCTTCTTTCGCCTGCTCCCATTAGGGGTTGCCACAGCAGATCATCTCCTTCCATATCATCCTGTCCTCTTCATCTTGCTCTGTAACACCCAGCATCTGCATGTCCTCCCACACCACATCAATAAACCTTCTCTTAGGCCTTCCTCTTTTCCTTTTACCTGGCAGCTCTATCTTTAACATCACATTTCCAAACCAACACAATCTCGCCACTCTGACTTTGTCTCCCAACCGTCCAACTTGAACTGACCCTCTGATGGTGCTAAATTAGAAAGAGCCACCAAAGAAGTCTTACAAGTGCTACTTCCATTTTATAGAAAAGAAGACATCAGTATGATACCACTGTTTCCAAGAAAAGTCTTATTACAGAAAGTACTGGTATGTAGAAAATGTTTTTTTTGTTTGCCACCTCACTCTGTCCAGAAAACATCCAGTCACACGATGGTTAACACTACTACCTTCCAGCTCCACACTCTTTTGTTTGAGTGTGTGTAGTATTATGGTGGCTCAGAGGTATTATCGCTCAAAGCCATACAATTCTAACTTGAGATGTGCCTGCTTTAATTTAAGCAATCCATTGTTAATAGACTTGCCTCAGCAGTGGGTGGTCATGCAATGTTTAAATCTATATTGCTGTGTTTTGTCAGATGTTGTTTATGTCAGATGGTATCACAATTATCTGATGCCAATTTTTTTAATAGATCAGGCACTTATATCCCATTGTCTGACTTTTTTTTTTGTAACGCAAGTGATGGATCTCATTAGTTATTAACAGAAAAGAAGGTCAGATGTTATTAGTTAGGCAATTTAATATTAACATTACAAAAACCTGCCCATATAAAGGTGAATTCTGGTATGGTCGCACCAGAATTTCCATTCCCAAAACAAAACCGTTCTTTGCACTGTGGACTGGTGTCTCCTTCCATAGCTGGTCCTTGTATTAAAACTTTTGCTGTTAAGAAAGGCTCCAGATTCCTCTGATGTTTACAAACAACATGCTGGAACTGAAACCGGTTTGAGGACAGTGGCTATCGATTCATTTCATATTATTTAGATATCATCATTTACAGATTATATATACAATGTATTAGAATACTACATACGGTAGACTGTATTGGTCTATAAGATGTGCTCTTGTTACACCTAATAAAACACCTTTTATGATTTAGCTTTGCTTTGTGTTTTATTCTCCCGCACAATGTCCATTTCTGGATTCAATCTTGAGAGACAATCATCTGAGATTTTCTGCCAGTTGAAGCAGCTGCCATTTTTCAGTTTTAGGATAATAAACAAATAGCAACACAAGATAAAATAAACAAGCCATGGTAATGCATGATAATTTAATCTGGACAATGAGCAATATGAAAATATCTGTATATGTTTACATTGCAAGTGTTTACAGTCCATTGGATATAAACTATTCCTTCAGGTTCATTATTTTGCCAAGACTAATTTATCAAAATCAAATATTTTTGGATCAGGAGTAGCAGTAGCTGTAGTATAGTTTCTATTATAACCCAGCAAAATACAAATAAAATATTCAAAGCCACCATTCCTAGACAATATACAAAACCTTAATTTTGGAACTAGCAACTATTGTATACACCAGTGATATATTTTACATAGATGACAAGCAACTGATTAATCAATCAACAGTCAAGCAATTGAAAATCTGATTCTCTTTACTTTGTCTTTCCCTTCTTAGTTATGAAGCCTTAAACTCATGATTAGAATGCCGGCATGTCTAGAAATTCTCACATTTTAAGGTATACTACTAATAGTAGCTTAGCACACTATTTATTTCAGACTTATACATTCTTACATGATTGCAGTGACCTTCAAAAACAAAAAAACAACTTTGTGTGGCTTGCATGTGTGCCATTTGAGTAGAATAGAGTTAGTTAGTAATGTCTAGTTACACTACACTTAGTAAGGTAATTACAGTGTAAGCCAACTAGCATATCACTTCATTGAGCACACAATGATAGCAACTAAATAATAATACTTTACCATTCACTTTTACCATTTCACTTTATAAATAATACTTTTACCATTTACCACTGGCCTGGTGGCACAGTA
Organism: Erpetoichthys calabaricus; assembly: GCF_900747795.2. Taxonomy (NCBI): domain Eukaryota; kingdom Metazoa; phylum Chordata; class Cladistia; order Polypteriformes; family Polypteridae; genus Erpetoichthys; species Erpetoichthys calabaricus. Next base: position 67,467,638 of record NC_041396.2, read on the forward strand.
CCATCTCTGCTGCCTGGCATTAGAGAGCCCCAGGTTTGCGTCCGAGTCTTCATTCTACGCTCTCACTAAGTGCAGAGTGGTGACTCAGTGGCTAAGGATCTGCAGTGGTACCTGGAAGGTTGTTGGTTCAAATCCCATTACTGCCAGAAGGGAACCCACTCCAATGGGCCCTTAACCTGAAAATTGCTTCAGAGCGCTATACAATGGCTGACCCTGCACTCTGACACCCAAAAGTCATGCGAAGAGACAATTTTCCCTTGAAGATTAACAAAGTAAACCAAAAAACAAACAAAAAAAAAATCAAAAATATAATAATTAAAACATTTTATAAGAGCCTTAAAAGAAATAAGTAATTCACCTTTAGAAAAATAAACTAAAAATAGGACAATTATCACACCACGAAGGCAAAGGTATGAAAACATTTATTACAATAATGAAAAACAGAATTCTCCTAAACCATGTGTTCAGTTAAACAGGGGGTCCATATAAACATCACTTACTGTTGTATCTTTTGTATAAGCTGAAATTAACTTTCAACCAATGAGGCCCAGTTTTGCAATAGTGATAACCAAGATGAACAATATTTAGAAAGTGCAGTTGCCGCTGAAAAAACTAATTTTAAGAGTAAAAAAGATGTGTTCCTTCTTTTAGCATTTTAATTGGTAGGTTGGTTTCCTTAATTCACTAAAATATACACCACTGGCAGGTCAATCAGAAAAATATTCTAACAGACTCGCACTTAACACTGAAGCTCATGCAGAGTCCTTTCACAATAAGCCACAAAAGCTTAACTTTCTCATTTAAATGAGACTAGTTAAAATGTTAAGTCTTCCAAGAGGAGTAAACATTCTGAAATATCTACATTCCTTTACTTTTTTGTGTAATTTCTCATAACCAACTAACCACAGATATGCAGTTAAGTATTTATGTTTACTAATGTTAGTTGATGTTTTTTGTTTCTTTTGAAGAGTCAAACCAATGTTTCTGATTCTCATTAAAAGGGAAACCAGCAGTCTTTTCTTGTGGCTGTTTGCTTTTGAAATGAAAAAAAAAGGCTTCATGTCTCTTTAGTTCAATTTTGAGTTGCTTACTTTATACTGTATGCTTATAATTCTGTCCAAAACTGACAAACTTTTTATGAGACACATATGGCAAAGAACACATTTGACACTATTTGACAATAATTTATGCTGACCACAGCAAATGTGTTTTAAGTCCACTGTCCTGAAAAACATCAAATACAAGGTTTGAGTAAACGCAGTATATTTATTTTCTTATATACCAAATTAGTACACGTCTGTAGTGTATATAGTACATGAACATGTACTATATATGTTATAGGACTGCTATGCTCATAATAATTTTGATGTTTGAATAATTAGAGTTTTAACCTACTGTAGTTATTAGTATTGCTGCCATAAAATGTTAATTGAGAGTAGATTACATAAATACAAATAGTATAACTGAAAAACTAAAAAATATTCTATATGTATTAGTTCCTTTTACCATGACACAAAATAGAAATTGTCAGCATGTTTGACAGAAATGAAATTATTTTTGAAACATTCAAAATACAAGGGCTAGCTGAAAAAGACTTCAAACTTTTTTTAGGTTGGAATGTTATGCTGCTAGTTAAGGGACAATAGTTTCTGTGTGAGCCTGCGATAAATATAATTTTAACAAGAACGACTGCATATAAAAGCTAATTTTTTTTTACTATTATTTTTACCTGACTTGTACAGTGGGCAGAATAATTCAGTATCATAAGCTACCACATCAGTTTACTGTAGGGCTTGTAGAAATGTCTAATAATGCAGCAGTATGTGCAGTGAGGCTAAGGTGTTGTGTTTGCTAGTTATACCCATCTATCACTGTCTGATTTTTTATTATATGTTTTTTTTTTCTTCAGAACCACAGATATCCAGTAGAAAGCCTTTCAGTGCTTTCAGATACAATTTATTTTTATTTCACAGTAGCCTTACAGGTTTTTTTTGCTTTTTGTCCGCCTGTTGCTGCAGACTCTGGTCCTAATGGATATCTGTTTTGGCATAAGCAGCTTCATAATGTGGTAGGAAGCATGCAGGAATAACCCGAGAAAAACAAAATACACAATGTGAGAATGTTCAAATTCTACACAGGCTGTAATTAGGGTGAGAATCTAAACCACGTAAATATATTAATTAAAAAAAAAACAGTACATTTTAAGCAGAACAAAAAAGGATGTAATGTAGTTTTCACAAACTGGAGAACAGTATTCTCTCCTTTACACTTGTTTGGTTAGTAAATGGCTAAGTTATGTCAATATTTCTTTCAGATATTTTTAAAACTTAAATAAAAACACAGACAATGTAGCCTCAAATAGGCACATGTTATCTTACACAAGTAAAGTGAGATTGAAACCCATTGGTTTTGACTTGAAACACTTCAGGCCAAAATATGTCACTTACTGTGTTAAACTAAATGAGAATTGTTTTTAAGGCTAAATACAAGTAACCATCCTATGTGTTTTGTTAAATGTAAAAGTAAAGCCATAAAGCCTTTTGCTTAAATCATATCTTGGTCCGTCAAAAAAGAAAAAGAAATCAAGAGTTGATCATTTGTAATTGGGAAATGTGTGTATCTGTCCAAAAGCAAAGTGTAACTTTTTGTACAAACAAAACATAAGGAACATAAAATTTCTGTTACTTTGAGAAAATGAAACTGTTACTGTATCTAAGGCAATTTCTGTATAATTATTAAATAATATACAGTACACCTAGGAATGTTGAGAATTGAAATTTGCATAACATTTTCAAACCAAAATTACGGTTACCGGTATAGACAAATGAGTAGCCGTGAGTAACACTGTTTTATTTTTTCATTCACTGAAATTTAATAAATAAAAATATATATTCACTGGATGGTCTACTTGCTAAAGTTGCTCATAATGTAATTATATATGAGTGGATATATATGTGTGTGTGTATATTGTCACATGAGCGATTAGGAGGCAGTCAAAAAGCCTAAAGTTGAGTGAAACATCGCGAGATGAAGGGTTGTCACGTGGTACTTACTGGAATCTCTTCTCTCCACAGAAAAACCGAAGAAAAATAAATAACTCCACTTCCGGGTTCCTAAATGGTCACCACAACGTCACTTTCGATCATACCAGATGACGTCACTTCCGAAGCTTCCAAATGACTTCAATTCCGGTTTTCATCTAACGATGTTGTTTCCGCTTCCTGTTGCAACGTCACCTCCTGCCAACCATTTCCTATAACCATAATACAATTCTGTATATAAATGCCATTTTGTAATATAAACGTTGTCAAATGTTACCTCTTGGACTTTTGATCATTTATTTGCTACTTTGTCCGCAGGACAATATACGGGGATGGTCCCCAACACTTTGTTTTTGTGAAAGCTTCATTCTTTATTTGAAGGATTTTCACAATGTATATATAATAAACACAGGGACAAGGAAAAAGATTTGGTTATCCACCCCGTATACTTGTAAACATGTGATTGCAAAAGAAGGTCTTTACAGACATGAGCTCCAGACATAACTGATTGTGATACAAACTGCCTGACACATATATATATATATACACAACAGACAGGAAGTGATGTAATTGATGGGTGGCATCTTGGGGGCCGGAAATGGCATCAGGGATCTTTAATAATGGAAGAGGAAGTGATGGAGGATGGATTCTGAAGACCAGAAAAGAGTTTATGAGGAGGATTCTTCTGATGGTCTGCAAAGTAAAAGAAGAAGAGGTTAGTGGACAGCGCCAACTCCTGGTCCTGCAGGGAAATACAAGTATTCAGGCCTGTAAACTGTCTCCCATGTGCACGTGTATGACTATATATATATATGTATAACTATATATATATAAAGATATATATACAGTATACACACACACACACACGCATACTAACTGTGTTGCCCAGATTCATCCAGAAAATATCCTAACATAATGGTGATATGACTGTCCTTGTACTTCAAAATGTCACTTCAAACACACTACTATATTTTCTTACTGCCTCCACCGTGTTTTACAGATGATGTGGTATGCTTTGGATAATGAGCTGTTCCACGCCTTCTCCATACTTTTTTCTTGCCATCATTCTGGTAGAGGTTGATCTTGGTTTCATCTGTTCAAAGAATGTTTTTCCAGAACTGTGCTGGCTTTTTTAGATGTTCTTTAGCAAAGTCCAATCTAGCCTTTCTATTCTTGAGGCTTATGAGTGGCTTGCACCTTGCAGTGCACCCTCTGTATTTACTTTCATGCAGTCTTCTCTTTATGGTAGACTTGGATATCGATACGCCTACCCCCTGGAGAGTGTTGTTCACTTGGTTGGCTGTTGTGAAGGGGTTTCTCTTCACCATGGAAATGATTCTGAGATCATCCACCACTGTTGTCTTCTGTTGACGTCTAGGTCTTTTTGCGTTGCTGAGTTCACCAGTGCTTGCTTTCTTTCTCAGGATGTACCAAACTGTAGATTTTGCCACTCATAATATTGCAATTTCTCGGATGGGTTTTCTCTGTTTTTGCCAGCTTAAGAATGGCTTCTTTCACCTGCATGGAGAGCTCCTTCGACCGCATGTTGTCTGTTCACAGCAAAATCTTCCACATGCAAGCACCACACCTCAAATCAACTCCAGGCCTTTTATCTGCTTAATTGATAATGACAGAATGACGGACTTGCCCACACCTGCCCGTGAAATAGCCTTTGAGTCAATTGTCCAATTACTTTTGAGCCCCTGAAATGAAGGGATTGTGTTAAAATAATGCTTTAGTTGCCTCACATTTTTATGCAATCGTTTTGTTCACCCCACTGAATTAAAGCTGAAAGTCTGCACTTCAACTGCATCTGAGTTGTTTCATTTAAAATTCATTGTGGTAATGTACAGAACCAAAATTAGAAAAAAGTTGTCTCTGTCCAAATATTTATGGACCTAACTGTATATAAATTTATATATTTGGCGAATAGTGATGGTGAGTCCCTGAAAGAGAAAAAATTATACAAGGACTTTACTAAACCACAATAAGAAATTCCTTAGCATTACGTTTATGTGATAAGCTCGGCAATCAAGAACAAATCATGTCAAGGCACTTTACATTGGATCTCGTACTTGGGCCATGGATCATTGTTTTGTAGAGGTTTACTATAACCCCTGACCATCAAGTTTCAGAGGAACATTTGATAAAGATTTGTTAACAAAGTCTCTCCAAATATCAGTAGATTTATTATGGTTTGTTATTTTATAAAGGAAAAAGTTAACTCATTTTTCAAAATCTGCAGTGGTCTATAATAGAGCTACGTGCCAGCTGAAGTAGTTTATTAACAACAGAAAACAAAATCATAAAGACATTTTTGCAACTCTCTTATCATTCTACCACAATTCTACCAACACAATATACATTCTTAACCAAAGTTAGTGCTTCTCTGTAGCTCTCTGATGGCAAGAGAAAGCCTGGGCATGCAGAGTAAGGTACCAGACTTAGTCACACTCTTGCAAGGCATTGGTCCGATGCATTCATACTGTATATTGCAGCACAGATTTTAATACAGGGCCAAACAGTTAAATGAGGCCACCATGTGTTTTACAGGAGCAATTTTTCTAGGTCTGATGTGCATGATAAGACAGAACAGAGAAAGGTCAGAAATGGAAGCAGCAAGATTAAACTGCCAGGTATTTTTAAGTTTTCTGAAATAAATTTGAGATTTACAGTTAAAGCAAAGTAGAGGCATTGAGACAATAAAAATCAATGCTTTGTTATCATTGAGGCCCAAATTCACGCAGTAAGTATTCCCAGCAGAAGTGCACGCCAGGTCCAAAATGTACCACAACAGTAAACAGGAAAATTAACATCCTACACCAAGTTAAAACAGTCCAGCAAGGACATGAATTCAATACTAAGCTTACATGTGTAAATATACTGTACATATAGATATTAAAATCACCACAAGAATGAATTTCTGGAAAAGAGAAATTAACTGACTTAGAAATTCAGCCAGAGTGGTTAAAAAAAGTCCCACTGCATTTTGGAGAAAGATTGAGAATGATGGGTACACTAGGCTAAGACTAGATTTTTTTATCTTCAGAGTCAAGCACTCAAAGTAGAATGGGCAGTCAGTGGGTATTTGATATTCAATTTCAATCTAACAATTATAGACAGATCACTGCCTTGACCTGAGCTGGGAGCAGCTGCAAAGTAAACATACTCCGACAGAGTCACCTCATTTATAGATGTAAACTCGCTAAGCTTTTGCCATGTTTCAGTTAAGCATAACCTATCAAGAGGGCAGTCTGAAATGAATTAGGACAGTACCAGTGCTTTACCTTTGATGGACCTTATGTTATGCAAGGCACTGCTAGTGAAAGAGAGTTTGCTGTGCACAGATCAATATCTGGAGGTTATTTCAAGTGTAGATCAGGCACATTGACACTTACACTTCACAGCAAATCATGCTGATGGGCTTCCCAGTCACAGACATCCAGATTACTCTGATGCCACAATATGACAAGCTATTTTAGAGCATTCCTGTCAGACCATTTTCTTTGGAAAAAGCATCTCACATAGAGAAGTTCATCACGAGAGCACAGTGGAAATTTAGTACTTAGTCGAGAACTGGCAAAGCTGATGAAATGACTGTTGGAGTTTTTAAATCCAATAGTACATGTGCAGAAATCAATGCAAAATGTCAGTCAATCACTGGAACCCAGTAGACATCAGTATATAGCTGGTGATAAGCCACACTATCTTAGCACCATAAATCTCTGAAGTAAAGCTAGCTTAAAGATGATGCATTTTTTTTAACAATTCACTTTAATGTCCATAAATGTACTTTAAAATGCACAAAAAAACAGGAAGAGGAGTTAGCATGGGTACCACATAACTGAAAGAATTCACAATAATTGAACAGTTTTCAAATGCTACAATTCAGAATGAAAAGGTGGATGGGTGTTCTGTAAAATAAAAATAAAATCAGACACACATGTGTTGTTAATTTTAGTTCTGAACATGTGGTTTGATCAAAACGTTTAGGTAGTTGTATAAAAGATACGAGAATTGCTTTCCTGGAACCATGGAACTTTTTTAATTAAGGAAGCTATAGGGTTATTTACAGCTTCTGGATAAGGCAAGTTAGAAAGAAAGCACATGTATTCAAAAAGTTACACAATGCAGCTATACTCAACAATTAGCTTTCCTACTGAGGCATTGGTAATTCCAGATTAAAAAGGTTAGGCATGAGGGAAATGCAACACAACAATAGGGTAAAATAGAAAAGTTTTGGGAGTTTTTTAAATAATTACCTGAGCAGGTTGTTAAATCTTGATGTTTGGAACATAGCCTTGGGCAGATTCTTACACAAACATTCATTAGGGATTATGAATAAAACAAGTTCTTTCATACTATTTTGAATGCCATAAAAAAAGAGCACTACATTTTTCCCTCAGCATCTTCATTGGAACAGAATGTTGAACAATCTAGGAATCAAGATTGTACATTTTTTTCTTATTCATTGTGTTGCTGGACAAGTGGTTATTTTCTGCTGATAAAAGAGTGTCTAAACAACTCACAACTTTAGATAGGACAATCAGAGAAAATTAAGGGAAGTCAAAGGAGCGCACACAATTTGAAAAACATCTAGAAGCTGCAGCACACTGAGACGCCAGTCAAAATCAATCACAAGAAGACATTTACTATATTACTGAGTATGAGAAAGCTCCATAAATGGGAATCAAAGTTCGTCACTTAAAACAATGAAAGTGTAGCAGCTTCTTCCAAACACTTTTACAACATTAACAATTTTAGCATCACAGAAAAATGTAATGTTTTGGAAGCTCAGTGCTCATTTTTGAACTTACAGCAGCTGCCTATAGAGTGTAAAATTATTGTCAGAATATTTGATTGGTGTAATTTTCATTCACAAAGACTTTTTGATGGAATTTGAAGATGCGCTGGGAAATGTGCAATGAATTGTTTATTATATGTGTCATGTGTGTACGGGTGTTCAAGAATCACCTTCCAGACTCTGATAAAGTATGGAATAACTTGCCGGGACAAGAGGGGGTGCCAGATCTAACCATATCATCTCTTTTCTAATCCCTAGCTCCAAGAAGAAGTCCAAGGACCGTCACAGTTACACCCCCATTCAATTAAGCCACACTCCTTCCAGCTGGGATGGTGTAAATCCAAGGGCTCCTGGAAAACCTACTCGAGAGAGCTGACTATTTTGAGAAGCCGTTGAGGCTAAAGAGACACTTCTTACGCCTCTTTTCTGTTGCACCACCACTTTTGTTCTGTTATTTGTACACTTCCAGTAAACCTGGGTGGACCAGTGCACCCCAAATTTTCTTTAGTTCTCCGATTTTTTTATTTGCCTTTCACAATGTTAGGAAATTTCTTAACTTATAAGTATGATTTGAGTCAATGTTTGTAATTGTCTGATGACTCGGATGCTCTTGGCTCTCTGATTCTGTGTCTTACATGTATTTCCAAATGGATGAGCAGTAACTTTCACAAACTAAATAAGGAGAAAACAGAAGTCTTAGTTATTGGCAAAAATGGACACAGTGAGGGTATTAGAAATAAATTTGATCCCTTACACTTAAAAGTCAAGTCGGAGGTAAAGAGTTCAAGGGTAATTATTGACTCTGACCTAATTTTCAAATCACATATGAACTGCATTTTTTCACTTAAGGGATATAGCTAAAGTTAGATTTCATAACTTTACAAGATGCTGAAAAATTAGCTCATGCTTTTGTTTAGTTGACTAGATTACTATAATGCACTCCTTACATGACGGCCTAAGAAAGACATCAATCTGTTGCAATTAGTGCAGAATGCAGCAGCAAGAATCATAACTAGAAAAAGGAAATCTGAGCACATTTCACGAGTTTTAGCGTCAATACATTGGATACCCATGTCATTTAGAATTGACATTAAAATACTACTAATGGTTAACAAAGCATTAAATAATCTCACTCCATCCTATATTTTGGAATGTCTATCCCCTTACACTCCAAGTCGTTACCTCAGATTTTCAAATATAGATCTGCTTATAATTTCCAAGAGCCAACTTGAAAAGAAATGCTGAGGTAGCCTTTTCCTGTTATGCACCTACAATTTGGAATACTTGACCAATATAAATTTACCAAGCTAATACTGTGGAACAAGTTTAAAAACTGCTAAAAGTCCATAGCTACATTTTAGTTATATTCCTTTTACACTATATAGGCACTGAATTATCATTTCCCTCTGGGTTCTGCAATTCCATACTAATCTGTATAATTCTCTGCTGTCTTTTCTGGTTCTTCTGTGGTGGTGATATGTGCCACCACCACTTGATCAAGCTACTATGCTGCCCCCTGCGTTTATGGATTGAATGGTGGGTGTCCCAGATGTCCACATGACCATCATCATCAAATTCTTCCATGTGAAGCCTGTAAACCAAGAGGACTGATTTAGAACATTTATGTTAAGTAGAATGCCCAGTGGGAGCAGGGTGGTCTTTTGCCTTTGGCACCCCTGCAGATTTTTTTTTTTTTTCTCCAGCTTAACTTTTTTTTTCTGTTCTCCTGGCCATCTGACTTTACCTTTTCATGTTACACTGTTATAATATTATTGCTTAATCTTGTTTATGTTTTATACATTAACTTCCTTTTTATCTCATCTTGTGAAGCACTTTGAGCTACATTGTTTCTATGAAAATGTGCTATATAAATAAATGTTGTTATTGTATTGTCTCTTACTAGGTGCATATTTATTTAAAAAGTTAAGGTAATGTCCAAAAAATTTGTAAAGAGCTTTTAATATCTAAATGTAGTCTACTTCTACCTCATGAAGTCTCTTCCGGTTTGATATATTTAATGAATTTTTGAAAACATAGAAATGATGAATATAATTTTCCACAGTCTTGATTAACAATACTGGTGTCATACTATTATAACAGCAGAAGGCAAAAAATGGGTCAGTTTTTAGTTTTGTTGTATTCAAAGTGTATAATTCAATGCTTATTGTCCCACACCTTTTCACAATTTGTAAGGCCACAACTTTTCTCTTATCTAAACTTATAGCATCCTCTCTCATGTGGTCTTTTTTTCCCCTTCAGTTTTCACTCATCACTGAGATTTATACTTGCATAACATTATACAGATATTCTCTTTCTCTGCTTAGAATTATCTTTTAAAAACAGATGGGTCCACAAGTTTGCTTTTACTGAAAGTTAAAATGTTCAGCTTAATGTCAGATGGTAATGTATGAAAACATCTGGCTTCAGAATACATGATGCATATTTTTCAAGGAAAACTACATTATGCTTCTTATCCTTTTTATAATTTACAAGGATAGCTAAATATAATGTTAACTTATGGTTAGTCAAGGGCAGAAAGTTATATCAGAGCAACTTTAACTTCTGTTAGTTAAAATCAAAAACAGCTAACTGTCAGACAAGCAGTAGCTCAACACACAGACAGAAGTGAGAACACGTACAACACGCTGCTTTGTAGAGGACATTTGACCATACACACCAAAAATAAAAATACAGGACTGCTTGAGCACATTGAAGGAGCAGACATGTTGAAAAGAGAAGAAGATTTATTTAAACAAGTCTTTAATGTACAGAGAGGAGGTCAAATACAAAAATCAAAAGTCAGTTACAAAAGTTAGCAAAACCACTTGGTCAAAAGCATAACTCAAAGATGCATAAAAAGACCAAAAATAAGTACCAAATTACTAACCAAGCTGAAAGATTCAAACCAAAGCCAAAGAATTATATAAAATATCCTTTCCATCAATCTTTTACCGACATATTTATTGTCAATTGCATTTCTGTGTAGTCGATTACTATAATAAAGAGTCACATATTTGTAGTTTTAATATTCTCATAACTAAAAATGCATAAGGCACTAGAAATAAACATGTCTCTTCTTTGTTCTTGAAGATGAGTACTCTGCTTTATTAGATTTACTCTGCTTGTATGTTTGTTACAAAAATGTATTCACGGTAAAGTATTTCAAGAAACACATGGTGATTTTACCTAACAAGAAGGCCAGTGGAAAATTGATTTGATGATTAAATGCTCATTATTGTTTATAACTTGCTCTTTCTTTCTAATCAAGGATAACTGATCACATTTTGTAATTGTGGTCTATAGATCAATAAAAATATCAAGAGTGTATACTGATATTACTTAAACATTTGAGGTCTTACTTCAGCATTCAGTACCAATCCTACCAATTGGAGGCATGTTAAATAAATCCAAAAAATGTTATTTTCTTATTTTACTCAGTGCCACTCTAGATTGGCACAATGTGAGTGTGACTCTGGCTTCTTTTGACATTAAATATGCTTGAAAAATGGATGGACAGATGGAGGATTGATTTGTAAAGCTAGAGACTGTCTATCTGGGCCAACAAACTGAGGTGTCACAGTTCAAGTTCAAGTTTATTGAAAACTGGTATTAAAAATGGTAATGTTTTCTAAAAATAAATGTTGGGGAAAATCTATTTTAAACTACTTGACTAAGTAAAGACTTATTTAATCTTAAATAATACAAAAAATTGTAGATTTAAATTATAACAGTTTCAGTTATGTACTTCTCTTCCAAATTCAAGAGAAATATTCCTGATTTAGAGTAATTTTTAAATGTTCCTACATGCTATGTTTCTCTCCTTGTAACTTTCCAGGATGTGTGTGCTTGAATTTAATAATCTCTAGATATGTCTCTCTGAAATTTTAATTTATTTGTTTGTTATTTCAACTAGTCAATTATGACTTATTGTAACATGCTGTAGATCAACTTTATATATAATACTCTACTGTGGCTGTTCGTTTGTCTGTCCAGGATTTTAAATCACCTGTAGGTCGCAAACTGTTTAACCTATTGACCTGAAATTTGGTACAAATATACTATGTGACGTCTACTATGCGCTTTTGGGGTGATGATTGACCTCCAAGGTTATTCCTCTTTTTATTTTTATTTTATTGTATAGTAGAATCAACTCTCGACAGCGGCCAGCAGGGCGGCCATGTGGTGCATGCGTACGGGCGTCATTCTCATCCCTACCACCTTCACCTGTACCGCTGCCCTGGGAGAACAACTAAATCCCGGGATAAGTTGATAAAACTGCTAGTGTAACGCAGTTCAATATATAAAATCTATCAGGCAACGTGACCAACGCTCGTCCTTTTATTAGATTTCCCCACCACCAGTCCCAGCTTAGCATTAACAACAAGCCATATTACAAAATAAAGAAGAAGCAAAAGAATAACACGTATATTATCTTACATAAAAAAAAAAAAAAACAAACAAACAAATACATAACAATTGAAACCCCCCTTCCTGGTTTAAACGCGCAATGTTCATAAATCAGAGAAACCAGTTCGACCAAATGGGATTACTGTCCTTATTGTGCAGGCCAAAGAGAAACCCTACTGGAATACGCCGGCCATCGAGCCGATAACAACAAAAGTTCAATCCTACCAGTCCAAGTATTCCAGTGAAATCAAAGAAAAAAGGTCCGTCTTCAGAGACGCGTCTCCCTTGTGTCGCTGTATCTTCAAAAAAAAGAACTTGTTCCAGCGGATATTTTTACTTGGCACTACCTCATCTCTTCTCTTTGCTCCACCACAAGATGTCTCTCTTTCTCCCCTTCTTTTCCGGTTTTTAAGTTCTCACCACCAACTGCCCTGACCGAGTTATGACCTCCCCCTTAAAGGTGTGTTTACAGCATTCTTCTTCCCTGCAATGCACCCAAAGAGGCAGCAAACTGCCCACGGAATAAAGCACATGTGGCAACCGCTACATATTGTCACTTCCCCTACCTCTTCATATCTTAAATCATTCTTGAAGCAGATTGAAGACTTAAGTGCCAGCTTAAGTGAAAAATTAAGGAAAACGTACTAAGTAATTGCAACTCAAACATTGATTTAATCAGCTTTAACGTGGATAGATGCCAAAGAAAGAAGAGAAGAAGCGGGCCGCTAGGATGGAGAAAAGGAGAGCTGCTCAGGAAGCAGCAAGCGCATCAACCTCTGAGGAAAACTATGAATGCTCAAGTCAAGTGTATCTACTGCATGTTATTGTGCAGTGCGCCGTTACTGGTTTATTATATTTTCAATTAAAGGTTGTTTGTTCCTCCTAAATTAGTAAACCAAGAATTAAAAAAGAGTGGATATTTTGTTTTTTTCATTTCACTTCACTGTGACAGAATGCATCACTTCTAATATATACACCGCACTTTTGGAAAACATTTATGAAAGTAAATGTATAGATGGAAATTTAAATTAAGTATAGTTATGTTTTTAATTACCAGGAAAAGCTAGACAATGTATTTTTGGGGATAACTTGGTAAGCATCCGTTTTTGAAATGTTTCTACTGCCTTTTAACATTGTAATTTAGACTTCTGATATGAAGAGTGTTTTAATTACCTTTAGTTCATTAAGTACTAAGTGATAAATCTATGGTGGTTTCCTATACTACACTGCCTGTGTGTAAATGTGTGCAGAAGCAAAATTCAATAAAGGCAAAATCAAAAAAATGCCAACAAATATGACAATAATCAAAGAAGATGAAAGATAAAAAAAAGAATGTTCATTAAAAGCACAAAAAATGACATCCACCACAAGGCACACACCCTTAATAAAAAAAAAAATCTTCCTAAACAAAATTACTCTCATTTTAAGGGTTTTCAAGAAGTCAGCCCTTAAATAAAAAAAGAAAATAATAGCCTGCTTTCTATCTCTATCAAACAAACTCAAAGAGAAAGCTGGCTTACCTGGCAAAACGGGGATAACTGTCTATTCCCTGCCTACTATAAATCAGCCTACACTTTTATCCATGGTCAACCATTAACGGACCCAAGTTTAACACTCCTCTCTCCATAGTCTACTGAATGTAGCCAATTCTGAAGGTTCCTGTTTCATATACTAGCCACCTCCTCTATAGCACTGCAATTTCCAAACTAGATGGTCACTCCAGAAGAACTCCAGGATTAAACACTATGGGCAGCAGGCATGTGTCTCCACTCGAGGGCCCAAGGGTGGATCAAGCATCACCAAAACCCCCCACTCAATGAAACAATTAAGTGTCCGCATGCCAAAATCACCATGGTGGCCCCATTCCAACCCAAACCCGATGATACGAATCAAGTGTCCACACAACAAAAGACAAAAGTACGAATTACCACACTGCATCAAATGCAAACTGCATTGTTAAAAGTATCATCAACTCAATATTTAGGCTCTATTTTCATCAAATCAGCTGGAACCTGTGGGGGTCTTAATTTGCACTCATGAGAACCCGTCAAATGGAAACATGCACCACCTCTTCCAACCCAAGAGGTGTTTTATGGCCAAACACTGCTTTTCCATCATGGCATATTTTGTCTTTCATGGAAAGAACTTTCTGCTCAAATAAGGCTCCGGACAATGATTCTCACCTTAGTCCTTTAAAGGCACAGTTCCCAAGCCTTCCCCTGACACAATAGTCTACAAAATAAATGGCAAATTAAAATCAGGACAGAATTTACCATATAAGAAAAATGGTAAATTTGTAAAAACAAGTTGTTTCTCTTGCATGCATTTACATTACCGGGAGCATTCTTCTTCGGAATTTCTGTTACAGATACAGCTTTCTGAGCATAATCTGGTAAAAACACCCAAACAAACCAAGAAATGATCTCAGCTGCTTCTAAGTTGGGGGACAGGGGTCAGCTTTAATATGAGAAGCTGTTTCTACTTAGGGGCTTCATATTGCACCTCTCTTTGTGCAAGTAAACTCTTTTCTGAATTGACCACCAGCCCTACTTCTTTTACGCTTCTAAAAGCATCACTTCAGTGACCAAGGTGCTCCTCCAACATTTTGTTAAAAATCACCATGTCATTAATATAGACCCCTAGCTTACGCCTTTGCCCCTTGTAGCATCTCATCCATGCATCGCTAAAAATTTGAAGCAGCACCATGCAGTCCAAACGGCATTATGGTAAAATGCTACAGTTCACCTGATTCCTTGCTATTAGAGGATTTGATGCCTCAGAGAGTGGAACCTGCCAATATCCTTGGCAAAGATCTAATGTTTTCAAATATTTTGCTAGTCCTAACCTCTCTAAATCAGTTCTTCTACCCTAGGTATTGGCTAAGTATTAAAGCTAATATTTCATTGATCTTGAAATGTCAATACAAAACCTCAGTGATTCGTTTTTTTGGGACAAAAATAATAGGACTACACAATTCTATTTGCAAGACATCCCCAATTTTACTAACTGCCTTAGCTAAAAAGGCTCTGTGAAGCCTAGCAAGCAATCTGCAGTCAGTAGTTTTAATAGGCCCTAGAGAGGTAAGACGTATTTCCTGTTCAATTAATTTGGTTGTACCAAACTGCCAAAAAGTCAAGTCAGAATAATCTTCTGTAGGTCCTTCCTTTCTTTCTCTGACAGATGTTCTAATGAAGGCAACACCTCCTCCTCTGTTTCACATTGTTTACATCAGGTATTTAGGCAACTACATGATTTTTGAGCTGTCCTTAGGCTATATATTTTTTAAGGACCTGGCAGCCCTGATGCTGGTGTTTTAATGCAGCCTGTTGGAATGCAGAGTGCTACTGTAAACAGTGGTCTTTGTCCAAAAAAAAAAACTCTTTCCGTTTTTGTAGAAAAAGTAGTTATGTTGTTAATGTCATGTCTAGTGCTCTAAGGAATAATAAACTTCACTGTAGTTGCACAGAGACTGTTTCATGTATTCAGTACTACAGGCCTCCTCCTTCACTGTTTTTATAGAATGTTTTCTTATTTTGATGAGGAAAGTTTAATGATCGATTGATGGTTGGTTCCAAAAGTTTATTTATCAATTAAATACGAAAATTCAAGAACTGGTATTTTTTTGTTTAAGACTAGGATGTCTTTTGGAACGAAATTAAATAAGTAAAATCTGTCACACACACAAGGTCATTCCAAAGCACTAAGAGATCACAAAAAGTCTACAGACTAGCTACAAGGTATGTAAAAATACAGTAAAAGAATTCCATTTCAGTCTTTAAACCTTTTTAAGTGTTTTTGCTTTTTGTAACACCCCCCCCCCCCCCCCCCCCCCCCATTCCCAGTCTGTTAGCATATTTTTCTATGTTATTATTTATTTTCCATAGTCCCTTGTATTTGTAGGCACATATTGACATTTGTAACTGCTCTGGAACTAGTTTCTTTTTTTGCTCTTTGACTCCCTTTTAATCTCTTGAATCTTTTAAATTGTTTTTTTTATTTGACCTTTGTGTCTTAGTTCTTGATTTTTATTTTCTTTTTTCCTTTTTGTCTCTTTTGTTGTTGTTTTGGGTTCTCATTTTAATGTTTTTGTATTTGGTTTTGTTATTTTTGTAGTTTTGGAATTTTCAGATATTTGTGGTTATTGAGATATTTAATTTGTATTTTTTAATTCTTTGATTTGTTTTTAAATTTTTCTTTATATAATAACTTAAATAGTTAAAGTGATGTTTTTGACAGTTTTTGTCTGCTTTTGGCATTACCTTAAAGGCTAATTCATATCAGTAATTAAAAAAGTACAGAAGTATGGGTGATAAAATAGAAGCATAACTACTACCATGTAATTCCAGTTCTTAATAGTGATGTACAAAACGATTCATTTCACTCAGTTCACCAAAATGAATCTTTGAGTCACTGATTCGTTCACTTCAAAAACAACAACAAGCAATATTCTAGTTTAAAATCTAGAATAGTATCATAACTGTGTAACAACTTTAACCAACAAACAATGCAAACAATACAAAAACCAGGCATCAAAATATGTAATTCACAAATAATAATATAATATTTTGACAATAAATAAAATTTCAACAATAAAAAAAAAACAATTGCATAAATAGAACCTTAGAATGGTGCACACATCGTGATAAAACTGTGACAACAATGAAATATGACTAAGTAAAATTATTTTCAGTTTTGGGTTAATGTTCCGCAATTTCCTTCTTTTATATCCCATCCTTTCTGATGCAATCTGCCATACATATATCATCAGTCAACTGAACTGCTATTCATTGTACTGCGAATCTGTTGTCTGCAGTTCAGTACACAAACTGATTCTTTCAGTGATCTACTTCAGTGTACTGTACTGCGAATCAATTGTCTGCAGTTTGTTCCTCAGTTGAGTACATGAACTGATTCTTTTTGTGAACTAATTCAGCATTTCGTTCCTCAGTTCAGTACATGAACTGATTCTTCTGTTGAACTAGTTCAGTGCATGGTACTGCAAGTCTCTTTTCTGAAGTTTGTGAACGAACTTGCAATGGTTCTACAAATCAGTAGGAGGAATACTGGTTCATTCAATCATACAGTGTACTAAGTCATAGTCACTCAGTCAGAGTGAACTGATCAATGGCAGGTGCTTGGTGTCATCTACCAAATCAGTCATTGTGTAGTTGTCGTCATCACTGTTTTGCTGAAACAATTTACTGATAGGCTGTTTCCCAAAGACAGCAGCCATTTAAGTGAAGTTAAGATGAAAGCTCTGGACTGTCACGGAATGCCATATAAAATATTCCTTTGACTGCACATGCCTTGAAAAGATTCATTCTTTAATGTCAGTGAACCATTATGTCCATTCAGAGACCAAGACAAGTACAAAAGAACAAATTTGTTCGTTCAAAGCACATCACTCATTCTTAGGTCTCTGCTTTGGCTTCCAGTTAGATTTAAACTTTATTTTAAATTCTCTTTCAGCTCATTGAGTGAGTTTTCATCATTTACTGTAACTTATTAATGCCAGTACTCCACAGGATATTTTTTAATCTCAAAGTGAATACATCAGACCAGGTTTTCTCTCATGACTTGGAATGGTTCGTCAAGGAGGACTGGAGATGTGTTATGATTTGACCTAAAATGGGAAGGCCACAAATGCAATAAAACCCTTCCAGAACTGTCAACTTTACTAAATGTATTTATTAAATGATTAAATTATATCAAAAACTCATTAATATTAAATAATACTTTACTAAACAGTAATTGTCAAACAAAGACACATTTATTAATTCCTTGGCAGACAAGCAAATGAACAGTACACTACACTAAATAATAACAAAAAGAAAAGTACTTATAAGTATAAGTACAAATAATAATCTAATATATAATAAAGACTTTGGAAATAAAAAAGTACAAAAATAGATTAACACGAATTAAGAAGAAAGTTCATTACCAAAGTGCAAAGCCTAAGGTCCTAATTTCCTAAAACCTATCCTGAAATTCCAACAAAAGTTGCAAAAAATCACAAAATGTTTTAACAGTTTTAAAATGAGCAGTTTGTTAGAATGAGCACAAGAGGAGCTGATGAACACAGCATTTGAGCTTAGTAGTGGTACAGCAAATTGCCAGTGTCAAGCGGCTGTCTTAAATAGACCCCTCAGGTAACGTCATACCTAATGATTGCAGCAACAGAGGATTGTAATTTGTAATGATGCTCTACCCCAACAAAAATAAAACACAATGAAGAATAAAGGCCCCAGAGGGTATTCAATGAAGCATGCTTATGAAATCAAGATTTAGCTAAATAAGTGTCCCTTGAATAAGGTGTCTTTTACAATTGTGTTTTTTGTTGGCTCAAGATGGGTTTAGGCAGTCCATGATTATGCATTCACTCGTTATATTTAACCATCCTGAAGAAATGATTGTCGAGAACATCTGTCATGGTTAAAAACAGAGTACATATACAGACTGAGTACCTGTGACTTTAAGTATGTACCTGATGAAGTGCATGGTGTATTATGGAGTAGGTTGAAAAAGTTGAGTTTTATTTCATTGATATAAAATAGAAGAACATATAAGAGACAGTGGTGGTCTTTCCAGAAACTGAACAAGAAATAATACTACATCTATAATAACAAAAAGAAAATGTCCCCACTATTACTAAAGCGAGGGAGGCTTTGTGGCAATTTATAGTAGACAGATGCCTAAGATTATTATGGTTCTGAATTTGTGCACTGCATAATTAAATGCTAATGGCATTATAGAAAGAAAAAGTTTCCTTTGAATTGCCTAGTTTGAATGTAAATGTACTACTTTGTGAATATCACACTTCAAACACTCAAAACAATTATGTATTCAGTAGCAATGTGAAGTGCATTTGGCAGCATTTGAAAATTATATACAAGATCATACTTCAGCATTACTAGTGTATACATTAATATGCAAACATATAGTATACAAACGAAAAGAAAGCTGCAGACTCTGCCACTAGTGGGATGGGCAACTTCGAATGTCATTCTTGCTATGGAGTTTTGCTCATAGAAATGGCTGATTGGACGATACAGCTTGCCATAAGTGCCATGTCATTTAAAAGTACTTAACTTTGCACGGATGCTATGGAATGATTTGTATTTTACGTAGTTAGCCTCTAATGAGTGTAGTGATGTGGTTATTCACACGAGTACCTATGAAATTTGTGAAGCCTAAACAACATTACCTAATATCACTAGTACAACTTCACATAAATACATTTTACATATATTTACTTTCCAAAATAAAAGTTCTTAATTGCATGATGGCCAACAAGCACTTTACCATAAGGCATATTATTCAACTCTCCGTAAAATGCAAAAGCCTATCCAAGGTTCTCTGCATCACGTTATGGTGACTGACTTTGCAAAGTACAGTATTGCTTCAAATAATTAAATATAAAGTTAATTTTTTAAAACAATAATTACTAGGAAATAACTATGGTTTCATGCTGTTTTTTAAGAATATTTTTAAGGAAACATCCAAGTTCCCTCTTTCATTGAGTTTTCAATGGATTTTTAATATCCAATTATTGAAAAAAGAACAATGTTATAAAAATAATACAGATGTCAAAGGCAATTAATTATTGTAATGTGTGATTGAGTTTATTTAATGCATATTACTCTTCATAATTATACAACGGTCATACAAATATATTTCATGACTTATGTCAAAATTGACTGGGTTTCCTTTCTAATCATTATTTGTGCTGGTGGTTCGTAAGCTTTATGCATTACCCAAGCACGCATTTCAGTGAAATTTTATGGAAAGGAGGACACCACACTCGACTCTTGAAGTGTGGCATTTTTTCTTGCACACTAAATTACTATGAACATCTCTGTACTACTCAGTGTTAGAAGATTACTGAATTAGTGCTTTCCAGGATTAATTATTTTAACTTCACACCTTTATAACCAATTTTTATTACTATATCTTTACCTTTTACCTCTTGATGACAAAAAAAATACAATGAGGGCTGTTGGTGTAATAATTTAAATGTAATATATTATTAATTCTTTTTATTTTCATTGGACAGTATAGCTATTTTACTGTTTTTATAATGGACCCATTAGATATGACATAAAAATCTGTCACTGACAAAAAGATGACAGTTTATACCATTTAACTGTTATATATTATTTATTCTTGGCATTTTCAATGTGTACTTTAGCTTATAATATTTTGCCATTTTATTACAATTTTATTTTTTATTTTGTGCTTTAGTTCAATTATATTATATTTTCCTAAATGTATAAAGGACTTTGAGCTTGTTAATGGAAAGTTAATGTTAGCATTTAAATTGTTTATAAGACACTCATTGTCTATTTACTTTTAAGTCACAGGTGAATATACCTCTCTCTTTGACAAGGAATAGAGAATCATTCTGTAGTTCATATCATGGAGCAAGTAAACTTTATTCCTGTTTACTAAAATTTACATAAAGCTTCATTTTGGAAATGTGTGTTCATGCAGACATCTCTTCTAATTTTGTGTCCCCATGAAGGAAGACGTTGGTAGCTCTAGGCAACTCTAAGTGTTATTTTAAGTCGTCCCTCCCCCCACCTACTGGTAAACTATACAAGCTGCAAAATGTTAAGATGGGGGAGAGAAGAAGCCCACATTGCTTGAATGTGGGAGGTCATATTTTTACAGCTATTGGTTTTACATTTGACCTTGAAAAGACTAGGGCCTTTGTTTTCTCACAGTGAGTTAAAATGATTAACTCACATTATCAAATGTGAATATAGTACTTAAGATTATCACCATTCAAATTCTATTCCAAGTGTTTCATTCAAATGTGAATATATTCTGAAGGAACATTTTTCTGAATAACTTGACATAAACTGTGCTAAGATCTATGGTACTCTTGCAAATCAAGTGTCAGTGTCTGGGAGTGGTTATGAATTGATTTTGTCCCTCTAGTTGTGTCTTTTTAATGTTTTGTTTATGTTTTGCTGCTATGCCAAAAGCAACATGGCTTTGCTTTTGAATGCACTTACACACAATCAGTGTGAGTAGCACCTATTTTTTACAACTCGCATGACAGAAAGAGATCACTCAGTGAATCAGACTGGAAAAGTCAGTGCTCCTTTTTTTTTTTTTTTTGGAAAGCTTGAAGAATTGTGCTTCATTTGCAGGATAAACTGTAAAGGGTTTAAGGGTGGGTCCCTCAATATCGGGGCAGTTGAATGAGGTCACTGGTTTGTATCTGTAAGGATTTAAGAGAGGAAAAGAACAATAAAAACCCTGGGTTTTAAGTAGAAGAAACAAACAAAAGTCTTCCTGTCTACATGTCATGATCACCTTTTATGTAAAAATGAAAAACATTTTATAAACATGCAAACAATATACTTCTAGCAGGAGTAGAGAAGGGAAAAATATGGTGGCATAGCCAGTGGTGTAAAACCCTATCAGGCCCCAACATTACCCTGAACACACAGAACGCTAACAGCAGAACTATGGTGAGCTCACAAGAAGTTGCTTCAGCTTCACATGCCTAATTAACTACCGTATATACTCACATATAAATCGGGTCTTGAAACCCGAAAAATCAATCATAAAATCAGACCCCGACTTGAAAATGTGACACTTAAATTTTTTTTTTTTACATCTTCTTGCCTCCTCCAATCTCGCATCAGTTTCTCAGACACATCAATCTTGTTGCAGCAGCGCAGTTACCAATTTCTTTTGTTACTTCAACGACGTTTAATTTAAAACCAGCTTCAAATTTTCTTCTGATCGAACACTCCATCGTAGATAAGGGATGCTCTTACGATAAAGGTGTATGAGGGTGTGAGATACAAAAAACACAAATCAATGCAAACGTTGCTTCGGAATAGTTTGGGTATTACCGTGTTGTCACGTAGGCACAATAGAGACAGAGAGAGAGAGAGAGAGATGGGTTAGGAGCACACGCTGATAACAGCACATTGCCGCACCCACATAGAAAAGAAAAGCTGTGTACTCCATGGTTACTCTCTCAGGTGGCTGTTAGCATATCATTATCTCTTGGACCATTAGCATGAGTTTTCCGCATTCAACTTATACGACCAACATTATTAAATACCATAAATTATACCGTAAAATAAAGTCCTGACTTATCCGCGGAAGAACGTATCCGCGAGTATATACGGTAGCTTCTAAATGAGCATTTGAAAATCAGTATTTAAAAAGAAAACAGATAGATAGCATTTTATTTGTCCCCAGGGTGTAATTTGGCTTTTTATAGAAGCTCAATAAATAAATAAATATGTATATATTATGGCAAAAACAAACCAACTCTCAAGACAGTATGGTCTTAATCAATCTAAAGTAGCAAAAAATAACTGAGTCCTACTTACCTAGTCCCCAGGCCAGAATTCGAAACCAAGACTTTGGAGTTGTGAGGCAACATCTAGGTTTTAATATTAATGGAGTTATAATAGATTAACCAGTAAAAAAAAGTGTAGGCCAATGGGTTGCACCCTGAAAGCATGCTTTCATGGGGTACTCGTTGGTTTCCTTTCATACTCCTAAGGCTTATAATTTATGCTATTTTGCAGTTTTCAATTCACATTATACGAATGAGTGTGTGTACAGTGTGACAGTTTGGCATCCCATCCAAAGCTGGTTTTTGCCTTTAATTTGATCGTGTTGGTATAGGCTTCAACTCCCCATGGTTCATTTAAGCAGATTCAGATACACTAAAAATATAAGTGAATGAAATTATGGGACAGCTTAACAATTAAATAAAATTACATTAGTATCTGAAGTGAACCACTACAAATTGCACTATTTGGCAACTCTATAGGACAGGTATGTTGTAAGGTTCATACCAAAATTTTCAACAGGTAGAATATTCTGTTCATTATGGGTATTTGTGCTCAGGCTTACCTAGGAAAGCATCACTTTTGCAAATGTGCAGTAGTTTAAAAATAGTAAATATAAGACGATAAACAACTAGAACATTATGTGCCATTTATAGAAATCCTCATAAAGCAATTGAGGGTTAGAGGGGAAATCATTAAGCTTTCACCACCACTGGACTTTATTACTATGAGAATATTACTATTAGAGATCCCAATGTCACGTGTTCCTACTCAAAACAGTGTAGGGTGTGCAGTCCCTACGCTGTTAAATGAAAGATCATAATATGAATCTGACGTATAGGAGACCAAATTGAGGCACATAATGGAACATGAATGGAAATGTTCTGTGCCTCTTTTAGGTCAAGATGGCATGAAAAAGAAATCCTTGTACTTCTGTCACGATATTGATGTTATATATCCTATCTGATTTGTCTGCTTAACATTTCTCTGAAGTGGTGTAAAGGAGCAGTACGACAACAACAACAACAACATTTATTTATAAAGCACATTTTCATACAAATAATATAGCTCAAAGTGCTTTACATGATGAAGAAAAGAGAAAAAAAGACAAGGTAAGAATTAAAATAAGATAACATTGATTAACATAGAATAAGAGTAAGGTCCGATGGCCAGGGAGGGCAGAAAAACAAAAAAAACTCCAGACGGCTGGAGAAAAAAAAATAAAATCTGCAGGGGTTCCAGACCATGAGACCGCCCAGTCCCCTCTGGGCATTCTACCTAACATAAATGAACAGTCCTCTTTGTATTTAGGGTTCTCATGGAAGGACTTGATGATGATGGTCATATAGACTTCTGGCTTTTAATCCATCAATATAGGAACATCATGATGCTTTGATTAGGTGGTGGTGGCACAGGTCACCACCACAGAAAACCGGGACAAAAAAACAGAACAGAGAGTAGGGGTTAGTATGGATTTTAGAGCCACCAGGAATAGTTATGATAATTAATTGAATATACAGAGCATCAGGATTAAACTGAAATGAAGTTATGAGAAAGCCATGTTAAAGTAATGAGTTTTTAGCAATTTTTTAAAGTGCTCCACTGTATTAGCCTGGCAAATTCCTATTGGCAGGCAATTCCAGATTTTAGGTGCATAACAGCAGAAGGCCGCCTCACCACTTCTTTTAAGTTTAGCTCTTGGAATTCTAAGCAGACACTCATTTGAGGATCTAAGGTTACGATTTGGAATATAAGGTGTCAGACATTCCGATATATAAGATAGAGCAAGATTATTTAAGGCTTTGTAAACCATAAGCAGTATTTTAAAGTCAATCCTGAAAGACACAAGTAACCAGTGTAGTGACATCAAAACTGGAGAAATGTGCTCAGATTTTCTTTTCCTAGTTAGGATTCTAGCAGCTGCATTCTGCACTAGTTGCAAACGATTTATGTCTTTTTTGGGTAGTCCTGAGAGGAGTGCGTTACAGTAATCTAGTCGAATGAAAACAAAAGCGTGAACTAATTTCTCAGCATCTTTCAATGATATAAGAGGCCTAACTTTTGCTATGTTTCTTAAGTGAAAAAATGATGTCCTAGTGATCTGATTAATATGCAATTTAAAATTCAGGTTACAGTCAACAGTCACCCCTAAATTCTTTACCTCCGTCTTGACTTTTAATCCTAATGCATCAAGTTTATTTCTAATAACCTCATTATATCCATTATTGCCAATCACTAAAATTTCTGTTTTCTCTTTATTTAGCTTGAGAAAATTACTATTCCATTTAGAAACACAAGTAAGTCATTGTGTTAGTGAAACAACAGAGTCGGGGTCATCAGGTGCTATTGATAAATACAGCTGCATGTCATCAGCATAGCTGTGGTAGCTCACGTTATGCCCCGAGATAATCTAACCTAATGGAAGCATGTAAATAGAAAAGAGCAGCGGACCCAGGATAGAGCCTTGTGGAACACCATATAGGATATCATGTGTCTTTGAGCTGTAATTACCACAACTAACAAAGAATTTTCTACCTGCCCGGTAGGATTCAAACCAATTTAAGACACTGCCAGACAGGCCCACCCATTGACTAAGGCAATTTCTAAGAATATTGTGATCAATGGTGTCAAATGTGGCACTCAGATCTAAGAGGATGAGAACAGATAAATGGCCTCTGTCATTTACTATTTTAACGAGTGCAGTTTCTGTGCTGTGATTTGTTCTAAAACCCGACTGAAACTTATCGAGAATAGCATGTTTATTGAGGTGGTCATTTAGCTGCATAATGACTGCCTTCTGTAGAATTTTACTTAAGAAAGGCAGGTTAGAAATGGGTCTAAAATTTTCAAAAGCAGAGGGGTCAAGATTATTTTTCTTGAGTAGGGGTTTAACTACAGCAGTCTTAAGACAGTCTGGGAAGACCCCCGTATCTAATGACGAGTTTACTATGTCAAGAATACTATCAATTAGCACGCCTGATACTTCTTTGAAAAAACTTGTTGATATTGGGTCAAGGACGCAGGTGGAGGGTCTCAGTTGAAAAATTATTTTATGTAAATCAGGTAAATCTATCCTGGTGAATGAATTTACTTTGTTTATAACGGCGTACTGGGGCTTAAGAGGATCCGCAGTGTTGGGGAGATATACTATATTATTTCTACTATCATTAATTCTTTGATTGAAAAATACAGCAATAGCCTCACAAGTTTCACTGGAAGTATTTTGGAGGCATTCCTTTGAGTTACCTGGGTTTAGCAGACGATCAATCGTAGAGAATAAGACTCATGGATTACTAGCATTGTTATTTATAATCTTAGAGAAATAGCAGCGCCTCTGAAGATGGGCTGTGTTATTGTATTCTGTTATTTTAACCTTCAATATCTCCACATCCATTAATGTGAATGAGTGTCCACAGTGTCCGGATTTCCTTGTAGTGGTAGTCAGTAGCTTGACAGAACTATGGCAAAGTAAACCTTGTTATACAAGATTAACATACAGTACATAAGGTGAAAAACATTTAACATGATATATCTAGAGTAAGTATAGGGTGAAAAACATTTATATGAAGCAACATTTATTCATTTCCAACACCATTTTTGACAATACCAGTTTTCATAAAACTAGGATTTTACTGTTACTGAGTGTGCCTACTTCCTACATTCTCCGTACATTCTATAGGAAAATTGTAGCGGGGTTGACGTTTCACCTTCCACTTTTCAAAGGGTGCACACTACTTGTCGATTTCTGTCATGATGTTTTTTCTATGTGTGAATGAATGGATTAACAGTGAACGTGGTAAAACACCAACTATACTACAGTCTGAAAATGTTTGAACTCCATTGATTTTGAACAAAATCAGTTCAGTGGAATTCTATTTATGTACTGTTAATTTTTCCAGTTTGTCAATTTAAATTTTTAAATTAGAAATGGAATTTGCCATCTGTACATCGGCCAATTAGCCAGCCAGCCATTTTCCAACCCACTGAATCCAAACATAGGGTCATGGGGGTCTGCTGGAGCCAATCCCAGCCAACACAGGGCGCAAGGCAGGAACCAATCCCGGTCAGGGTGCCAACCCACCACAGGACACACCCACACAAAGCACACACTAGGGCCAATTTATAATCGCCAATCCACCTAACCTGCATGTCTTTGGACTGTGGGAGGAAACCGGAGTACCCGGAGTAAATCCATGCAGACACGGGGAGAACATGCAAACTCCATGCAGGGAGGACCCGGGAAGTGAACCTGGGTCTCCTAACTGCAAGGCAGCAGCGATACCACTGCGCCACCGTGCCGCCCATCTGCCAATTAGCTTTTGAAAAAATGTTTCAGCCGAAGAGGTTGTAAATAAAGATATCTACAATATTTGCCTAGATCATGTTTTGAACTCCTGAAGCATTTTTAAAAGATAAAAGAAGTCAACGGTGAAAAGACCTGACATGGCCAATTCACAATAACTCAGTAATCGACTGTCTCCAGCACAGTATCTATTAAAAGATAATACGGTGTTTACTTCCGTCTGATCTTAGTATTTTTTTTTATATTTTAACATAAAAATTTAGAGCATAGACCACTGAAGTGATGTTGGCAAAAGTTATCGGAGTACAGAGAAACGTGAATTACCCAGAATCATCTCCACCAAGATTGTTGGAGGTTTTTATTGTAGGCATCTGCATGTAATGCTGTGGCTTACATACGGTTTGCTTTGTAACTTCCTTGACTTCCATAGCATTGTTATTATTGCTGAAGAACTCTCTTTTAATCTTGACAGGTCTGAAATTTCCATTTGATGATACAGTTGGATATTAGAGCAATCTGCATGAGAACAAGCCATTCAACCTAACAACACTTACCAGTCCTATCCACTTAATTCATGAAGTCAAGTTTTGAAGGTTCCTAAAGTTCTACTATCCACAACACATATTGATAATGTATTCCATATGTCTATGGTTCTCTGTGTAAAGAAAAACATACTAATATTTGTGGGAAATTTACCCTTAACAAGTTCACAAGTTAAACAAGTAATAGACATACATGGTCTTGGTACTTCAATTGTATAGATATTAGTAGTGCAAGTTGCACTGGAGTTCTTTGTTAGGTTTGATACTGTGTAGGCATAACATTTAGCCAATGTTAAAATTCTAGGAGTATACAATAAATGCAGTCAGAATTGTTTAATCTCTTTTGTGGGAAGAATATTATGGGCAGAATTATACTGTAGTTATCTGACTGTGAGGTGTTCTGACATTTTGTCCACTTAATAGGAGAGGCAGGACTATAGTCTGAATATATCCGCATATATCAATTAGCACAGGATGACCTAAAGGTGAAAGCTTTATTTCAGAATTTATTGAGATTACTTGGGAATACACAGGAGGTAGTAGACATCAAAGGTAGCCCTGTGGTTAGCACTGCTTCACAGCTTAAAAAATCCTGAAAATGAATCGTAGTCGATGTATTGTGTTTGTGGAATCTACACTTTTTTTTTGCAAGTATAACTGATTTTCTTCCTACACTCTGAAGGCACTTCTATTAGATTATTCTGCAACTCATAATTGGCAAGGAGGGAATGACTGTGAATGTGCTGTATGATGTACTTGTATTCAGTGCTGGGGTTGGTTGTGTTTTGTTTCAAAGGTTGCCAAAATGGGTGTGACCCTACCTACCCTGGGCAATGGCAGATTTGATAATAGATGGATGGATGGGAATCATTGAACATGTTACATAATAGCCCTTACAGTAAGACAGAGACATGAGGAACTGTAAGCTGGTTCTCCATAATGTGTAAGATTTGTATGAAGATTAAATAATAATAATAATAATAATAATGATGCATTTTATTTATAGGGCACTTAACATTAGCAGTAAATCTCAAAGTGCTACACAAAAAGTTTAAACAAAGGCAAAGCAAGTTAAAAACAGAGATAAAACAACAATACTTATAGCATTCTTGTTAATAAGCTTTCCTAAATAGAAAAGTCTTTAGCTGTTTTTTAAAACAGCCAACAATCTGCTGTGTTCTTAGGATCTCTGGTAGGGCATTCCAGAGCCGCTGCTGCAAAGGCTCATTCACCCATTGTACAAAGTTTAGTCACAGGGGGGCGAAGGCGGTAGGTGTTTGCAAAACGGAGGTTTCTTGCAGTGGATTGTAGTATAAGGAGTTCCTTGAGATATTGTGGAGCAATTCCATGTATACATTGGTGAGTAAACAGAGTTTGTATTGGATGCAGAGATGGATAGGGAGCCAATGAAGTGATCGAAGGATTGGTGAAATGTGTTCATATTTACAATACAATACAGTTTATTTTTTGTATAGCCCAAAATCACACAGGAAGTGCCGCAATGGGCTTTAACAGGCCCTGCCTCTTGACAGCCCCCCAGCCTTGACTCTCTAAGAAGACAAGGAAAAACTCCCAAAAAAACCTAGTAGGGAAAAATGGAAGAAACCTTGGGAAAAGCAGTTCAAAGAGAGACCCCTTTCCAGGTAGGTTGGGCGTGCAGTGGGTGTCAAAAGAAGGGGGTCAATACAATACAATACACAGAACAGAACAAATCCTCAATAAAAAATAAAAATTTTTTAGAAGTACTGAGCAGAATTTAACATAATAAGATTTGGATAATTTTAGACTCCTGGAGACCTCATCCATCAAGCTGCCTCCCCCCATTTGGCCATTCCATGGCTGAAACAGTGCTGGGCCAGGCAATCCGATGAAAGGACCCCTCTTTCTCACGATTCCTGCGATCCTCCATCAGGGATGACTTTACCTTAGGCAGGCAAAACAACTTGGCAGGTGGGCTGTGGCACCGAGTGCCACATTTGAGTACCAAGAAGAGAAACAGAATAGGTGAGGGTTAGTATCCAATTCTAACTATCATATTACTTATGTTTTAGTGCTAATGACTAACAACAGAGATGCAGTATGTACAGTTAATCAGCAGCTCATATTTCCGCACCCTCATCAGGATTCTTGCAGCACTATAAATAAGGTGTTATAATATAAAGTGATCTGGCAGTACAGTTAATAATCACTAATCTTCACAGTTACAAAAGTGTGTTTTTCCACTAAACAATACAAAACTTGTCTTGGTACATGTATTCCTAAAACAGTCGATTTTTTTTTTTTACTTCACAGCTCACATCTGACATTTATTTCTCTTTAAAATGAATAGCAACATTAAAAAGTGATGTTCCAGGGTCCAGTAGCTCTTTTCTAGGGCAGCATGGAATCCCAATCCATCAGAATGTATTACATGCATGACCTCCATATTCACAGCACTCTATATTTTAAAGTAACAAATAGCTGAAAAAGATGGAATAAAAGATTGAATTAGTGCCAGAATGTATAAACTATATCCATGTGCTCAGTGTGTGCATTAGACCATATAGTGATCTCCAAAAGCTTTTCCACTATCAAGCTGCTATTAGCAAAGAAAATTTTCGATTGTCTTATGGATATGGCATATAGTAAAAACACAGACTTGAGTAAAATCAAAAAACAAAACACAGCAATATAGCCAGTTTTATCTACTTGAAAGTTGGAAAATGTGGGTATAGCTTGTTATTACATTAATGATAAATATTTTGTAAGACAATTATTTGTATTTATAGAAAGATTTTAGTTAGGCAAACAAAATTTAGCTTGTTATCCTTTTGTTGTTTTTATATACTTGTATGGTCTTTTATAATAGCTTGGGATGGTAGTAGTGTATGTGTCAATCTACCCCTTCGCACCCAACTCTCCATCATAGGGAGGCACAGTTGTACACTGGTTAGCACTGCTGCCCCATAGATCCAGTAGTCCAGGTTTAAACCAACCTCTAGCTTAACCGTGCAAATTTTGTATGTTCTCTCCACATCTTTGTAGGCTTTTTCACCTAGTGCTACAGTTTTTCTCTCCCCATAATTCCTAAGATATGCATGTTAGCTATTCTAGCTTGTCTGTGTGTATGTGGGACTTGCTATGGAAAAGCACAAGGTCCAGGGCAAGTTCCTGCAATCCACCTGATGCTGACAGGGTAGGTTCTAGCCCCTTGCAACTCAGAATTACATTATGCAGAATGTTACATTTTGTTTTATCATATTTATTATTTTTCCTTTCTAAATTTACAATAGGGCGGCACGGTGGCGTAGTGGGTAGCGCTGCTGCCTCGCAGTTGGGAGATCTGGGGACCTGGGTTCGCTTCCCGGGTCCTCCCTGCGTGGAGTTTGCATGTTCTCCCCGTGTCTGCATGGGTTTCCTCCGGGCGCTCCGGTTTCCTCCCACAGTCCAAAGACATGCAGGTTAGGTGGATTGGCGATTCTAAATTGGCCCTAGTGTGTGCTTGGTGTGTGGGTGTGTTTGTGTGTGTCCTGCGGTGGGTTGGCACCCTGCCCAGGGTTGGTTCCCTGCCTTGTGCCCTGTGTTGGCTGGGATTGGCTCCAGCAGACCCCCGTGACCCTGTGTTCGGATTCAGCGGGTTGGAAAATGGATGGATGGATGGAAATTTACAATATATTCCTATATGTATAAAGTACTTTATGATGATATTTTTTGCACTTGAGAAAGAAAGAGAGTAGAGAGATGTGTATGAGTATGAAGGAGAGAAGGACAGAGAAAGAGAGATGATCAAGCATTTTTAAGAGCAGTCTAGGGAAGGATCCTGTATTGGATCAGCTAACAGAGTTAGTTAAAGTGAGTGGTATGATGTGGAGCTGGTGTTGTGAATGTGTAGGAAGTGGATGGAGTAGAGAAAAATTGGAGTTGCATGGAAAGAGAGGAGAGAGGTAGCCAAGAAAGGAGATAGCCTTCAATAAACCAATGAGCTTCATAATGTATTATGCTACTAGTACCAGCAGTTATAAAATGTCAGCTGAATAATACCATAAAAAGTCACTCAAAAGGAATATCTATCAACACATGATTCTATTATGCAGTACAACAAACAAAGTACAGTATTAAAAGATATCTCAACAACAACATCAAATACCCAAAATTGAAAGCAGAAAAGTAAAAAAACTATTAGTGGTGGCTCTGAGGCTAGGGATCTGCACTGGCAATCGGAAGGTTGCAGGCTCGAATCCCATAAAATGCCAAAAGGGACTCTGCTCTGTTGGGCCCTTGAGCAAGGCCCTTAACCTGCAATTGCTGAGTGCTTTGAGTAGTGAGAAAAGCGCTATATAAATGCAAAGAATTATTATTATTATTATTTGTAAAACCCCAACAGACAGAAACTGACACAGTACAACACATTGGTGATGGCTTCTTGGTAGTTCAAACATGCAGTGCAGCATTCTAACAGTTGTCTAGTTGAAGCCAAGCTTAAATGAATATGGAGAATCCGCTGCAGGATTGGATTGCACCATGGTTGAATAATGTGTCGCAGTGAGATACTGTAACTTTGGACAGAGGGAGTGAAACCTGCTGAAATTCACTGAAGGACATTGGCTTGTGCAGATCAGTAAGCTGTTGGAGCTTTGTTGGTTACACTTGTTTTTCCCACTTTAAACCTCTCCACCCATTTATAAACTTTTTATGGAGTCATGCTGTTTCCACTTCCATACTAAGCCAAAATCCTTTGGTGAATTTCAGCAGATTTCGTTCCCCTCTGCCCAAAGAAATTTCACTGAGACACGTTGATCAACAGTGTCTGCTGTTGTTGCACATTCGGATATCAGCTATTGATCTGCACATGCTGTAATGCATGTTTACTTGGGGTACCATAAAGTTTGCAGAAGATGGGTACCCAAAGAGTTTACTGATCTACACAAAACAAATTTTCAAAATGCCTTTACTTTTCGATTTTCTCTCTTACATAAGTAATTAACATGATTCATGATGATAATGATAATACAGTATTTCAAAATATTGAGATGTGTAAGTCTATGCAGATTTTAAATTGCTTCCAAAAATCAATTACTGGGTCACTTAAAAGATTTTAGCCTTCATGTTTCAAGGCAGAAATGAAATGTTCAGGCTGAACATATGCACATATTGTAGGAGCAAACTTATGCATAAAATAATGCAGGGTTGAAGGGCTTGCCCAAGCAACCAGTAAATAGGCTAACTACACTGGAAACAATGAAAATGTCACAATTGTGAGACTTCTGAACTATTTTGAGACCCTCTCCAATGGGACGACACTCAGACGCGCGACTGCCACATCTGTTGAGGATTGCTTGTCCATCACCAAGGCAACTGCAGGTTCGCAGCACCACAAAAACAACTACTGGCTGACTGCTGTCACGCCCAAACCGCTGGTCACCCGATGGGTGATGCAGGGAACATTATAACTTGGCCACTGACCTGTCCCTGACCCTGCCCGTTTGCTGTGTCTGTGTCTTTAGTAGAATGGTAGATCTTAGTAGAATAAATAACCTTGCTGTTCCTGTTTTTAGATGGGCGCAGAATTGGCTCAGACACAAAAAGCAGAGGGTGATAGTGCGAGGAACCTCATCAGCATTGGCCGATGTTAAGGGTGGTGTTCCACAGGGGTCAGTGCTAGGGCCGCTGCTATTTTTAATATATATAAATCATTTAGATAGGAATATAAGTAACAAGCTGGTTAAGTTTTCAGATGATACCAAGATCTGGATTAGCAGATAACTTGGAATTTGTAATATCATTACAGGACTTGGACGGCATACAGGCTTCGGCAGATTTGTGGCAGAGGAAATTTAATGTTCGTAAATGTAAAGTATTACACATAGGAAGTAAAAATGTTAGGTTGGAATACATAATGGGCAGTCAGAAAATCGAGAGTACGCCTTTTGAGAAGGATTTAGGAGTCATAGTCCAAAGACATGCAGGTTAGGTGGATTGGTGATTCTAAATTGGCCCTAGTGTGTGCTTGGTGTGTGGGTGTGTTTCTGTGTGTCCTGTGGTGGGTTGGCACCCTGCCCAGGATTGGTTCCTGCCTTGTGCCCTGTGTTGGCTGGGATTGGCTCCAGCAGACCCCCATGACCCTGTGTTCGGATTCAGCGGGTTGGAAAATGGATGGATGGATGGATGGATAGTGGACTCTAAGCTATCGACTTCCAGACAGTGTTCAAAAGCCATTAAGAAGGCAAACAGAATGTTAGGTTATATAGCACAATGTGTGGAGTACAAGTCCAAGGAGGTTATGCTCAACATTTAATGTACTAGTGAGGCCTCATCTGGAGTACTGTGTGCAGTTTTGGTCTCCAGGCTACAAAAAGGACATAGCAGCACTAAAAAAGGTCCAGAGAAGAGCAACTAGGCTGATTTCCTTTTTTTGGAAGAAATAAGTGGATAGTACTGGCAAGCTTTGTTGGGCTAAATGGCCTGTTCTTATCTAGATTGTTCTAATGTTTCAAGTTAAGTAAAGCTGGTTATGCTAAACTACTGAGACTCAGCCTCATCTTTGGGATGCAAGACACCAACTCAAGCGTCACACAGTCTACAAAATTAAATATTTTTCTAGACACAAATTTGTATTGAGAATATAATGGAAAAGTGGAAAAACTGATGACTAAATTGTGTTTGCTATAAACATTTGAA
Organism: Erpetoichthys calabaricus; assembly: GCF_900747795.2. Lineage (NCBI taxonomy): Eukaryota > Metazoa > Chordata > Cladistia > Polypteriformes > Polypteridae > Erpetoichthys > Erpetoichthys calabaricus. The sequence continues at coordinate 67,501,717 of NC_041396.2, forward strand.
CAATGTGATGAATTATTGAGGTGAGTTTTCAGCAATATGCAGGGGGATGGAGCAGTACCCCACCAATTCTTAAAACAGAGAAGTAACTGGGTGTTATATAAGGACTGATAGATTATTAGACTGAAAGATTGAGTAATTCACAGAATAAGATGCCCAAAAAACAATCTGACCTGTGAATTTGAGCTACAGTTTCATCTTTATCACTTAAATGATGTCAAATTTTGACCATAGTGTGTGTCACCACTGGAAGTCAATTTCCAAATAAAGCATACCCAATCATTACTCATGCCACATAGCACATTAGGCTTTGTCATTAAAAAATATGCTATGAGTTCCATAAATTACTTTCACTCTAAGTTTATGAGTGAATGAGTTCTGTAGTGCACTGGTAGTCGATTTATGTCTGTTGTACCCCGTACCTCGTGTGAAACATAATCAGGGAACTGGACTTAATCAGCTAGGGCTAATTTGGGTGCACCCCTGTGTGTCGCTGCAGTTGACTGAGGGGCAACTACTAATTGGACCTAATAATTAAAAAGCAAGTTGAGTGATAGCAGAGAAAGGAAGCATATGGAACAGAGGAAGCAGTAGGTGGGAGGCAAGCGCGGAGAGTGAGGAGGTTGTAGCAGGGGTCCTTAAATGCTGAAGCCATTACTAGTAAGCGAAGATCTGGACTTGAAGGAGTAGTGAATCAAGGGCATGACTGGACTCTAAAGCATTAGTCTGCAGTGGAATATTTTGAGGCAATGCAGTAACCAAGCTGGGTGTGAAGTTTCTGGGGTCTTTGTCCAGTATCCCACAGGGCCCAGAATATGGAAGAACAGTGACAGTGCAGGGTGCAAGATTGTTCGTGGATGCATAGAAAACTCTTTTTGTCAAACAGACTTATAAACGTTCAAACCTCCTGATAATGACTTCCATTGCTGATACTTCTGATATCTTTTTGTCAGAATTTAACCTAACAGAGCTGAACTTTATTTATAGTCAGTTTTTAAAAAAAGTTTTGCTTACTTACTGTACTGCACTTTTTGCACCAGAATAAACTTCTCTGATTGAACCCGTAGCAACTGACTCTTTCTCTTCACTTGCCACTGGTTAATCTCAATTATGAACTTTGAAGATTCTCTAAAAGTGTAAGGTGCATCACAAGGACTTATTCCTTCCTCCTGCCTGATATTATTTGCCTCCTGTAACATTTAATTGGATCAAAATGGTTTAAGAATGTTGTTTCCTGTAACATCTCAAAATCATGCATGCTAAGCTGAGTAACGATTCTAAATTGGCCCCTATTTGAGTGATGCTGTGTGCAAGATTGGGCCCTACACTGGACTTGTACCCCATCCTGGGTAGGCTCTTGGCTTATGTCTGATATTGTGGGAATGAGCTACTCCTTCCTGTGCCCCTGAATTGGAATATTGTTGAGCTGTTGTATTGGTAGGGCGGCACGGTGGCGTAGTGGGTAGTTAGGAGACCGGGGTTCGCTTCCCTCCGGGTACTCCGGTTTCCTCCCACAGTCCAAAGACATGCAGGTTAGGTGCATTGGCAATTCTAAATTGTCCCTAGTGTGTGCTTGGTGTGTGGGTGTGTGTGAGTGTGTGCGCCCTGCGGTGGGCTGGCGCCCTGCCTGGGGTTTGTTCCCCGCTTTGCGCCCTGTGTTGGCTTGGTTTGGCTCCAGCAGACCCCCGTGACCCTGTAGTTAGGATATAGTGGGTTGGATAATGGATGGATGGATGTTGTATTGGTATGTTACCTTTGAATGTTCCTGTAGCACATAGTAAAGATTACTATTTAATGCAAAATAGCAAGTCTAGCTTGGAAGATAATGTGATAAAAGTGAAATAATGTTTAAGTACAGTGCATCCGGAAAGTATTCATAGCACATCACTTTTTCCACATTTTGTTATGTTACAGCCTTATTCCAAAATGGATTCAATTCATTTTTTTCCTCAGAATTCTACACACAACACCCCATAATGACAACGTGAAAAAAGTTTACTTGAGATTTTTGCAAATTTATTAAAAATAAAAAAATTGAGAAAGCACATGTACATAAGTATTCACAGCTTTTGCCATGAAGCTCAAAATTGAGCTCAGGTGCATCCTGTTTCCCCTGATCATCCTTGAGATGTTTCTGTAGCTTAATTGGAGTCCACCTGTGGTAAATTCAGTTGACTGGACATGATTTGGAAAGGCACACACCTGTCTATATAAGGTCCCACAGTTGACAGTTCATGTCAGAGCACAAACCAAGCATGAAGTCAAAGGAATTGTCTGGTGACATCCGAGACAGGATTGTCTCGTGGCACAAATCTGGGGAAGGTTACAGAAAAATTTCTGCTGTTTTGAAGGTCCCAATGAGCACAGTGGCCTCCATCATCCATAAGCTGAAGAAGTTCGAAACCACCAGGACTCTTCCTAGAGCTGCCTGGCCATCTAAACTGAGCGATTGGAGGAGAAGGGCCGTAATCAGGGAGGTGACCAAGAACCCGATGGTCACTCTGTCAGAGCTCCAGAGGTCCTCTTTGGAGAGAGGAGAACCTTCCAGAAGGACAACCATCTCTGCAGCAATCCACCAATCAGGCCTGTATGGCAGAGTGGCCAGACGGAAGCCACTCCTTAGTAAAAGGCACATGGCAGCCCGCCTGGAGTTTGCCAAAAGGCACCTGAAGGACTCTCAGACCATGAGAAAGAAAATTCTCTGGTCTGATGAGACAAAGATTGAACTTTTTGGTGTGAATGCCAGGTGTCACGTTTGGAAGAAACCTGGCACCATCCCTACAGTGAAGCATGGTGGTGGCAGCATCATGCTGTGGGGATGTTTTTCAGCAGCAGGGACTGGGAGACTAGTCAGGATAAAGGGAAAGATGACTGCAGCAATGTACAGAGACATCCTGGATGAAAACCTGCTGCAGAGCACTCTTGACCTCAGACTGGGGTGACGGTTCATCTTTCAGAAGGACAACGACCGTAAGCACACAGCCAAGATATCAAAGGAGTGGCTTCAGGACAACTCTGTGAATGTCCATGAGTGGCCCAGCCAGAGCCCAGACTTGAATCCGATTGAACATCTATGGAGAGATCTTAAAATGGCTGTGCACCGACACTTCCCATCCAACCTGATGGAGCTTGAGAGGTGCTGCAAAGAGGAATGGGCGAAATTGGCCAAGGATAGGTGTGCCAAGCTTGTGGCTTCATATTCAAAAAGACTTGAGGCTATAATTGCTGCCAAAGGTGCATCAACAAAGTATTGAGCAAAGGCTGTGAATACTTATGTACATGTGATTTCTCAGTTTTTTTATTTTTAATAAATTTGCAAAAACCTCAAGTAAACTTTTTTCACATTGTCATTATGGGGTGTTGTGTGTAGAATTCTGAGGAAAAAAATGAATTTAATCCATTTTGGAATAAGGCTGTAACATAACAAAATATGGAAAAAAGTGATGCGCTGTGAATACTTCTGGATGCACTGTATAAAATATGTATCAGATGATCAGATTTTATTAATAACTATAAACTTTAATCATAATATGTCTTATTTTACCTATCTATCTAAGTCAAGTCAAGTCCAAAAGTGGAATTAACAACAATAATCTTTGCATAACTCCTCTTTAAACAAGACAAAAAATTAAACTGAGGATACAAGGAACCAGTTGAAGGGGCGCTTCTGATTTCTCAGCTAAATTCGTATGCTTTGCCTGGACTTATAATGCTGATCTCCTATCATAAGACAGCCTTATGGTGAAAATGTGTAAAGCTCTTTCACATTGCTAAGGTCACTGCTATTAAATGTGGTAGCAATTTGTTTCATTTATGTAGATTTCAGATCTCAGGTCCTGAACTCATTACCACAACTGAGACTGGCTTTATACAGGAATGATAAATAAAAAAGGACCTTAGACAAAAAGAAGCTTCATTAGCACGATACTGAGTTAGCTTCTACGCAGTTCTTTTCTCATGCAGATTAGGTGCTTTAGTAATATGCAGCCCTTGCATCTGAGGGTTGATTAAGAAGGCCATTGTATAGGTGGGAGAAGCTAATGTCATTACTGTACATTTATCTTGTAGCTGGTAAGGTAAAGCACTTATACTTCTATTTATTAATTAAGATTTACCAAAGTGTGATTTTAAGACTGCAAAAAAGACAGCTTGATAGAGAGGTCCTATGCAAGTATACCTTATACCTTATATAGGAACAACACATAAATAAAAAAAAAATCTATATGTATATACAAAGACATAACTAGACCTAGCTGCAAAGTAACACATGATGCATTTATGAAAAATGAACTTTTCTGTCTTCTCAACAGTTAATAGTTCAAGACAATATTTTGTAATTTACAAGTGCCGCACATTTTTAGCACAAAGGATGCCTCATGGTGTTGGTATCTGATGAAACTAGTAGACAAAAGAAGCTCAGAGTGCAGATGTTGATGCTGGAAGCTGTGTTAGGGGCTCCACTAGCCTGTGGCTATAGATTCCCAGCTGGGAGAAAAGACTAGCTGCATTCATCTGCCCTCTCTGGGGTCCCCACTACCATGTAGGTATCCAGCTATTTTGAAACACAGGGATGAAAGGCTTCTACACAGATGTCACCTGCTGAGGTTCAGTGGCCGAGCCAGAAAATGTCATGTTTGGCAGCTGGCGCTGTGCTCTCCCACCAGTCATTGGCAAAGAGATTCCTGAAGGATGAGAAGATTCGTGCACTGGGGCTTCCTAATGGGATGACATTAAAGAGAACTGCTGGCTTCTGTCTGTCATAGTACATTACCCTTGTACGTCTAGCATTCGTCAAAAGCTGCTGTGAAGCAGGCCCCTCTCTTGCTGTGAGACGTGCATTTACCAGCTATCTCACGTCGCCCAGGAGGTTTGCAGAGGTTTTTTTTCTGTGCCTGCACTTTACTACTGTGCTTTGCATTTTGATGTATTTTTCATCACAAAATAAAAAAAACAGTTTCACATCTCTGATCCTTTTTCCCCAATACCTTAATTTTTCTAACAACTTTTGCCTGTACTTTATTTTACAAACTGTGCTTAAAGAACACTTTCCCACATGAATCTCAAATTATTTTAATGTGAAATGCATGCTCAGCTGAAAGGTTTAACAACTATCTATTAAGAAATAATCTAATAAGGCATGTGAAGCTTAAATTTTGGGTGCAGAACTGCCTCTTAAAAATTAACAGCAAAAATAATATATGGACACGTACATGTTATAATCTTTTTAATTAGATCTTCCAGTGACTAATAAAAATAATAACTTGCATTCTAATCAGTTGTAAGTGCTTTCACCCAAGTGCATTAAAATGAGGCACATTGGGAAACAGTATGCATTATTCATTTTTAGCATCATTTTTCCAGTTGGGATAAACTTTGTCAGTCAAGGGAAATTAGCATGTCCTTGGTATTTCTTGAAGAGTATCTGAGAGCAACTTCACTTAAGTGAATGGAAGGCCTTAGAAGTGAGTTAAAAGGACTTGATAAAATGCCAACTCAAAGGATATGAGCTGTTAGTTGAATTGATACTTTGTGATGAAAGGGTGGTAAATCACTTTTACCATGGACTAGGTAGGCACTGTTCATATTCAAGTACAGAAGTCAAAAGTCCCTGAAGCTTTTGCTATTTGCAGATACTGCAAATGCAGCAATCTTAAATAAGTGTGTGAACAGTCAGTGAGTGTATACACTCATCAGTACATCAGGGAGTGTAATCAGAGTAGACCTGGCTAACTATCAATCCCTTCTTGCATCCTTTTCTTCTGCCACCATCAACACTAAGGTAAGGTTCTATCAGACCAGAATGAACAGCACTATCAAAACACACTCTCTGTTCTCTGCTGTCACTTCCCATAACTCTCCTCCACCTCCTCTCTCAACCTCATTGCTGATGATTTTGCCACCTTTTTCCAGGATAGAGTGGCCGCTACCACCCTCGCTGCCACCCATTATGCCTCCTTCCAAGCATCACCCAACATTCTCGCCACTCTCTTCAACTGACGTTCCAACATCCTCTCCAATCACCTCACTACCTGTGAAATTGACCCTATCCCCTCACATCTCCTTCAGACCATCTCCCCCTCACTTATCATTAACACCTCACTCAGCTCAGGCACAACTCAAGCACATTTTCTATCATTTTCAAATATGTTCTGATAACCCCACTTCCTAAAAAAGCCAACAGGTGATCACCCTAGTTAACAATTACAGGCCTGTCTCTCTCCTTTCCTTTCTAAAACACTTGAACATGCTGTTTCTAACCAGGTCTTATCCTTCCTTGTACAGAATGGATTGCTCAATATCATCCAGTCCCGCTTCAAGAGGAACCACTCAACTGAGACAGCTCTACTGACTGTGGTTGACTAGCTATGACTTGCTAGAGCAACCAACATGTCATCAGTCCTGATCCTGCTAGATCTCTCTTCTGCCTTTGACACAGTCAACCACAACATCCTTCTTGACACTTTCTCTAAAACTGGCATCACTGGGACTGCTCTCAGATGGTTTGAGTCCTATATCTCGGGCAGATTCTACAGCGTGTCCTGGCGAGGAGAGTTGTCACAGGCACATCAGACATGCAAAGGGGTGGCCCAATGATCTCTGTACACCACCTTACTTGGAGGTTTGCACTGTACAATATCTGCAAGATCATACCCTATCTGACAGACCATGCAACACAACTTCTGGTCCAGGCTTTGGTCTTGTCACGTCCGGACTACTGCAACTCATTCCTGGCCACAGGTGCTATCAAGCAACTGCAAATGATCCAGTATGCAGCAGCCCACTTGAATTTAACCAGCCGAGACAGGAACATGCCACTCCTCTCTTCAAGTCGCTACATTGGCTCCCTGTAGCAGTGCACAGTTCAAAATAAGTTCAAATCCCTGATGCTTGCCTACAGAGTAAACAATGGGTCAGCATCTGAGTATATGGAGACACTAGTGAAGTATTATATGCTTTCTCACACACTCAGGTCTGCCAGGGAACAGCATCTAGTGATGCTGCCTCTGCGTGGAATCAAGTTTCAATCCAAAATCCTTTCCTGTGTAGTTCCTAGTTGGTGGAATTGGCTGCCCATCTCCATCCAAACTGCTGACTCCCTCAATGTATTTAAGAAGCAATTGAAGACCCATCTGCTCTATGAATATCTGTCTAATTGAAAAGAGGAAAAAAAAACTTTGTTCTACGCTATTTTATATTGTCGGTTAATTTGTTGTTTAAGTTTAATTGCGGTATTGTAATCTATGATGGTAAATTATTAGTTATTACATCTCTTGTTATTATTATCTCTTCACTTGTGGCAATCAACTTTTGTTACCTGTCCTATTCAACTTGCTGAACAAACAGGCCTTAGTCTAATGTTGCTTGATTATGTTTACCTCTTTTGTAAGTCGCTTTGGATAAAACTGTCTGACAAGCAAATAAATGTAAATTAGTGGACAGTGTCTGTTAGCAGTCTCTGGCATTTTGGGTAAATTTGATCATAAAATATTTAACTTATTTAAGTCTTAGTCATGATTTCCTTAACCTCCTTGGCGTTAACCCTGAGCAAAACTCAGAATTCTATGCAATTATGGTTAAACACAAATCGGGCTTGGGGTGACATGTAATGCTATGCTTTGCAGTGTTAAACCCAAATATCTTTTGGAACAATATACTGCTGCCATCTACTGGATGAAATAACATCATGCTGCTGCAAATAAATACATTTGATTACATCTGTGCTTTCTGCCTATTTATATTAACTCATCAATATTCATATAATGGAAAAATCCTTAAAGGATGAACTGAAACTGAACCATTGCTCGAATTGAGTGATAGTGATGATGATGTGCATTAGTCATCAGACATTGACACAGCAAGTGAAACTGATGCATGATGCAGCATTTTATGACTGAGTCGCTGCGATATGCCTGGTAAATTTTGTAACGTAAGGCCTGTGGTGTGACAGTTGCTACCACACAAAAAGGCAAAACATTTGCAATCTATTGCAAAGAACAAGCAAGACATTAGCCATCTAAACACTTTTCACAATGCAGCAACTGTCAATGTTCATCTTAGGTAAAATGTGGAGGTTTAAGAATATACTGTTTCTAAAACTGTTTAAATATGTCATCCTGATCATTTTAATTTTTTAAGGTTTCCACTTGAACTCAGTGACTCAGTTGTTTGTTTCAGATTCCCATGATTCTTTTTGTGAAGAAGTGCCTCTTGTCTTCTATCTTAAATGTACTTCCTCATAACTTTAGCTGGTGTCTTCAATTATTTGATTCAGTTTTTAATTGAAAGAATGCTGATGGATTAGTTTTTCTTTGCTTGGGACTAAAACAAACGTATTCTCATTGCGTGTCAGAGCAGCGCATGCTCAGCAGTCCAGTGGTGCACTTGGCTAATTCTATTTCCACAGCTTCTAGAGCTGGTATTCCTTTTTTGTATTGTGGTGACCAGAACTGGATACAATACTCCAGACGCAGTCTCACTTGTGTTTTATAGAATCTGAGCATAAAGTACATTGATTTATGTTCAAAAGATTTGAAATAAGTAACATTTTGTTGGACTTTTTAATTGCATCTGCACATTGCTTAGATATAATTACATCAATCTGGAAATCTTTTTCCCTTCTCTATATTAAACACTTTCTTAAGTGTTTCCCATAATATCGTACAACTAGCTGTCCCCCACGGCTCCGCCTGCTTAGTATTGAAACAGGACAAACTTTAAAAATCAATAAAAACAAATGTAATAATTTGTATTGAGAAGAATTATTATTGACAGCTTTCGTAGTCGAGGGCCTCTTGATATACAATATTTTTGATTTAGATATTGGGGCAAGAATATAGCTGTGATCTCTTTGCCAAAAATGTAAAACGTTGGCAAGGTATCTCTGGCCAAGCAGATGATAGGTATGCTCCAACGTCAGATGTTGCCACTGGATCTGATTGTGTTCAGGTCTGATGGGAGAGCATCCCCTGCATTGGGAGAAGAGCACGTGGCCATGATATCTCTGCCAATGAGCAGGAACCATCTGAAACGCACATAGCTGTGATCTCTCTCTCAAAAACATCAGATGTTACTCTTTAACCATCTCTAGATGATAATGTATGCTGAACAAACAGGTATCGCTAGCTAAGCGGAGGCAAAGTATGCTCCAACATGTGGTGAGAGGTAGAGCGGCTTGAACAGAGGCTAAGTGAGGATGTCCCCGCCCCACCTCTCCTCGGCCTGCAGCCTGTCTCTCAGATTCGTGCAAATAAATCAGTGCTGCAACCGAACTGTAATACTTAGCACCATGTAAGAAGTCGCAAATTCAACCGGAAAGTTCAAGCAAATTATATAAAAAAACCTGATCTAAATCTGTTAAGTAGTTCTCTCATGAAGAGCGGACAGACAGACAGACGTTGGATTTTATATTTATAAAGATATATTCAAAGAACCTTAATCAACTCATTGAGTACTGAGTACTAAACTATACTGTTAAAAAGTATATTTTTTAGTTTTTGTTTTCTAGGGCAACTTGGGTATTTCCAGCAGGCAAATAAAACTAATCTGAGCTGATAACAAAGATGAATTGTTGAAGTGTTTGGGCATTTTAAACTGATTAAAGTTTTTGGTATAATTCTTTTATATTCTGAATTTGAATGTTTCTCACATTGAGGTTAAATGAAAAATACAGGTATCTAAAGGAAGATAAAATAAACTAATTTACACAGCACACTTTATCCATTCTGCACAAGAGCTGTGGAGTTGGCAGAATACTGTCTTCCTACTGTGACAGCCTTCAAGCAGACAAAGATTTTAGGATTCTGTGCCTTTAGGTGTTTACAGAATTCTGTTTATTTTGCTATTCTAAAAGATAAGACTGCGTTTGAAGGATAAAATATTGAATCAAAATCAAACATAAACCCTTTTCTTCCCTACCCTAAGTATGCTTTTGTTAAATATACTGATTTTTCAAAAGCAGTTACATTTACTGCCAGGTAAGAATTAATCAATAAAAAATCAATACAGTTTCTCATTGCATATCATAAAAGCATTGTTATATTTTCTAGTGCACCAACTGTAGTATGCTAAACATTTGAAGGTACTGACTTATTCTTCTTTTCCTTTTTCCTGGCAGCTCTATCCTTAACATCCTTCTTCCAATATACTCAGCATCTCTCCTCTGCACATGTCCAAACCAATGCAATATCACCTCTCTGACTTTGTCTCCAAACCGTCTGACTTGAGCTGACCCTCTAATGTACTCATTTCTAATCCTGTCCATCCTCGTCACACCCAGTGCGAATCTTAGCATCTTTAACTCTGCTACTTCCAGCACTGTCTCCTGTTTTCTGGTCAGAGCCACCGTCTCCAACCCATATAACATAGCTGGTCTCACTACCGTCCTGTAGACCTTCCCTTTCACTCTTGCTGATACCCATCTGTCACAAATCACTCCTGACACTCTTCTTCACCCATTTCACCCTGCCTGCACTCTCTTTTTCACCTCTCTTCCACAATCCCCATTGCTCTGTACTGTTGATCCCAAGAATATAAACTCATCCACCTTCGCCAACTCTACTCCTTGCATACTCACCACTCCACTGACCTCCCTCTCATTCACACAAATGCATTCTGTCTTGTTCCTACTTACCTTCATTTCTCTCCTCTCTAGAGCATATCTCCACCTCTTCAACCTGCTCCCTACTCTTGCTACAGATCACAATGTCTAAGCAATGTAAAAGTGCCTGATGCAGAGGTGTAGCTAGGTTTTTCAGCGCCTGGGGACAACTAAAGATTTCGTGCCCCCTCCTGTTTGCCAAATTGCAATGGGGAACATCAATTCGGCGCCCCCTGGGTGCTGTGCCTGGGGACAGATGTCCCCCCTTACCCCCCCCCCTAGCTACACCACTGGTCTGATGTGCAAGTTAATGGCGCTGGCACTGCAGAGGTGCAGCGTGACTGGCTATAGAAGATTTTCTTTAGTTCAACTGATTAGGACTAGCCTAGTGTGGGTACATCAGGGTATATTATTTTGTGGAAAAAAATACTTGCAATGTGTGTTGAGGACAGCTACAGTGAACATTTCTCTATATTAGTAGTTCTCAGACTCAGTCCTGGGAACTCCATGGCTACAGATTTTGTCCCACCCAGCTTCTATTTTTAAATGGACTCATTGTTTCCATGTTTTAAGGTCAAAATTTGGTAAATTCTTATTAGATTAACTAGTCATTTATGTATGTTACATGTGGCGTAATTTAGTGTTTTTTTAACTTGGCTATTTCATCATAATCATCACTTTCATTTTGGTTTTTGAGGTGTTCTTCTTATTTAATCCATTACTTAATAATGAGCATGGGTCTGGTGCTGAAGTAGTTTCATTTCAGCATTTAGTGTCATTTGCCTAAGTGTCCGCTCTGCTCATTAATATCAGGATACAATTTAGGCAGAAAACTACACAGAAAAAGGCAAATTAATTAGGACAAGAACATAAGAGAATTAAGTATTTAAAGCTATAGCAAAAATACAAATATTTCTAAATGTCTTGTAAATGTGCACAGTGTAGAATAAGAGAATAGAAAAAAGACCAGCTTATTAAATAAGATCAGTTAGAAATAAAATGACTGGGTCCCCAGGACTGCGACTGAGAGCCACTGGTCTAGAATATGAAACATGATCTTTTGTTACAGTCTGAAGTTGCTGGATGAGCTCTCTGTTTCCTAAAAGCTTGTTTGCTTTATTAAATAGTGTACATTGGTATTGTATTAGACAAAAACACTTGCATGCAATTAGTGAGGAGATGTATGCTCTTAACTCCAGGAATACCAGAAACCGGTTATTACAGAATTAGCGTAAGCAAGGCTTAAAAATCCAGTAAGCATAAGGACTGACCAGAGAGATAACATGGTGTGTATTGTGGGATATCCTGAAGATTTGATTGTGCATGTGGAAGTCACTCAAGACAAGGAAATCCTAATAGGAGAGCCTTTATTTACTCTTAAAACTGTTACTATTTGGGCCCTCAATTCATAGAGTAATTGGACTATAATAAATCTGGTGATTAGAGGAAGATTTGCCACATTATTTCAAATTATGTTTTTGCAATGTTTACATTTTTCAAAAAAAAAAAACAATACATAATTTAATTTATGTGAATATATTTATAGTGTCTGGTGGGTGGTCTGAAGCCTTTTTTTAGCAGCAACAGGGAGAAGTCAGGAGCTAACCTTGGATGAGACGCCTGGCCATCACAGTGTGTGCTTTCATATCCACACTCACTCACACTGAGTTAATTTGGAGTTGCCAATTAACTTAGACAGCATGTCTTTGGGCTGTGGGAATAAACTGGAATCCTGGGAGGAAACTCATGCCTAAAGGGGAAAGCACAGTTGGCGCTTTCCAGGATTCCAAATGGAATGAGATGGCAACTCTTCTTTCTATTTTACTGTGATGTGCATGTACAAAATAGTAAACAAAGTGTTATTATATAAAATGAGAGCAATTAGCTGTAATTCAAATGGTTTGAAAAAAAAGGAAAACTTTTTTTGGACCCATTAGCTAAATATATATATATATACTATATATATTTATATATATATATATATATATATATATATATATATATATATATATATATATATATATATATATATATAATTTACACTTAAATAAAATTATCACAAACAGTTACAATTAAAAACTGTGTAATTAAAACACCAGTGGTTCGAACTGTGTATGGTAGTATGTTGCGTATTAATTAGGAATGTGTTCACTAAACATTGCTAATTATAATGCAGTCTGGGAATTAAAACAATAGGCTATAACACATATATGTGTTTTTCCCCAGGATAAGTAGAGTAGCAGAGTTCAAACCATTAAAAGTCGTCAAGGCTAGAATAATTACATGCTGTGGCCCAATTAAATTTCATTAATAAATTATTATCTGTTGATTAAATGCCCCAGGAGCAGCAAGCACCTTTGAATGGTCAAATACATGCTTGCCCTATTTTTATTTATTCATGCTAATAATGTATGTTGTAATTAGTTTATATTATAATTCAAAATATTTAATTTGTGTCAAGAAATTGATTGTGTGCAAAATATTTAATCCTGATATCATTACATGTATAGGTTTAAATATTTATTCTGTTTCTAGAATGCACAGTTTATTGAACACATGGGGTGGAGACCCTGAGGCAGACCCAAGACACACCGGACAGATTATATCTCTCGACTGGCTTGGGAATGACTGGGAATTCCCTGGGAAGAGCCTTGAATCTGTAGCTGTGGATAGAGAAGTCTGGGCTGACCTGTTTAGCCTGCTGATTCCACGGCCCTCACCAGGAGAAGCGTTTTCAGATGATGAGGTGAGGTGAGGTAAGACGCATGCTTGCATTTAAATCACCCCTAACCAAACCATTATATTTTATGCAGTAACTACTATTAACAAAAGTTAATAAGAATAAGCTGTTATTTATTATTCTCCTACCTCCTCTGCAAGGTACAGAGTTGTCTTGCAGATTATATATAGTGTATTACAGATATTGTGATAGCAATTACAAAAATTGTCATATTCTTTCCTTTCTATTAGGATATGCACTTTTGGGTTTGCACATTGTTTCTTTTCTTTGCTTATTTCATAGGTTAGTTCCCTTTTCTACTTAAAATCTTTTGCACAGTATTCCTTTGATTGCCTGTGTATGTGAATATCTGTAGGTCAGTTTCCCATCAGATGCATTCTCTTCTTGACCATAATGCACTAAGCCTGTTTATGCAGTCAGTAGCACCCTGTGAGGCAGTGGCCTAAAGCCAATAACAAAAACATCAGCTGTTTAGCCATGTTCACCCTTATTAAGAATCTGAAAACAAAGTACAACCCCTAGTGGTTATTAGTATTCAAAACAAAATTTGCCTCTCCATAGTTAATTGTGAGAAGCAATGTATATATTCAAGGGATAATCAATGTGTATTAGTAAGCTCATTTAACTGCTATAAATGCACTTAATTAACACTTTATTGTGTTTCCCTTGTTGGCATCCAGACTTTATTCCCAATCATTGTTGTCACAATTTTCCCATCTTTAATTGACGGAATCTCATACTCATCCTAATACAGAGCTAGTCATCTACTTTATAAGAGGATTTTAACCAATCAGTGCAGCACTTCTGAAAGCTCTCAGTAGTTGTTTAATTAAGTTAAGATCTAGGATAATGTCTTCATCTCCAGAGTAATGACAATGATTTTCAGGCTTTCTAGCCAGCATAATTTATATGCTTTTCACTTTTTTATTCACTTTTACATTATTATTGTTGTTTCTATTCTGTTTTCTAATTTCATCTCAGGAACCACTTGTAATTAAGTGTGAACCATGGTGAATATTCACCTGGTAATAAGATATAGTAAACTACTATATATTGATTCCTAACATGCTTCTGCTGCAGGTAGACTTTGAAATTCTGGGACTGAGACCTTCATTAGTTTTCAGTTATTTAATCCTAACAGGATTCTTAAAATACAAAAAATGGCACCTCTTATGTTATGCTAGTTAATCATGTTTTAATGCTTTTTTGTGTATTTTATTATTTGCAGTACAGTAAATCCACAATATCCACAGATTCAATTCCTGCAGATTCACTCATCCACTATTACAAAAGTGTAACCCATTTCGTGACACCTGTAATTTCTCGTTCCTGTTCACAGTCAAATGCAGCAGAGAAAAATTCAGAGAGGGTTATCACACAGCAGCAAAATGTGAGACTGAGTAATAACAAGTCTGTGATGCCCATAGATTTCTGTTGCTGCACGCATGCTACACTGAATGGAACAAAGTGTTTCAAGCCATTGAACACCATTTGTGATGGGGCTGTGGCTTGTAATTGTACCCCATGAGGAAGGAATTCCCAAAAGGTGCAGGCCATAAACTCACTCTAGTTAAGTCACAACCCTTTGTACACACTGCCTATCTCTGTTACCAATTGGATTGTTTTAATGAAGTCCTCAGATCGGCCTTGTTGTGGCAGCTTTCAGCACTTGGCGGAGAAGAAGGTCAAACTTTATTACAGAGGAAGTAAAAGTCACAAGATTTTCATATGTGAACCTGTGGCCGGATTATTACCAAGCTTTGAGAGGTGAGACAGGAGGACCCATGCATCTGCCAAACAATGGCAATGTTATTTAGGAAACTACACCCATTTTTTTCCATCTGTGGTTTCCATATCTGCAGGGTTTTTATGGAACATAGCCCCCATGGATCAAAGGAATTGACTCTATTTTGATATTTTTTTCCTTGCTGTAAATGCTGTATTATCTTTCAGGATTCAAAATGGCCATTGTGAAATGACACTGTGGCGTGGTATGGGAACAACATTAAGCTATTGCCATGACACGGCTGCTCATTTTCAGGGGATGTAGCCCCAGAAGTCATAACACATTAATGTAACTGGCACAATGCTATTTAAACTGGTGCTGGAACAAAACCATTTCCATGTCTGTGAATATTTAATCAGAACACTTGTGCAAATGTAGAAGTTTATTATTTTTGGTTTACTGGTTTTCTCGCTATATATTTTTGACTCTGAAATTTAAATTATGCAATGGTTTAGATAGATAGATAGATAGATAGATAGATAGATAGATAGATAGATAGATAGATAGATACTTTATTAATCCCAATGGGAAATTCACATTCTCCAGCAGCAGCATACTGATACAATAAACAATATTAAATTAAAGATTGATAATAATGCAGGTAAAAAACAGACAATAACTTTGTATAATGTTAAATGTAAACGTTTACCCCCCTGGGTGGAATTGAAGAGTCGCATAGTTTGGGGGAGGAACGATCTCCTCAATCTGTCAGTGGAGCAGGACAGTGACAGCAGTCTGTCGCTGAAGCTGCTCTTCTGTCTGGAGATGATACTATTTAGCGGATGCAGTGGATTCTCCATAATTGATAGGAGCCTGCTGAGCGCCCGTCGCTCTGCCATAGATGTTAAACCGTCCAGCTCCATGCCAACAATAGAGCCTGCCTTCCTCACCAGTTTGTCCAGGTGTGAGGCTTCTTTCTTCTTAATGGTTTAGTTCCATGAGCAAGAATAAGGGACCAAAACATGAGATGTAATTGAGAAATCTAGCCAGGTTTATTGCCAAAATAGCAGACTGATCTACCATTAAATCAAAATCATGGAGAATGTAAAGCAAAATTGTTCACTAGAAATAACTAATCAAACAATTACATACACATGACAGTTTTGAAGTTCAATGCTATCAAGATGTGCACATCACTGTCCTTTATGTGGTCACATGGATGATGTCACACACTGCATACTCCTTATATTCATGGATAGCAATGCTCTAGCAACAGTATACAAAGATGGGGTCACTCACAGGAAAATAAAAATGGCATTACAGAAACTTAATGAATCTAAATAAAAATGCTCTTGCAGATAAAAATAACTGTTAAATTTTAGGTCTGTACTGTCAAAAACCATAAACAGAATACAAACCTGCTATACACATGTGCTGAAAAAGCCTGGAAAAAATTTAAATGAACATGAATCATAGCATCCTGATCCTTATTTGTTCCCACAGCTCTGCCTTTGTCAGTACATATGGAAGTCAAAACTCATCATCTTAAGAAAGATGCCAAAAGGGTCCCACTGGTATCCTTTTTCCTGTCTATGTTCCAAAATGTATTTGTTTTAATTATGTGAATCCAAAGCTTGGACACTGAGAGTAATGTGCTGCAATCTTATCTTATCTCTCAACATGGCGGTACAGTTGGATGCAACGTCTTTTTGTTCTCTAGTCTGGTACTTTGTTTGATTTCGTTTTTGATTGTCAATTTGTGTCACGCAAACCTTGTATGTAGCTATCATGATTTAATTGATATTGGAGTAAAGAATAAATTAAAAGCTATAAACCACTTTCAGCGGATTTATAACATACCAGAAGATATAGCGAGAACACCAAGGATGCTGTGGATTATCAAATCCAGTAAGCGACGGAGACATCAGAGGGAGAGGAAACAAAAGTGGAGATGCCAATTAAGTCTATGAGTCAGGCTAAGAAAACAACCCCACAAATCTCCATTATCTATCATCTTTCTCACCAATGCAAGATTGATTACTTATAAAATGGACGAGTTGGAGCTTCACCCAGAATTGTTGCGCGATGATCATAACAGAGACTTGGCTTCACCTGCAAATCCCCTATGCTGCAATACCACTAGATGACCGCACAATCCACCAGCAAAACAGGAATAAAAACTTGGGTAAGAACAGTGGGGGTGGCATATGCATGTATGTGTACTGACTGGCATATTAATAGCAGAGTTATAGACAGACATTGTTCCCCTGACTGAGAAGTTCTGTCAATCATTTGCAGATCATTCTTTTTACCAAGAGAGATAAATGTGGTAATTTTGACTGCAGTTTCCATTCCACCAGATGCAAACATTGGTACAGCTCTGAACATCCTTTATACTAAGGTAAATAAACAGCAGAAGGCTTATCCCAATGGAGCACATATCATTGCTGGGGACTTTAATCAAGCATGTTTAAAGAGTGTACATCCTAATTTCACCCAGTATGTGAAGTGCTCCACCAAAGGGGAAAATACGCTTGATCATATGTGGTCAAATATTAAACATGCTTATAGAACAACACCCCACCCCACTTAGGTCAGTCGGATCATCTTTCATTGTTCCCCATTCCAGTATTCACAGCCCTCAGGAGAAGGACAAAACCAGTTACAAAGAACATGAATACTTGGCCTTAGTTTGCTGTTTCTCAGCTTTAGGACTGTTTTGCACAGACAGTTTGAACAATAAGACTTAAGGGAATATGCAGACACTCTTCTATTCTACATCAAGAGCTATGCTGATAATGTCATTCCTGGGAGTTTCCAAATCAGAAACCCTTCATGACAAAAAAAGTACAGACACTCATCATCTTGCCTGAAAAAGGGGCCTGAGTTGCTTCGAAGGTTTGCACACTGTAATCTTTTTAGTTAGCCAATAAAAGTTGTCATTTTGCTTGACTTCTCACTATTACATAAAGTATATTTATAATAAACATAGAATACTGTATATTATTATTATTTATTTAGTAGTAATGTGATTCTTGTGGTTTTTTTTCCCACAATATGTGTAGGGACATGTAAAAACATATCTTTTGTGTGTTTTTCTTTGCTTTTTACAACAATATTGTGTTTTTTTCTGCTCAGTATGCGCTTGTTGCTTAGGCAGGCACTCACCATTTACCTAGAAAAGAACAGATAAAGACATGGTGTTGTGAGCTCAACCATAAAACTTCCTTTTTGTTTAAGCTAGCATTAGGGCATGTCAATGTTTTTGCATCACATGCTATTATTCTTCTTTTAGCTTTCTTTGTCCTATTTTCAAAGTGAAACAGTGACATATCTGGTGCCTCTAAAAATATTCATTTTTTGTACATATTTAAGTATGGAGGATTTTTAGAAACCAGGTAATAATTTATCTTCTGTTTATTTACCACAGTAGTACTTACTGCATTTACTATGTCTTTTTTATAATAAATGTGAATTTGTAAATGAGTTATGAACACTTTTTCACATGCAAGAGGGCTCACTAAGCTGAAGATTATATTGACATATTCTTCCATGTCAAAAATCCATGAAGCTTCTTTGTTTACCTAATAGCTAAGATGTCCCAGTATCTCATCCAGATAATTCTTAAAGGTTGTCAAGGTTTCAGTTTTAACTACATGACTCATAAGTTTCTTTCAGATCCCTATAACTTTTTGTATAAAAATGCGCTTCCTGACTTCAGTCTTTAAAGCACTTCCGTTCTCAGAGTTTTCATTAGAGGTCAAAAGCGTAATCAATTTTATAAGTAGTGATGAGCGAAACAGTTTAATTTTGCATACCGTTTCTTAAAATTGAAAACTCACAAAAAAATTTTTTTGGGTGGGGGTGGGGGGAGTAAGAACTGTTTCTCCCTATGGCCTTGTTTTTCACTTCTGTGTTTACTTGTGCAGCACAGACAAATCCTCAGCATGCCAATAAAATCAATTATATTCCACGGGTCATAAAACAATGACATTACTGTGGATGAGTGCTGTGCATTTTCTAAAAATATGATGTGCTAGATAAATTTCTACATGGACATGCATCAAAAAGCACCATTATTCATATTATTGTGTATTCCACAGCAAAACTCCCTATACAGGAAACCACCCTTTCCTGTTTCTTGATTCTGGCAGATATAAACACCCCAGGGGTCCTGGATGAATGTACTGAATATCTTTCTGTCTCTGATGCATATTTAGAATTATAATCCCAAGATTGCCATCAGAGTTGTGTCACGCACTTGCAGATGGGAGGCAGCTAGAAGGACCAAAAGAAGGTAATTCCACACCAGGCCAGGGGGTGGCGGGGTGCAGTAAACCTTTCTCTTTTATCTCTGCAGACCAGACACGGGAAACTCTGCCTGGTTTCCACGATCCCACGGCTCCGGCCCAATGACCTCACTTTCAGTTCCGGCCCCGAGGATGTCACTTCTGGTTCCAGTCTGTTTATCTGGGTGTGAGGTGCCTGGAATTGTATAGGGTGAATAATATATTATTATTTGGAACACATGCATTTCATGTGTGTTCTGTGTCTACAATGATCTGGGTAAATGCAGGATGACAGGAGATGCAAGGCAAGAAATGTTGAACACATAGCTAAAACAGAAACTTTTTTCATGTTATAGTAGTAATGACAAAATTTTGACATGAAGGGTATAATGTGTGAAGACTGAAGCCCAAATATCAAATAAGCACTTTCACAAAAGGTACAAGTATAACAAAAGAAGTGCACTTTTATTCAAGAATATAGGAGAACAAAAAGAAATTGGGTTAGGGTACGATGCTGACATGATTGTTTGGGTAGTGTAGAGGTAAGAACTGCTGACTCATAATCAAGAGGTTGTGGGTTTGATTCCAGGCCCTTCCTAGATTTGCCATTTTTAGTAGTGAGCTGCTCTTATTGTTACTATTTGATTTGAGTCTGTAACAGCCGGTGTAAATTTATGGTACTTGTAAAGGTTTAGCATTTTTTTTAAATTCAGTTTTATTCTCTCAGTCACATTCATGCTCCCGCCGATATGACACTGCTGTTTTCAAATAAGGACGTGCTATAACAGAGGTGAACTCAGATGCAGATTAGGGATGAGAGCATTGTACCCTAACCTGATTTCTTTTTCTTCGGTTATATTCTTGAATAAAAGCACACTTGTTTTGTTATACTTGTACCTTTTGTGAAAGTGTTTATTTGATATTTGGACTAGGAAAAAAATATGCTTCCATATGACACTCAGGCAGTGGGTTACAACGTGTCTTTTTACGGCAACTTTGATATCTGATCACTTCTTTTTTATTTTGGGCACTGTGTGACTTTCTGAACTTGAACTTTCTAGTTTCTCCACACTCTGTATCACTTGATCAACTTCCTTTTTTTGTTTATACTACTGCTTAAGCCAACAAATTGTAAGTTTTTCCTTGCCTCAACTTCGCATTTGCTGAAATTCTTTTTTTCAGGTGCTTTTTTCATTGTCTTTTAACCAAACACTGAACAGAAAGGACTATTTATATTTATGTGCATATTAAAATATGCAAAAATTCTGTGAGGAGTCGGGGTGGGGCTGCAGGCACGTGCATGTGCGTTACTTTTCATGCTGACCAGGATTTATATAGCGGAAGTGTGTGGAAGTTGGCTTACGTAAGGTTTTGTGCATCTGAATTTTTTTATGCGTATTGACATTTCCACTTTTGTCCGTATGCCATGTTTTAGTGTGAATTGTATGCACACCATTATGCATGAGGCCCCTGGTGTTTTAAAAAGGATACGTTTGGTATTTTTCAGGTGCTCAGTAGACATAAACAACAACACCAGGCACCACAATTTTAAGATCTATTTTAAAAAAAGCTTCAATTAAGAAAACAATTTATCATGGCAAATCTATACCATAATTGTAAAAAAAATAATTTTGATTTGAAAAATATCAAAATTATCCTTCAATATCTGTTTACTTAGTTACTAGGCCTTATAGCTTCTGCAAAGATGGAAATCCATCTTTCCTTACTGCTCTTCTTTTTGTCTTTTGAGCATTTTCAATGACATTGGTGTTTTTTATTTTTAACATACATTGCAAAGAAGAGATAGGCATGGTATTTAAGTACGTGAGATAGGTTTGTAATTAGAGTGGATGCTTATTTTTAACAATTAATTATGTTGGATTAGGCCTGTACACATACAGAAGCTTTCATATTTCATATTAAGAGACCAATGAGCTTTCTGCTTGACAGCAAATCTAACAAAATCTAAAGAGCAGACATGTTTGTCAGATTATCTACAGTATGTTTGAACTTTCGTATTGCTTACTTATAATTTCATCATATTAGAATAGAAAAACAGACAACTATTTCCTTTTTACTTTACTGCAAAGTGAAGCTTTTGATATATGTATTTCATTCGTTGTTTAATTCAAGATACCAGATCCAGGACCTTAGCCTTTAGTAAACCTGTCAGCATACTGTACACTATTCATTGAGTTTTATTATGGACAGACTATACCAGCTAATGATCTATGTAAGTTACCTGTTGTCAGCAAAAAAAAAGAAGGGCAGTTGCAGTTGACCAAGGAACTCAAACACAAGACACTGCAGGACTAATCTGAAGAATATTGATTTCACTGAGTCACAGAGATAGCTGTGCCAACAATGAACGTAAGCGGTAGTAGTGTACTGTTGTGTACTTTTTGTGCTACATAAAGAAAACCCTGAGAAAAATAACATGTATAGTTGTGTACCCATCTGCAAATGAGGTTTTTAGTCAAAGAACAGCACAGAGTTAGAAAAATCTTAGGAACATAACAATGAATACAACTTATTTCTGTGGCTTACCAAGTGACCAGATTTCAATTTAATCAAGCATCTGAGAGAGAGTGCAAAACAAGCTAATTTGCCACAAACACTGGACAACATTGCCTAGCATGTCCATACTGTGTATTTAACATTATTGAGATAATTTCTCTACAAAGAAAAGTTGTTATGAGTGGGCTAAATTACTATTAAATGTGTGTATAAAATAAAATGGCCACTGAAAAAACGGGCAAAGTAGCCAATCAAGAGCGTATAAATGAGTTTGGTTGATTTAAGTTCTATGTATACAGAACATTTTGAATTGTTCCATGGAGTTAATAAAGTTTATCTAATCTAATCTAAACTAATATGTGTGATGCAACACAATAAAGCAAATATTACCATTTTTTCAAAATGGCATTTCATAAATACTGTATATCTCAAAGTGATTACAGGAAAATAAACTTTTAACAAGAAAAAAAGTAAAGATACATAAAATATGGATAACAAAGACATAATCACTGGAGGTACAATAAAATCACAAAAATACCTATATGCTGAATTAAGTTTTAAAATGGACAATTTACATAAAATTTGGAAGTGATCAGCTAGCAATGGATTGTGTTCATTCCACCTCTTTCTTTCACTTTTAAAAATGGATTTTAGCGATGTAAAGTATTATTGAAAAGCATCAAAACTGGACAAAGGCTAACATTTTGTATGGAGGAATTTGCCAAGTTTGTTAACTTTCTTATGCAGTTTTAACCAACTGGATCTTATATATAATGTATGCATGCTTGGTTTAGACAGACTTCACTATGTTGTAATACAGAATTAAATGAAAAATGTTAAAAGTAACTGCATTTGATGCACATGTTTTCAGAATCAGAATCACACTTATTGGCCAAGTATGCTCACATACAAGGAATTTGACTCCATTTTGTTTTTAACGACTCTCCAAGTAAACATAACTGGTCAATGCACACCTGAGATAAAGGTAAGATAAAGAATGTAAACAAGCAAACAAAGTGCAAGGCAGTGAAAGAAAAACTGAAATAAATACAGAATTAAACATCAGGTTAATGTAAGAATATTGCAAGATACTTAGGAGGGGGGGAGAACATTTACTACAGTAAAACAATTTTAAACTGTGTCAAATTGTGTAAATTTGATGGATTAACTAAAAACAATACTGTTCTTGTTCTGGTGTAGTTTAATCTAAAATACCTGGTAGATGGGAGAGTTTCAAAGATGTGACGGGTCAGTGATGATTTTCCCTGCCTGCTTCATGATGATTCTGGAATAGTACTGGTCCTGTAAGGTGGGAAGACTCATTCTAGTAATCTTTTCAGCAGACCGGACTATTCGTTGTAGCCTGTTCTTGTCACGTTTAGTTGCTGATACAAACCATACTGTAATGGATGAGCTTAGAACAGACTCAGTGATTGCTGTGTGGAATTGAATCAGCAGCTCCTGTGGTAGATTGAATTCACTCAGTTGTTCCATGAAGTACATCTGTTGCTGTGCCATTTTATGATGGAGTCTATGTTATTCTTCCATGTCAAGTTCTGGTGAATATACATTACAGAGACATGAAGGTATCCACGACTAACACATTGTGGGTAAGTATTGAGTGGGCAGGTAATATTTGGGGGCTCCTGCTGAAATCAACTGTCATCTCCACAGTTTTGAGTGTATTTAGCCCCAGATTGTTCTGACCTCACCAAAGGGCCAGCTGCTCAATCTCCCTTGTTATGCAGACCATTTCAAATGATGGTTGTATCATTCACATATTTGAGACGTTTGAGAGAGGGTTCTTTAGAGAGAGTCATTAGTACACAGGGAGAAGGGAATGTGGACAGCATGCACCCCTAGGGAGCACCAATGTTGATTGTGCAGGAGTTGGGTGTGAATTTCATCAGTTTCTCCTACTATTTCCTCTTTGTCAGGAAATTTGAAATCCACTGACAGGTGTAGACAGGAACAGAAAATTGGGTGAGTTTAGAGTGGAGGAGTTCAGGGATAATTGTGTTAAATGCTGAGCTGAAGCCCACAAACAAAATCATTGCATAGGTCCCTGGGTTGTCATGGTCCAGGATGTAGTGCAAGACCCATATTGACCCATATTCATTGTATCATCCAAGCAATCAGAAGGCAAATTGAAGGGTGTCCAACAGGGTAACTATGATGTCCTTCAAATGAGCTAACCACAGTCTCTCAAAGGTTTTCATGACCACAGATGTCAAAGTAACAGGCCTGTAGTCATTCAGTCCTGTTGTGTGGGATTTGTTTGGTATTGTTGTGATTGTGGCTTGTTTGAAACATAAGGGAAATTCACACAGCACCAATGCTTTGTTGATAATCTGTGTGAAGATGGGGATCAGTTGATCAGCACATTTTTTCTAGGGTGAGACACCAATTGGACCCACTGCTTTCTTGGTGTTTTGTGGCTTGAAGAATTGGCACACATCCTCTTCACAGATATTTAGTGCATGTACAGTAATCCCTCGCTATATCGCGCTTCGACTTTTGCGGCTTCATTCTATCGCGGATTTTATATGTAAGCATATTTAAATATATATCGCGGATTTTTTGCTGGTTCGCGGATTTCTGCGGACAATGGGTCTTTTAATTTTTGGTACACGCTTCCTCAGTTGGTTTGTCCAGTTGATTTCATACAAGGGACGCTATTGGCAGATGGCTGAGAAGCTACCCAACCACAGTGCGTATTATGTATTAAATAAAACTCCTCAAATATATTGTGAGCACGGGGGCTGTTCGCACCCCTAGAGGACACGGCCGCTCCTCAAAAAACGCTGAAAGATTACCTTCACAGTGCTCAATTCTTTGCTGGGCTTACATGTGGCTGCTTTGCAAGCGATATGCTTCCCGCATGGTGCTTCGCATACTTAAAAAATCAAACAGAAAGTATTGATTTTTGATTGTTTGTTTTCCTCTCTCTCTCTCTCTCTCTCTCGCTCTGACGGAGGGGGTGTGAGCAGAGGGGCTGTACGCATACTGGCATAGAGGATACGGACGCTCCTCTAAAAAATGCTGAAAAATGCTTGCTCCCTTCCTCGCAGCTACTTTGTCCGGAGGTGCTCCGCATACTTAAAAGCCAAACAGCCCTATTGCTTTTTGACTGTGTGCTTTTTTCTCTCTCTCTCTCTCTCTCTCGGACACGCACTCCTTTGAAGAGGAAGATATGTTTGCATTCTTTTAATTGTGAGACGGAACTGTCATCTCTGTCTTGTCATGGAGCACAGTTTAAACTTTTGAAAAAGAGACAAATGTTTGTTTGCAGTGTTTGAATAATGTTCCTGTCTCTCTACAACCTCCTGTGTTTCTGTGCAAATCTGTGACCCAAGCATGACAATATAAAAATAACCATATAAACATATGGTTTCTACTTCGCAGATTTTCATCTTTCGCGGGGGGGTCTGTTAAGTTTTGTTTGTTAAGTGGAAGGGCTGGAGCCATTTTGGATGTAACATTGGGTTTATGAAATCTGCAGTAAAACACATTCAGGTCATCAGACAGTTGATTGCCAAACAAGGATTTATCTTCAAATCATTTCAAAAGGGTTCAATCTTTGTTGAGTGTCAGATGAGCAAGAATTACCAGCCAGATAAACTTCAGGTTAACTGCCTTAACTATTAAATTATAAAAATGAAAATTGTACGCGACTATGATTACCAAATTCAGGCTGCATGTAAACATAGTCACTGTAAGCTTGAAGTTATTAAGAATATGCAATGAATTGTGTGGACATATTAATTTATTTGTAGTTTTAAACTTACAGGTCAAGTCAGAAAAAAAAATATTTAATCACATCACAGCATGTTTCCCAGTTGATTCTGGGGTTTGTCAGAGGTGTGTTCTTGCTCCAACTATGTTTAATGCATTGAATGGGTGTTGGGCAGGGTCATGGGGTCCAGCAGCTTTGGGGCATCTGTTGGTGAAGAAAGACTCATTAATCTTGACTTTGCTGACGATGCGGTGATCTTTGCAGAGTCAATGGAGGCTCTGATCGAAGCTCTCAAGAAACTTAGCGAGGAGTCTAAATACCTGAATAAAAACCAAGATCCAGTTCTTTAATGACCTCTTGGGCACAGCCATCAGCAGTGTGTCTGTCTGCGGAGAGTGTTGACCTTGTTGAGAGGTTTACTTACCTTGGCAGTAACATTCATGTCTCTGGTGACTTTTTCTAAGAAGTCAGTAGATGGATTGGGAGAGCATAGGAGTTCATGACGTCATATCTTTGCAAAAGGACGAAGGTCCAAGTTTTTAGAGTCCTTGTGCTTCCTGTTTTGCTATATGGTTGCGCGACATGAACATTCTCGAGTGACCTGAGACAGGACTCCTTTGGTACTGTGTTTCTTTGTTGTATCCTTGGGTACTGCTGGTTTGACTTTTTGTCAAACAAGTTGTTGCTCACGGAGTCCTGCAGGAGGCACATTACCTACATTGTGAGGGAGCTTCAGTTACAGCACTACGGCCATGTGGCGTGATTCCTTGAGGTTGTTCCAGCTTACAGGATCCTCATTGTTGAGGACTCGGGTGGATGGACCAGGCCAAAGAGACGCCCACGTAACACCTGGCTACAGCAAATAGATATTTATTTCTGGGGGGTGGGACTGGACTACTTGTGCATGGGTGGGTGCCAAACAGGATCTTGAGCTGTTTCATTGTGTGGTGGGTGCGGCAAACCTGACTTGACCAGACAGTTATGTTAAGCTGTGTATACTCACCATAAGCAGGTACAGTGGCATAGGCCATTGAATATGGACTTGGTGTGCTGTTTTCATCAACTTAGTCTCTTGCAAATTAACTCTGAGACACAAGCATTTTCCCTTTCAAAAGTAGACTTATCAGTAGAACATCAAAGTTGTTCTGTTTAAAACAGACTCAGAACAGCATAACTTATGAAGGCAGTATTTTGACTGTAGTCATTAAATTTGAAGTGCTGGATACAAACAAAGTGATGCCACAGTACATAAAGAAATTGGTCCTTCATCTCTTTCGATAGTTTAGATCCATTTTCTTCATTACTGGTAAAGGTATGCAATCTTAGGTTAGGATGTTTTTCTTTAGAATTTGAACAGAACGCTACAGAAATGCCTTTTTATGATACTACCTCTATCTTAATACATAATTCGCCTGCCTCCTCACTCACGTCCGTCCGAAGCCGAATGCGCAGTCGCCTTCTGCGCACGTCCGAAGCCGAATGCGCAGTCGCCTTCTGCGCAGCTGCCCGAAAAACCTTACGAGACTGACATCCAACCCCAACATTGCAGCAGGCGGCGGATTTACGGCCGCAAAAATTCAAGGAGAAAGGTGACTTCGATTAATGCTCTAGAGGCCTGAAAGGTGATTTCGACTACAGCTCGAGGCCTAATTACACATTCTGATTCAATTACGCATTCATTCAATACACCTATATCTTATACTTATTACTATTCCATATTGTAGTAAAGCGGACTACAATCATTACAAAACAACTTCTTCATTACTTGTCATTTGTTCTTCATACACTGCTGACACAAACTCATGCCCGTTTCATCTTACTTTGTTGAAACGGGCTCTTTGTCTAGTTTTATATAATCAAAGGAGTGTTTACACCTTCAATACACCTCCTGGATGAAACAATACAGCATTGTGGAAAGGGCCTATTCAGATACTTTAAATTCTGGGAGCCCATTTCAGACACAGACCAAAGGCATCCTGAATAAGAAAAACTACAAAACTGTGGGTGAACAGGAATACATGGAACATGTGTTCAGTAGTGCAACAAGCACAATACAAACTCTAAAGTAATGGGGTGATTTGGCCTCCTTATTGGTGCTGTCATCAGTATCCTCAGAGCACTATTTTGGAAAATGACTCTTACAAGACATTTTTTAAACAAATATACAGTAATTGTTCACAATAGTACATTATAAAGGAAATGGATAGCTCCTCAGCGTGGGATTGTAACAAAGCCAGAAGGAGTGCAGTAATATTCTTCAAGTGAATCAGTGACAGCTTTCAATGACAGTTGATTCAAATGTCATATGACAGGAAAGAAAAAAAACTTTTGCTAAGGGTGGAAATGGAAGTTGTGAGAGGGTCGGCCTGCCCACTGAAAATATTTAAAGGCTGTAGTTGGTGTAAAAATAAACAAAACTGATATGTGGTTGTGTTTCATCCAGACTCTTATCTCTTGAAGCAATGAGTTATTTAAATGTGTTATAGCTGCAGAGGCATTTCATGTTACAATGATAAACATACAGCTGAGTTTAATTAGCACAGCAGTAGGATCAGCATCATGGGTGTCTAACCATAGGACCAAGAAGAAGTAGGTTGAGAATAAAGTAGACTCCACATGCCACTGTATATGAAATTCTCTTGGAGCTATACTCAGTTCTGTCAGTAAGACATGATTAAACCCAAATAAAGACACTCTCTTTAAACACAATGATGTTCTTGAAGCCCTCTACAGTAGAAGAATGGAGTGATCAATTGTATCAAATGCAGCATTTTAGAGCTGGGGTAACACCATACAAAGTAGGATAATCTAATTATATTTTCCAGTAACAAAGTAGTGTGATGTGTTACAGTTTAAATTCTTGTAATAACATTACAGTTACTGACTTAAAGCCTATGACCAGTTCTAAATCCCAAACTGAATATTTCATAAAAACATTTCAGGTTGAGTTGATGTTTAATTTCCAGAATGTTGGGAAAGAAAGGTAGGTCTGAAACTGGAGTGTTTTGTATGTAAAGAACTTAGTCATTATGCTGTCTTTGAAAGGCATTACATAAAAAGGGTATTCAATAAATGTTCAACTGGCTTTCTAAAGAGAATCTGAAATATATGCCCTACATAGCTTGCTAATTCTGTGTAATTTTCAGTTAGGAACACTTTCTGGTGAAGGCACCGGAGTTTAAAAAACAAAACTGATGATTCAATTCATGCCTCCGCCTCCCATGTGCTATCACTTAACCTGCCTGCACTTCAACTGCAAAAAATATCTGCAAACATAACTTGATCAAGGTGTCAACCAAGTACACAATTAATAAATCATGATGTTTCCCTCAATTTCTGTTTCCAACTATTAATTTTCAAAACCATTTAAACCTGCTTTAGAGCCACAGCTGAAGCTGTACCTCATTGAGATGGTATCAGGTACAAAACCCAGACCTTGTGCTAGTAATGCACAAGACACATAAAAACACTACAATGAAACAATGATAAATGAAAACTGTGACACTTAACTTTTCAATATATAATTTTTATATGAGGGATAGTACTAATTTTGCTGAGATTAAATTAGTGTAGAAATATCCAGGTCCATATTTACTATTTTCAGATGTGGATGGGGCTCCACATCAGTGAGACATATTTTACATATTACAAATATAAAGAAGACCAGAAGATACAGTTAGGTCCATAAATATTTGGACAGAGACAACTTTTTTCTAATTTTGGTTCTGTACATTACCACAATGAATTTTAAATGAAACAACTCAGATGCAGTTAAAGTGTAGACTTTCAGTTTTAATTCAGTGGGGTGAACAAAACGATTGCATAAAAATGTGAGGCAACAAAACATTTTTTAACACAATCCCTTCATTTCAGGGGCTCAAAAGTAATTGGACAAATTAAATAACTGAAAATAAAATGTTCATTTCTAATACCTGGTTGAAAACCCTTTGCTGGCAATGACAGCCTGAAGTCTTGAACTCATGGACATCACCAGATGCTGGGTTTCCTCCTTTTTAATGCTCTGCCAGGCCTTTACTGCAGCAGCTTTCAGTTGCTGTTTGTCTGTGGGCCTTTCTGTCCAAACTTTAGTCTTCAACAAGTGAAATGCATGCTCAATTGGGTTAAGATCAGGTGACTGACTTGGCCATTCAAGAATTTTCCACTTCTTTGCTTAAGTAAACTCCTGGGTTGCTTTGGCTGTATGTTTTGGGTCATTGTCCATCTGTATCATGAAACGTCGCCCAATCAATTTGATTGCATTTAGCTGGATTTGAGCAGACAGTATGTCTCTGAACACCTCAGAATTCATTCGGCTGCTTCTGTCCTGTGTCACATCATCAATAAACACTAGTGTCCCAGTGCCACTGGCAGCCATGCACACCCAAGCCATCACACTGCCTCCACCGTGTTTTACAGATGATGTGGTATGCTTTGGATAATGAGCTGTTCCATGCCTTCTCCATACTTTTTTCTTGCCATCATTCTGGTAGAGGTTGATCTTGGTTTCATCTGTCCAAAGAATATTTTTCCAGAACTGTGCTGGCTTTTTTAGATGTTCTTTAGCAAAGTCCAATCTAGCCTTTCTATTCTTGAGACTTATGAGTGGCTTGCACCTTGCAGTGCACCCTCTGTATTTATTTTCATGCTGTCTTCTCTTTATGGTAGACTTGGATATCAATACGCAAACCCCCAGGAGAGTGTTGTTCACTTGGTTGGCTGTTGTGAAGGGGTTTCTCTTCACCATGGAAATGATTCTGCGATCATCCACCACTGTTGTCTTCCGTGGACGTCCAGGTCTTTTTGCGTTGCTGAGTTCACCAGTGCTTTCTTTCTTTCTCAGGATGTACCAAACTGTAGATTTTGCCACTCGTAATATTGTAGCAATTTCTCGGATGGGTTTTTTTCTGTTTTTCGCAGCTTAAGGATGGCTTCTTTCACCTGCATGGAGAGCTCCTTTGACCGCATGTTGTCTGTTCACAGCAAAATCTTCCACATGCAAGCACCACACCTCAAATCAACTCTAGGCCTTTTATCTGCTTAATTGATAATAACATAACGACGGACTTGCCCACACCTGCCCATGAAATAGCCTTTGAGTCAATTGTCCAATTACTTTTGAGTCCCTGAAATGAAGGGATTGTGTTAAAAAATGCTTTAGTTGCCTCACATTTTTATGCAATCGTTTTGTTCACCCCACTGAATTAAAGCTGAAAGTCTGCACTTCAACTGCATCTGAGTTGTTTAATTTAAAATTCATCGTGGTAATGTACAGAACCAAAATTAGAAAAAAGTTGTCTCTGTCCAAATATTTATGGACCTAACTGTATTTGACAGCTTTATCCATCAAAGATAGATATATAAAACCAAAATGAAGTCTCCATAAATATATTCTGTTTCAGTGAAGCCATCTGATGCTAATTGTAAGAACTGTTCCTGTTCTGAATGTGAGAGGTAAATCAGTAGCATTTCAATACAAATAATGAAAGGGATCTTTATCTATTCAAAGGTGTTATCTGCTTCCATTTTTTTTAGGAGTAGCTTTGTAGTCTGCAGAACATTACCAAGGCGGGAAGTAGCACTGTTCATGAGGCAACAGTTCATTTTGTTGTTTGTTTTTGTTTATCTTGAGAAATACTAAAGCTAATAATGAAGATGGAATTATTGTTCAAGTAATTAGTTTTTTGATAAATATTGTAAAGAAGTTAAACTGACCTTCATTTAATCATTATTTTATATTGTGCCTTTCAAAGCAAACACAATCATGCAGCTTTTTTTTATAGTGCTATACAATAGTTATTATAATTTTGACCATATGTAAATGCAATTTTGTTTAATATAAGAACTGCCCAGTGAAAAGCTAAATAATGTCTAGATTGTTCCTCATAAAATGGTTAAATTCTAAAGTCAAATATCATATACAATCTTTCTTGATTCAAATTTTAATACCACTAACACTCGAACAGTTTATTATAATGCACCATTAAGCACTAGTTTTTACAATAGCATAACATTTAAAGGGCATAGGAAAGAGTAGTAAAGGTCTCACCTCCATTAGAACATTATTATTCTAATTCACATTGATTACATATTGAAAATGTGTATTTGTAATGGAAATGCTAAGAGTGTATAGTTGAAAGCACTGAACTGCTAAAAAAATGAAAGATGCTTTTGCCTACTCAGTCACTACATATCAGATATATATACAGTTACTCTCCTGTATTTCATAAAAATGAAAGCTGATGCTGCCAGCAGTTACTCTGAGCTGGGTTTAGCAAGGTGTTCATCTCATTACATTATTTATCCCCTAGCTTTTTTAAAAATCTTTGCAGCAGCAGTTGCTATAATTTGAAAACATATGTCATATACATACTTTCAACAACCTCATTAAGACATTTTTTTTAAGTTTCCTGCAAAGTAATTACTTTTGTTAGAATCCACAGTGACATCCAGATTTTCTGTATTGATGTCACAAATCAAAGGGTATATAGAATGGGGTGAACTTGCATTACTGCGACTATGCTATTTAAAAGGTTGAATACTGCATGTTACAAATATCACTGGTTAGTAGGTGAACTGTTACAAAAGAGACGCCATCAATAGCTTCCTAAATTAAATAAAGGTTTGTTTTAGTAGGGTGTTATGGTGATTAAAATATGCTAGGAGATTAAAATATGCAGAAGAGAAATTAAGTAAATTAAGAATGAAAGAAATTCAATTGTTTTATGAAACATGAATGTGTTATATAATTTTGCTATTTTAGTTTGCTCTGTATTTGGGATAATAATAATAATACATTTTATTAAATAGACGCCTTTCTTAGCACTCAAGGTCACCTTACAATGAAATTAAACAACATTAGTAAAATAAAAACAAAGAGAATGCTAAATCAAAAAGCAATAATTAGCAAACAAACAAAGATAACAGGCAGTAACAGTGCAAAATTCACAATTGGTATGCCAGTTTGAAAAGATAAGTTTTGAGGACAGTTTTAAAATGTGATATTGAATCAAGCTGACGAATATGAGAGGGAAGAGAATTCCAGAGTTGAGGAGCACTATGAGAGACTGCTCGAGTTCCCATAGAACTGAGTTTGATGTGAGGTACAGAAAGTAGAGCTACAGATGAGGGTCTGAGTGAGCGAGAGGGAGTGTAAGTCTATAAGAGATCAGTGAGGTGGGGGGAGCAAGGTTGTGGAGAGTTTTAAATGTTAAGAGCAGTATTTTGTATTGTATTCTGTAGTTAACAGGGAGCCAGTGAAGCTGAGAGAGAATAGGTGTAATATGTTCAGTGGATTTAGAACAGGTTATTATCCTGGCGGCAGAATTTTGAATATGTTGAAAGCGATGGAAAAGTTTTTGTGGGATGCCAGATAGAATAGCATTACAGTAATCTATACATGAGGTGACTAGGGCATTAACCAATACTTCAGTTACAATTATATCTAGTATAATTTATAACTGAATGATATACTGTAATTTAAGAAATTAATTGGTGACTTAAAGAAAGAAGAAGCTTTCTGAAAGTAAACTATTATAATTTATTTCCCAAAGAGTTTTAGGAATATGCTCATTCATAAGAATAGTGCCATCTTTAATAGGGAGAATGAGAATTCACTAGAGTGGGCCAGTGTTTTATGACAATACAGTATATCCTTCCTTTCTTGTTTGTCTGAAGCTGCCTTTGTGAATCCTTTGAATCTGGAGAAAATGCTGATAGGAACAAAAGTTGGATAAAGGGGGCTGGACAGGCAAACATGAACAGTCCCCAGCTGGACTGGGCTGCAATGGGGGCTGGGTTGAGCCTGGGCTGTTGCATTCAGAACTACACACACATCAATTGAAGATGTGTATCAAGAAGCCACCAAATCCCTTTAAATTAAGGTTGGTACAGAGGCTTAGTCTCTCTCTGACATTTTTCATCATGGAGGAAGCCAAGCCATCTCTCTCACCGTAGGCCATGCAGGAGCAAAGACCAAGCCAGACCACAGATCTCTCAACATACTAAGAAAGGGAACCACCTGGTAATAAGTATATGGATGCAAAAAAAGAACTGCTACATAGTTTATAAAGGTCTTTTTTCAGACTCATTTTACTTTGCTTATTTATATTTTAGGCATGATTAGAAGTTAATTTATGCATTAAATAAAGTGTAACTATCTCTCCTGACTGTTTTAGTACTCTGTGTTGTTGCCTGAGGTTATAGATATAAAAGGTAGTGTAGCTGCGTTTTCCCAGAGTTTCCAAAATTCAGCAGCTCCAACACAAAAATGGGATTCAACAAAGGCCTGACACGCAGAAATGATTCCACAGACAAAATATCTTCGTTTTTTTAAGTGTTTAGTTAAGTTTCAAAGTAAAACAGTTCACACAAAAAAGAAAATTAAAATAGCAAAAAAAAAAGGAAAAATTTATAAAAAGAAAAATTCAGTTCTAAGCTTAATCTTGTTACATCTTAAATCGTAACTAACCACTTATAATTTCTGAACCATTTCAAAACGGTCAGAAAACTGTATGCTTATACCATTTCTAACTTGAAATTGGGTCTTTCAACTCCCTGTTTACTGGGACATGTTCTAAACACAACTGAGTTTATTATCACACTGTTTCTCCGTTATAGGAAGAAGGTTCTATCTCTTACTAACTTACAGGGGGAAAAGACTATACCATTGTCTATGACTATGGAAGAAATTATATTCTATTCAAATAAAGCAAACATTAATATGAGTTTAACTCAAAACTTTAACTTTCTATGATTGGCTCTTACAGGTAGTATAGCATATGAGGAGTATAACAAGAATGGGGATTTGGGATTTTATTTAGGTCTACATTAAAAAAAAACTACAAAGTAGAGAACAGACCTACCCTAGGACCCTACCATGACAAAACAGGGTAATTAGTTACTGTGGAGTAGAAGCTGAAAGTCATGCTTGCAGCCTGATTATGATATCAGAAAGGCATTAAAATTCAGCTTGCCAAGAAAAATCAGCTCCTTCTTAGACTTAGAGTAACATTCAGATGTTAATGAGATGCATTCAAACATAGAAATCATTGGAAAATACTTACAAGATGAAAAAGCTAACTGGTAAATATTGAACCTTATGAAATGACACTATTAAATGTGATAATGTATGCATATATAATTATTGTTATAGGATCTTAGGAGTCACTTGGGGTATGCAAATATGCCACACCACTCCTATTCTAAAAATACCTGCAAGATATGCTTAATTGGCATATTTATTATAAATAAACTACTGGGATAAATCACGTGTTTTAGCTGTGATCTAAATAACAACATTCCCAAGCAAGTAAAAAGTTTCAAACTATTTTGAATACTACTTAAAAAGTCTCTAGTCATTTTACTAATACACATTGTGTTTTAGAAGGACCAGAACATGACCAAACTATATGAAGATGAAATAAAAAATAGAAAGAGTTAATATGTTAATTGTAAAAGTAGTTATACTGTAGATGGCACAGAGTACTATATATATATATATATATATATATATATATATATATATATATATATATATATATATATATATATATATATATATATACAGTGCATCCAGAAAGTATTCACAGCGCATTACTGTTTCCACATTTTGTTATGTTACAGCCTTATTCCAAAATGGATTCAATTCATTTTTTTCCTCAGAATTCTACACCCAACACCCCATAATGACAACGTGAAAAAAGTTTACTTGAGGTTTTTGCAAATTTATTAAAGTTAAAAAAAATTGAGAAAGCACATGTACATAAGTATTCACAGCCTTTGCCATGAAGCTCAAAATTAAGCTCAGGTGCATCCTGTTTCCCCTGATCATCCTTGAGATGTTTCTGCAGATTAATTGGAGTCCACCTGTGGTAAATTCAGTTGATTGGACATGATTTGGAAAGGCACACACCTGTCTATATAAGGTCCCACAGTTGACAGTTCATGTCAGAGCACAAACCAAGCATGAAGTCAAAGGAATTGTCTGTAGACCTCCGAGACAGGATTGTCTCGAGGCACAAATCTGGGGAAGGTTACAGAAACATTTCTGCTGCTTTGAAGGTCCCAATGAGCACAGTGGCCTCCATCATCCATAAGTGGAAGAAGTTCGAAACCACCAGGACTCTTCCTAGAGCTGGCCGGCCATCTAAACTGAGCGATCGGGGGAGAAGGGCTTTAGTCAGGGAGGTGACCAAGAACCCGTTGGTCACTCTGTCAGAGCTCCAGAGGTCCTCTTTGGAGAGAGGAGAACCTTCCAGAAGGACAACCATCTCTGCAGCAATCCACCAATCAGGCCTGTATGGTAGAGTGGCCAGACGGAAGCCACTCCTTAGTAAAAGGCACATGGCAGCCCACCTGGAGTTTGCCAAAAGGCACCTGAAGGACTCTCAGACCATGAGAAAGAAAATTCTCTGGTCTGATGAGACAAAGATTGAACTCTTTGGTGTGAATGCCAGGCATCACGTTTGGAGGAAACCTGGCACCATCCCTACAGTGAAGCATGGTGGTGGCAGCATCATGCTGTGGGGATGTTTTTCAGCGGCAGGAACTGGGAGACTAGTCAGGATAAAGGGAAAGATGACTGCAGCAATGTACAGAGACATCCTGGATGAAAACCTGCTCCAGAGCGCTCTTGACCTCAGACTGGGGTGACGGTTCATCTTTCAGCAGGACAACGACCTTAAGCACACAGCCAAGATATAAAAGGAGTGGCTTCAGAACAACTCTGTGAATGTCCTTGAGTGGCCCAGCCAGAGCCCAGACTTGAATCCGATTGAACATCTCTGAAGAGATCTTAAAATGGCTGTGCACCGACGCTTCCCATCCAACCTGATGGAGCTTGAGAGGTGCTGCAAAGAGGAATGGGCGAAACTGGCCAAGGATAGGTGTGCCAAGCTTGTGGCATCATATTCAAAAAGACTTGAGGCTGTAATTGCTGCCAAAGGTGCATCGACAAAGTATTGAGCAAAGGCTGTGAATACTTATGTACATGTGATTTCTCAGCTTTTTATTTTTAATAAATTTGTAAAAACCTCAAGTAAACTTTTTTCACGTTGTCATTATGGGGTGTTGTGTGCAGAATTCTGAGGAAAAAAATGAATTTAATCCATTTTGGAATAAGGCTGTAACATAACAAAAGGTGGAAAAAGTGATGCGCTGTGAATACTTTCTGGATGCACTGTAAGTTGATTGATCTTGTTAGTAGCCATACAAAAGGCTGCTTTCATTGTAATAGCACATTTTCATCAGAAAACAAAATACACAGTGTTTTAATCATGCAGAGGACATTTGGGAACTGACTTGAGTCAGTGCCATAGTCTACAAGCCAGCATGCCTGGTGTGCCTGTGTCAATGCCATATTTTGCCTATATCTTTGTTCAGAGTGATTTGTTGCTAGAAATTTTAATTTATTGCAGTACAAAATTGCTGCAAGAATAATTTTACAACATTAGAAGATCCAGAAATGCACTTGTCCAGTAACGAATGGTAGAAAGAAACTTCTTTACCAGTACTGTTTTCTTAGCAACAGCTAAAATTTGCGATGGGGGTGGTATGCACATTGTTTACATTTTTGGGCACTTTTTCTCTATTAGTAATGTCAATTCATGCTATGGTTATTTTTTATGATGCCTGACATGAATTGAAAGCTGAATTTGTTCTGAATCAGAGGACGTAAAGCACTTGATGATGGGATAATCTTTCAAAAACATTCAGATTAGTCTAGCCATTTTCTCATAATAAACATCATTTCATTCATTCTGATTCACCAACTTCTCTGCGTGCTTCTTCCAGGTATCCCTAATCTCATTTCTATCAATCATAAAGCTCCTTTCTGCATTTTTCAAACAGTTCACACCTGCTACATTCTGTCTTTTTTGGCAATCCTGAACACATTTCTCTTTTCCTACTCATTCTGTAGCTTAATAGCAAACTTCCTTCTTTCCACCGCTATCCCTTTTGATACTGCTTTTCTAGAAATTCTCTTTGCTTCCTTATAGATCACCCTGTCACATTCTGCCTATTTAGCCTTCCAGAAATTTTGATCTCTACTTCAGTTTTCTACCACCAAGGTATGACATAAAACGTGAAATCAAAGCAAAAAAAGCCATAATGTCCAGGAATTGTATATACAAAATACTGCTACAATTCTGTAGCCATTTAATTCATTCTTTCACTCCACACTTCTTAGCTTTATACATTTTCTTATGTTTATTATTATGGGAGTCATCCATTATGTAGGAACATTTTTTAGCTAATTTTATTTTGTGTTACAATCAAATTTTTTTCTTACTGAATGCTCAAAATGACTTTACAGTATGTTATCAGGTATGTTGTTTTTATGTTTTTTTCTTTATTTAATTAAATGTGTTCTCCACTTCAGAAACCTAATTGAAAAGCAGTGCCAATACAGTTATACAAAGGATAACTTTAATTAATAATTACACATTAAATCTAAAACTTCCAACGGCTGACTTACTGTTACTCAATCTTTTTGATATAATACACCAAAATACAATCATTTATTTTACTTGTTACAATTATAGGCTACATAAGTAAAGTAGAATGTAAATGGTTAAGTGGAGCAGATGAATAGCCTGAGAAGCACTATAGTTGAATTAGAATTGCTTTAGTACAGTAGAGTGTTTTCACAAATAGGGTTACTGTCATTCGAGTTGATATTCAGAACTGTACAAGTGAGTCTTTAAGCAAAGATAATGAGAATTGGAAAGATATATGTAGACATATGTAACTGGAGGCAGAGTGTGTAATCATAGCTGAAATTGAGCCCAACCTGTTACATCTGTATAGCTGAGAGTGCATGGGGGATATGTTTCATGGAGTTATATTTTTTCCACTTTTGGCAAGAGGACCATCTCCCTGATACAGGTACGCAGTTGTTTATAATGTCCTGGCTAGGGAACTGATCTCCAGAGGCCTCAAATATTAAACAGTGAGCACACACAAAAATGTTGCGTACTCCCGTTTTCACAATCACTTTTATATATATAAAAACTAAACCTGGCGTAAAGCCACACCCATTTTCACGGCAGCCTTACACTATGCTTACGCACGTTTCTGCTCAGTTTTGCAAACGCAAAACATTTACATCTGGTTAAATTAACAAAAGCTATTCAGGAAAGAAATAAGGATAACAGACTAAACAGGTTTTAGATGTAACCGTGGAATAATAATTAATTATATATTATACACAGTTTTACCAATAAAAACTCTGGATGCGGTAAGAATTGTTGATAAAAAATTTAAAGTTAGAAATCCATTGCTGAGTATTTCAGTTCAAGACATGAAAGGTAAGCTTAACATTTTGAACACGAACTATGTATTAAGTCTTATCTCATTTATTCTGTGAAGGCACAAAGCATGATATACTGCAACTTATATCTCAGTATACAGCCACTATAGATGTAGCCATCTTGCTGCCAAGCTTTGCAGCTGCATCTCAATTATCTACCAATCTACTTTTTGCTTTTTGAACACTGTTGGGTGTTTCTTATAGATTTTTGGGTGCTGATCACGAATATCACATCACAATTTACCCATCACGTACCTTTTCAGTTTTGCCATGATTTTTTCTTATATTTGTATCCAAACATTTTCGCTGCCATAAGTGACTTATCAACAATGGTTTGTGTAGCCTGGGCATGTCCAGGCATGGAATCAGGCCAGGTTGGAAGCTGTTCTGTGGAAGTTGACATTGTGGGCATGCCTGGGCAGGTCTGAACGAGCTTGACGCTGTCTCAGCATGCTATAAAGGTGGCTTGCATACACCGATCCTGCTCATTTGGTTAATATAGATAGTCAGTGTGTATGTATAGTATCAGTATAGTATAGTATCTGTGGCAATATAACAGTAAGTAAGCTTGATGCTATAGACATTTTGGTGCTGGGCTATATGTCTTGTCAATGTTGTAACAGCCGCGATACATTCTGCTATATCTGTGGCGAATATACACTTGCGCATCAGAGATGTTGGATGACTGCTCTTGTGAAGAAAGCTTATCATCTGTATTTCGGCTGCAAAATTGGTGATCAAGACAAGGAATGGGCACCTCACATGTGCTGTCAGTCTGAGAGCCTAGCTCAGAGGCACTCGAAAGACGATGCCATTTGCTGTTCCGATGATACGGCGAGAACAGAAAGACCATGTGATGGACTGTTACTTCTGTTTGACTAATATGTCTGGTTTCTCAGCCAAAAGCAAGAAGTCAATTGAATATCCTAATCTGCCTTCAG
This sequence comes from Erpetoichthys calabaricus, assembly GCF_900747795.2. Classification (NCBI taxonomy): domain Eukaryota; kingdom Metazoa; phylum Chordata; class Cladistia; order Polypteriformes; family Polypteridae; genus Erpetoichthys; species Erpetoichthys calabaricus. Next base: position 67,541,569 of record NC_041396.2, read on the forward strand.
CAATGAGACCTGTGCCACATGATGACAGTCTTCCAATTCCGAAACCACCAGAGGATTGGACCTTAGACAAACCAGATGAAGAAACTGCAATGCAGGGTACTGACAGTGACATTGACCCGGATTTTGAATCGTGCTCATCAGGTGATCCACATCTGATAAAACAGTCCGAATTGAATGATTTGGTCAGAGATTTAAAGCCGAGCTGTTGGGTTCGAGACTGCAGGAATGGTGTTTGCCATCACCAGGTATGAAAATTTCTGTGTTTCAAGGCCGACATTATGATATAACCAAATTTTTTGCACAAGTCGACAGTCTCTGTTTCTGTTGTGACATTGAAGGATTGTTCTCGGCCTTGGGTTGTGATCACAACCCGGAACAGTGGCGTCTCTTTATTGATTCGTCAATGTTAAGCCTGAAAGCTGTTCTGCTACACAATGGCAATGTTTATCTTTCAGTACTTGTTGGCTATGCAGCACACATGAAAGAAATGTATGAGAATATGGAACTGTTGCTGAAGCACATCCAGTATAACAGGTATAACTGGAATATCTGTGGAGATCTTAAAGTCGTTGCTCTGTTATTTGGACTGCAGCTCGGCTATACAAAGTACTGTTGTTTCATCTGTGAATGGGACAGCCATGCCAAAGAGTCGCACTATTCTCAACAGAACTGGCCACACCATAAAAAGTTAGTTCCAGGACAGAAAATGTGGCACATGAATCGCTTGTCGACCTGGCAAAGATATTTTTGCCTCCTCTTCACATAAAACTGGGACTCGTGAAGAATTTCGTGAAAGCACTGAAAAAGGAAGGCAAAGGTTTTCATTTATTTAAGACAGATGGTCCCAAGAATAACTGACGACAAGATCAAAGAGGCCTGGAAAGCCTTCAAAGACTTTGTTGACAATTTTCTGGGTAATTACAGAGCCCCAAACTACATTCAGCTGGTTGAAAAACTTCTCAAAGCATACAAGACAATGAAGTGAAACATGTCACTCAAGATTCATTTCCTCCACTCACACTTGGACTTCTTCCCTGCAAATCTCGGTGCTGTCAGTGACGAACACAGTGAAATGTTTCACCAGGACTTTGCTACGATGGAGAAACTATACCAGGGCAACTGGAATCCGTCAATGCATGCTGACTACTGTTGGACACTGCAACGTGATTCACCAGACATTGAATACAAATGAAATGAAAATCTGGAGCAAAACACTTAATTCTGTTGAATTTAATAGCTTATGCGAAACATAAACGTGACTAAATACATTATTGTCACTAAACATATAAATGTCTCAAAGTTCCTACGTTATGCAGTAAAACCAAAACTATATTTGTGCATACCCAGTAGGTACCTGTCACAATCAGCAAAAACCTTTCAGGAATCAAGACTTTTCAAAAAAACTGTTGTGCAGTGTTTGAAACAAGTAGATTTGTTGCACGCATGAATATTTTTATGTTAATGACAGTGATCAAGATAGTGAAGTGACAATCAGTTGGATAATGTGAAACGTGCCAGTGTAGTGTTTTCTAGATTGAAGTAGTGACACACTCAGGATAATGTTTCGAATGCTGTTTATTGTTAACCCTCTTTAACCAACTCCCCATACAGCGTGCCTCCCTAAAGACTTTTCTGCATCACAACACATTCGACTTGTGATAGTTCTCAGTACAGCACTACATTGACATTTTGTTGCCCACTGAGCGCAAACCACCAAATACCAAATGTGTTGTGTGCAACTAGTGTGGACAATGCAAAGAAATGTTATATTTATAGCATATGTTCTTCTAAATCTGAACTTTGCAAGGTGCTATGCTTCTAGGATCTCATTCAGATGGAGAATTTTAGTTGTTTTGCTGGTCAAAATAAAGAAATTAACAGTTTCTTTATAAGTTTGAAAGCGTTAGTATTTATAATAAAACAGTTGCTTTCTAAATAATATCTTTACATTTTTACTAATTTTGATAGAGCTCACTATTTTTCATATATGCATAAAGCTATACTACAGCATCCTGGCAATAAATGGCCCAGCAGTTAATTTGTTAAAAATAGTATATTAGTTTATGCTAACAGACAGACAAAGAGAGACTGTAAAATGTTCTGGGGCATACTGCAAAGAGATATTATGTTATGCAAAGTGTGGCAGGAGCCATCAATATGGACAATAAAGGAAAGTTCTAAGGTCAGGTGCTGTAATTGGGGATGCAAGGATAATACTACTTAGAGAGGTTGTTCAGTGAGAAGGGGAGAATTAAACAGGAATATAATACTACTTATGCTGATACATCAAAAAGTATGGTTTTAATAAAAGGAGATAGGTCAGGATTCGTAGATGTGTGTAAGATATGGAATGAGTTGGTGAAAACAGAGGTAAAAATAGGTATAATGACGGTTATAAATTCAATTTTTTTGTTATACTAAATGATGCTAATCAGATAGATGGAAAGCTCATTGCCTGAAGATTATAGTAGATTCTGTGACTGGATATATAGGCATGTCTGGAATCACAGCTTAACAGGTGTGTGAATTGTTCTGTAAAAAATAAATAAATAAATAAAAAAGATGGGTCATGAGGTTAGGGTAAGTGGACTAGAATGGTGAAAATCTGTAAAAGACTGCATTTTAGAGTGAAATAAACATTTTAAAGTAATACACTAATACACTGGAATGCTAGAAATTTGCTGGCAAATATACAGGAATCTGAAGGATATGTATTTGGATTAAACAGTTCTCCAGATGTTTTTTGGACTCAAGAAATTTGGCTGCATACATATTGATCTTATAAATTCCTGATTATGAGCTGGTGAAATACAGTATAATAGAGTATTGAGTATTAAATATGGACATTCTATTTGTGTGTTGGCTGCAATGTAAATATTAAAACAAGTGGATTTTTAAAATTACAGACTAATTGAGATTTTATTATATTTCCTACATATTGTTTACTTGGGCCTTTTTTGGTGAACCTGTTGGTCTACCATAAAGTGATTATAATAGTTAAGCCATACAATTATAGTTAGGGAGAAGAAGAAGGAAATTTGTTCCTTGGTGTACTAAACAATGTTCTGAATCAGTTAGCGATACAAAATAAGCATTTTGAGTTTTGAAACATAATTTGACTTGGAAATTTTAGTAGATTATCTTAGCAGACATTTGTAGATATTGGAGAAGGCATACATCTCTATATATATAAACTCCAACATCTGTCTGTCTGTCCACTGTTCAGAATTACTTAATGGATTTAGATCAGGTTTTTTTTCTATAATTTGCTTGAACATTCCAGTTGATTTTGCGACTTCTCTTATTGTGCTATGTATCATAGTTTGTTTGTGGTTCTGATTTATTTTCGCGAATCCAAGAGTAACGCAGCGGGGGCCTCCTCACTCGTACACCAGCCTTGGGGCGTTCCTTACCTACGCTTAGCTAGTGAATGAGAGAACTACTTAACGGATTTAGATTGGGTTTTTTTCTATAATTTGCGTGAACATTCCAGTTGATTTTGCAACTACTCTCATCGCGCTAAGAATCATAGTTCACTTGCAGGAGCGATATATTCCCGTTAATCCGAAACAGAGGCTACAGGCTGAGGGGAGGGGTGCATGACATCAGATGTGGGGAGCCAGGCAGGACCCTCCTCACTGTCCTGTTTCACTACTACATGGGTGGAGCCGCAGGGGACGGCTAGAATACTATGTAAATCTAAACATTCCTGTCAAAACAAAAGATCTTTCAGTATAGATGATTCTACTCTGAATTTAAAACAGTTTTTAATCAGTATTAAAATTTCAGCTTTGGGACAGGAAATTATTTCTTCTCAAATATTTTTTTATTTAAATGTTTTAGCGTTAGCTTCTTTATTAGAATTATACAATTCAAAACAAGGGGGTCTTCTTGATTACTGTAAAAAGGTTGCAGTTATCCTGATTGTGAAGCTTTGGGAAGATCCACACAACTGGGCAGTTATAGGCCTACTCGACTCACATCTACATAGTGCAAACTGGTTGTGAAGATGATTGTAGAAAGATTTCTTCAGTAAAAAAAAAAACAAAAAAAAAAAACAAGTATTGATTACTACCTGTCTGCATTAATTTTAGAAACAAAAAATATCTCTAAGAATTAATATTGGGAAAGCTTTCTCAGTAAAAGATTCTGTGGTTGACAGATTTCCTGGATAAAGAAAAAAAAAGTATGAGATATGTTATGGAGATAGGGACATTTAATTAAAATGGTAAGAATGGGTTTTGTTTGCGTAAATAGATATTATTTTTATGGTTTGGTCATTCATTTAGAGTACAAGTAGATTTTTAATTGTCTTGTGAATTCACAATAGGTCATGGAACCCCCATGCAATCTTTTTAGTTAGCCAATAAAAGGTGTCATTTTGCTTGACTTTTCATTACAAACACAAGGACAAAAGGATTGACTATAACTCTAGGGTTAACTAAATGTAACGTGATGTAAATGTAATGTAAAAGCATTGCTAAGATCAATAGGACAATCTGTAAACCAAAATTTGTTTCATTTCAGTTATGTTACAAAAAGTCTTCCACAGTTTTTTTGAGAATCAAAAATAAAGTAACCAGGTGCAAAATCCTGCCCTTAACTTGGTTCTTTCTCTTTCTCTCTTTCTTTTCCTTGTTTCAGAGTGAGAAACAGCCTGCCACTTCCAGCAGCCAATGCCAAGGCAGACATTTTCTTTCTTTTTAAATGTTCTTCCTTTTTAGTCATTCTAGTGAACACATTAGGCAGCTTGTCCCAGAAGCTTTGATCATAAAATTATGTGCAAGCACCTTATCTTGTTAGGATAGTTTACTTATGCTGTGTGTGTATCAAACTTATTGTTAAAGCCATAAATTAACCAGTCATTCTAAACCAAGATTATAATCTGAGTTATACAGTAAGATAACAAAAATACATTTGAATAGACTTAGAGAAATACATAGAACTGTACAACCAAACCATAAAACAACATCTCAAAGCACTGCTCTGTTTGAAACATTTGAGAGTATAATTCAAGAGCTCAAGTACAGTTGTTCATAGCTCATCTGAGCAACACTTGCAGCAAAAAGCAGTCCACTATGGCATTCCAAGCAAAATGTCTGTAATAACAAAATGGTGATGTTTCTCTTTCTCCATGGGTCTTTTTTTATAAAACTTTGCATGGATTTATGCATGAAAGTATGCGTACATCAAAAAACAGAAAATTGTTTATGCTGAAAAAAAAATCTGACTTATAAAACCTTGCGTATACACACTTGTACATAATTTACTGATTATAAATCCAAATCATCTTGTGAATGTGGACATGTGAATGTACCTTGAACTCTGCCTGGTTGCCACCCTGAAGCAACTGTATATGAACCATGCTAATCAGCCTCATACATATTCAATCACGATGCTGCAGACCTTCACATCAACTAGTGCAAGATAGAAATTCTCGTGTTGAAATGAGAAGAACATAAAGAACCTTACTTGGTGGCCTAAGTGCGGGTGTCACCAACAAGCATGGATATATTGAATGGGAACATGTTACTGCTAACTGTCGTAACTCTACCAATCACAATGGTGATTTGCACTGCAGGACGCAGCAGTCTGGCACTGAGCAATGTTGGAAAAATTCACAAATATTGTCAATTTCTCCAATGAATAGCATTGAAGTAAGGAGTATCTCACAGAACCTTGAATGCATTTTACTAATGAAGGTCACAATTTATTGTCTAATCTGCTCTGCCAGTGCTTTAGCACAAGTCATAAATTTGTGTGTATTTTTCTAATTACAAATTCCTAATCTGAGAATTGAATTGAAGAAAATGTAAATATATTCATCTGTATTTCATTTTTTGAAAGGCTGACTAAGACAGCCCAACAATAAAGCATGGTTTTAAAAAAGCAAAAAATGCTATCCCACCCAAATTCATTAACAAAAGGATTTTATACAAATCTAGCAGAAAGTGCTGTTATTTCTGTATAATAAACACAATTTTCCATTGCACTTACTTTGATGTTTATTCTTAATAAACAAGGTTTTTACTATAATATGCTCTGTTTTGTATTAGCTACATTGCAAGCTATGAATTTGAACATAACACTCTTTGGTTCATCTGTATGCAACAGCAGTCATCACCTCTAGAGATAAGATTTAATTCAGTTATCCCTTGGGCTCAGAAATTGAAAAACCCATATAATCAGTGCCACTGGTGCAGTGTTCATGTGTACATGGAAAATGCTGCTATCAATTTGATTGATTATAATAAAATTCTTAAAGAGAGGCACGTCAACCTAACTACAAAAGAAATCACTCAAAGGCCGGAGTCTAATTTAAAAGTAGGTACTTCTGATTTGAATGGAATAAGCAACAGTTTTCCAACAATCAATAAGACACTAATAAATTGTTTTAGAAAAGCAAGCTGAGGTACTGTGATACAGAAGGCAATTCTGAAACACAATTGCAAAGATATTAATTAAATAATGCTTTCCTGGTGATCAACTAAAACAGGATTAATAATAATTTTTACATGTAAATTTTTATTTCAAAGTGGTTTTATTTCACTTTTATTTCAATTCATCTGCATTGCTTGAATCTTTAGATTTTGTACTGTTAGGCAGCTTAGTGGCGTAGAGGTTATAACTACAACCATACATCTCTTGTGAACATTTTTTTATTTCTTTAGCATACTAACCTATTCATTGCCATGTTTTATGCAATAGGCTGCCTCATCAGCAATATACTATCCAGTACAGTATTATAAAATCTTTGTCATTACTGTATAGATTTTTAGGTGTGTTTTCATATAACACACAAAGGACCTATTGTGATTGCCATGTTTTTCTGCCTGTCTGTCTGTCTGCATGAACGAATGCAGCCAACTCATGGACCGATTTTCTTGAAATGTGGTGTGCTTATTCTTCAAGGACATTTGTTGATACAGTTCACTTTTTATTGAGATATCTTGAACAGATCGCATTGTACACAGTTTTAAAATTTCACAATCTGCCACTGAAAACCAATCTTTACACAAAGAAACATTCTGTCTGGCTTCAAATTACTTTACTTCATCAATTTTACCTTGACAGTGATTACACCAACTTGTATATTTTGTATGCTTTCCTCTTTTTCACCTCTAATAGCTGCTACTGATGGCAAACAGTTAATGAAACACCAGACTGTATGCATAGGCAGTAACACACTGTCATTGGATGCTTGCGCACATGTATTCTGATGGAAATCTTCTGTCGACGAGTCCAGCGGGGCGTGCATAGAAAACTCACCAAGTTGTTTCTGCTTCTTTCCATCAATGTGACCCTAAGCATAAGAGAACCAGTGCATCAACATTTCACACCTCCTGAAGACTATAAGTTGTAAGAAGTAAGTGAAATAATTTTCCTAACTGTAAAAGTATGAAATGCAAGTAAGGAAAACAAAAGTTTATCTAGATATGTACCACAAGTACCATGTGGTGTGTAAACTGTTGTTGAACAATATTTATTTGCTTTGTGCACATCTTGAGTCAGGGTGATAAATGGTTAAAACCCAGAGAATGGATTGTACAACTAATTCCAGAAGATCACTCTTTGCCATCATCTCTTTCTAGGTCTGTGCAGCAACTATTCCTGGAGCATGATGAAAGAGTTAAGTGGTTGAAAGACACTGTTCGAGAGACGGCCTGAACTGGATCCAGGAAAAATCAATGGGAGAAGTAAAGGCCACCCTTTCAAGACCACAGCTCTGGTCTGTGTACTCAAGCCAGGTTGACAACAGAGCACAGGAAAACTAGACTCCTGTTAGAAAATGATTTGTTGTCTTACTGCATGAGGGACAGGAATGCAGACAGTTGGTTTCCAATCACCCATATTGTGGTAACCTTCAATGTTTGGCTCATCCCTGTTTTAATTCTTAGAATGTTTAACACTTGAATTACCAAAGCCTACAAAAAAAAAACTTGTAAACCTGGCCCATCTTAAATCTGTTTGCACCTCTCAATTCTGTGTCTTTTGTGTTGTAAATATGTCGCTAAGCCCAAGCAGCAAGCAGCCTGCTATCCCATCCCCCACCCCACCCCCTAGATCGCCACAGAAAAAGAAAATAGCTCTCTCAGCTCAAGCCTTGTTTATCAGGGAGTGAGGCAGTACCTAGAGCTGTATAGGGCAAATAATATATCATTATTTAGAACACATGCATTTCATGTGTGTTCCGTGTCTACAAAGATCTATGTAAGTGTAGGATGACAGGAAATGCAAGAAATGTTGAACACTTTTTTTTAGTACTAACGACAAAATTTTGACATGAAGTGTATAATGTGTGAACACTGAAGTCCAAATATCAAAAAAACACTTTCACAAAAGGTACAAATATAACAGAACAAGTGCACTTTTATTCAAGACTATGTATAATAAATTTCCTGTTTTTTTCAATTTGACATTGCTGTGTTTTAGTAGTGTTATTTTGGTGACATCCCAGGACATTTGTATCATGATCGCTGCATGACATCATCGCCGTAGTGCTAAGAAAGTTGGCTGTGCATGTCTGCTGCTGTCCAAGTTTTAAAATAATCAAAACAAAATTTGCAGTTGTCAAAAGTGCTTATTTAAGTACATAGGGCTCAGAAATCTTTTCTATTTACTGACTTTGTCACTCGTTCGAAAATTAGACTTTGGAAATCCTGTTGGTTGATTTTCCTGGTTTTGACCATAGACTATTTAAGACTTATATGCCCTTCATTTTTGTCTTTTACAGTCTGTCTATCCTGCAAAATATGTTGATTATATTATACAGATAAAACTTTAACTTCATTTAAATAATCTGTATTGTTAGTAATTAAATATGTGAGGACACGGTGCCGCAGCGCTAGCTAGCTCAGGGATTGTTCCTGCATTGCGTTGTATTCTTGCTGGTGCTGACGCGACACTGGAAGGATAGACAGATAGAATAATTAAACATGTACTACGAAGATATTTCAATGTTCCTTAAAAGTTTTGAAGAATCGGCGTTCTACGCTTACAAATGGCTTCACGTCTATTACAGAGCTGATTGTGTGGCGATTGGGTATTTGGAGAAAGAAAAGTAAGGGCAGGAATTGGAGGTTAATACGTTTGAAAGAGACAGTACTTTTGTAAAAATTATTTCATCGAAGGTCGCGCATGGCGCAACAAGCCTCTTGCGTGAGACATGAACAAGCACTGCGCCACTGTGTTCCCATGTTTAATAACATGCTTTAACTCCTATCATCATGAAAAAGATATCACGTATACATCTCAGTATATTAATTATTCAGAGAGCTGTAATATCACGAATGTAATGGATTATGTGTCCTGTCGGAGAAAAAGAAACCCCATTTAAGAAGCAGGTAGTGATTCACACACATAGAAGATCAAATACAAAACAAAGCATTTAATGTGCTACTTTAGTTACAATGGGATTTGAGAAATTAGTAAATTAAACGATTTTAAGATGAAGTTTATGATGTTCTACTTTAATGGCAAAATAAACTATGTGATTAAAGTGGAAATTTCTAGATTAAAGTTGACATTTCGTGCTTTTTTCCCCACTGTGTACCTATTTTTTTTGTCTGTACCCTAATAAGCTTTCATATGACACTCAGACGGTGGGCTACGACTCGCCATTTCACGGCGACTTTGATATGTGATTTCTTTTTTATTTCGGGCACTGTGCGACTTTGTGAACTTGAGCTTTCGAGTTTCTCCGACACTCTGTCACTCGAACAACTTCATTTTGTTGATTATACCAATGTTTAAACCAACAAATAGTACGTTTTTCCTTTGCATCCACTTGGTATTCGCTGAAATTCTTATATTTTCCCCCATGCTTTTCCCATTGTCTTTTCACAGAAGGCTATTTATATTGATTTGCATATTCAAAGAGGCGTAATTCTGGGAGGAGTTGGGGCAGGACAGAAGGCGCGTGCACGTGCGTTTCTTTTCACGCTGATTGGGATTTATGTAGCGGAAGAACGTGGAAGTTTGCGTACGTACAGATTCCTGCATCTGGATTTTTCTGTGCGTACGCACATTCCCGCTTTTGTGCTTATGCCATGTTATAGTATGAGTTCTATGCACGCCGTTATACATGAGGCCCCTGGAGAGCCACAGTGGCTGCAGGTTTTCATTCTAACCCTTTTCTTAATTAGTGACCAGCTTTTGCTGCTAATTAACTTCTTTTGAATTCATTTTAATTGACTTGTTTTTTAAGATTTGTTCCCCGGAATTTCTTCATCATTCCTCTCAATTACTTCATTTCTTTCCTTAAACAGAAATGAAATGTGAAGTGAATGAGCCATCAGAAGACCAACTAAGTCAGGTCCTCAAACTCCAACCAGTTGCTTAATCAGGCGCCTAGTCTTGTTGTTAATTAAACCCGTTCTTTAATTCTATGGCTTGTTGCTGCTCTCTTTGTGCAATAGGATACATTTTCAAAATTGTTGATTTTTTCTTTAATTTTCTAAGAGCATTGTTAAAATGTTTTAGGGACCTGAGCAAATCAACATTCCTGAGACCTCCACCCTTTTTATTTTCAGATATTGTGTGATGGTCACAGTTTGCTGGTCATGTTTTGGTTCATTTTGTATCTCATTATTGTTTCACTGCTAATTAAGGAAAACAAAACAATTATTGGGTCTGATTCTTCAAGGAAAAATCAGTTAAAAATAATTCAAAAGAAGTTACTTAGCAGCCAAAACAGGTCGATAATTAAGAAAAGAGTTGGAATGAAAATCTGCAGCCCCCCAGGACTGGAGTTTGAGATCCCTGGTTTACATAATGCCTTTTGGATGCCTCACATGATCATGATCATTATATTTCCAATGTCAAGGATGCAACAAAATAAACATGGCAACATCTCCAGTATGTGCGATCCCTCGGTGGATTTGAACTTCTTCATAAAGATCGTCAGAGCAGTTAGTTTCAAATATAGGTAGGCTGTAGCACTAGGTTTGGTTTCAAGTTCCTTTCGGTTTTGTCTTTCGCATGTTGTCTTGCCCTTTGTTCTTTATTGCCAGTTTCTATCAGTCTACTGGAAATAAAATCGTATAATTTTAGTATGCATTTGGCATGAGACCATTGTGTCATTATACCAACAGTTTTGCCACTATATCAGACAATTGGCACACTTTTGTGCAAAGCTGCATCATTTGTTACAAGCCATGGCAGAACAAAACCATTGACGTATAGTTGTTACCTGGTAAAATGGGCAGTATTGATGCCCATGTTATAAGTACTTTCAAGCAAACCCAACACGTTTTGCATAGCTACTGATGTAAATGGCTAAATATGCTAAACACTATTCTACGTTTGGAGAAAGATCCAACTCAAATGCCAGAAAAAGACTGTCTGAGACTGTGGTAATGAGCTTTTTCACAGGCAAAAGGAGAAATGTCACCCGTACCAAAAGCTAAAACTCCCACCATCTGAAAAGCAAAATAAGAAATAATGAAGGTAATAAACAATGAAAAAGTTCAGACAATGCCAAGTGGGAAGATGTACATACAACAAAACAATGGAGAGGTTACTGTATGTGTATGGAAGCACTCCCAAAAGACTACAGAATTCTCCTCATCCAAACTTCTTTGTGACTAGAAAACTTGTTGATATCCATTTACATATATACCATGAAATATCTGAGTGCAATTCTGGAAACTTTTTTTTTTTTTAACTAAGTACATAAAAGGCACTGCTTGCCAAGAATGTATTTATTTTGTAGCAATCTGAGAATGGGAATAATGCTATATAAATAAAATCCATTGTTATTTTTAATTATTATTATTAGTTTAAGGCAGTCTGTGGCTTTTAAGGGCAGGGCAGTAGGTATGCACTCTCAGGAAGCCAAGCCATTAGTGATACAGTGGAACCTCGAGATACGATCACCTCTGTATACGAGAAATTCAAAATACGAGGAAAGTATGAGCGAAAAATTCAGATCTAAATGCGAGCATTGGCTCGCGTAACGAGCCACGAGCCAGGCTGTGGGTATAGCTCGCGGCTTAGCGAGGGGGCGTGGTAGCAGTTGCGAGCCGCGATCTGCGGTGTCTGCGTTTCTCACTTAAGTGCACAGGTGGGAAACTGCCCACATCCATGATTGTTCCTGTGGCTGATGGGCTGCAGCTGCCATGTCCTCCCCGCATATATAGAGAAGCACGAGCCGGTTAAGGGGGAGAAGAAGTAAAAGAAAAGAGAGGAGAGAGAACGGAGGTTGCGGCGGACAGGCGGGCGTAGAAAGTCGGTGCGGGAGAGCAAGCGAGTGCAGGCTCGCGTGTAGCTGAACAGTGAGCTGAACAGGCGAGCCAAACAGCTGAAGCAGGACGGTGTAGAGAAGGTCAGCTGCATTAAGAGTGTCTCGCCTGTTGCAGAGCCCGCAGGTGAGACGCTAACAGAGAAGAAGCACCGGGGATTGTCATCTGTTTTTTAAAGACTGCATCCTTTTGACGTTTTAACCTCGTGTTAAAGGATTGTTATTCTTGTGTATTTTAAACCTCCACTTCAAAACTGTTTTGAGGATTATTTATTTAAAGATTTATTGAATGCTCTACTGCACTTTGGACACCTGTTTTGATTCTTTTAATAATCAGTTATATTATTTACCAGTGTTATTTATTAAAGGTAGACTACAGTATATATAATTTATCAGTGTTATTTGTTAGGAAATTTGATTTTTATGTTAATATATTTGGGGTGCGGAACGGATTAACTGGATTTCCATTATTTTCAATGGGGAAGTTTGTTCTAGATACGAGAAATTCGCTATACAAGCTCAGTGCTGGAACGAATTAAACTCGTATCTAGAGGTTCCACTGTATCATCTAAAAAAACATAGTGGTTCTAGTGTAAATTCTAAAATGTGCAAATGACATAAATGTTTACAAGTATGTAAAAGTATTTTAGTAGAAAATACGGGCCTCAGTTGTTCACGGATTTTTCCTTAGAAAACTAATAACTGTTAGCGGAAACCGCAAATATCCTCCGCAATTTTTTATGGCTTTTTTAGTGGCAATACTGCACTGTAGAGAGAACAGGAAACAACCATAGAGGAAAATGTGGCTTGGGATGGTGAAAGTAGCCAATCCTAGACCATTGTACTCTACTAGAATGTGAAACTGTAACTCCCAGCAGTCCCTGCAGTGGTTCTGATTGGTCTTCTGCTGAGGGTGAAGGGGCTGTTGGGGTCAAAGGATGTCAGCGCGGCCGGTGACCAAAAGAAAAAAAAGTTTTTGCAATTTGTGTTTCAAGTTCCTGTCTCTCTACCTGCCTTCTGTTGGGTTACCTGTACTTATTCGTTCTGTCCTGGATCGTTTCATGGTTGGGGTCTGGATTGTCTGCCATCTGCCTGTGTACATGAGAACTGTAAGTGGATCCATTGCCATTCTGTGAAGAAAGGAGTGCTCCTGAACCCGTCCACCTGTCTTCACCATTTCAGGAACTATCGGTAGGAGTATCTTTACATTCCCATTCAACGTGCGGATCTCTGGACTATCTATTTTCATCATTACATTTCATCTGTTGCCGTTTTTCATGGACTTTACTCTTTGTGTTTTGTTGGTGCTTTGTTGTATTTAATGTATAATTGCCGTAAGAGAGCAGGGGTGGTATCGTTGTTTTCATTTGTTTTCATTACATTCTTTATTTGTTGTTTGATTACCGGTTTGCTTTGTTTTTGTCTGTTTGTGAGTGTATGTGGGTCGGGTGAAGGCTGGGTGCATCCCTGAAATCTCCACCATAAAAATAAATAAATCACCGTCTTCTCGACGGTGTGAATGTTAGCGGCACCGGACCACTACAGCGTTATTCATTTCTCCTTGCTGCTGATTGACTGCTGCCCTGTGATGCATTTCCAGCTGATTGTTCTCGTATTTTCCGTTTTGTTCTTCTTAATCCTTAAACCGCCGCAACCGGCTATAGTCGTTTTCCCAGTGCCTTTTGCCAGAACATAGGAGCTGAGTATATACGGCGATGTACATTCATTGAATGCCGCAACCGGCTATTGTCGGTTCCCAGTGCAATTTACCAGCACGCCGGAGCTGATCAGTCAGTGCCGTACATTCATTGAGCAGCAAGCTCATGACCACTGCCGGCCCCTGCAACACTGCAGCCTCACTGTCTGGAATTCAGCTGCTGCACTAGACTGGGCTGCAAGTATCAGCGTTTACCTCTGTGTGCTTGCATGCAGCTAGTTCAAGCACAGTTGGCTGGGTGATTTACTGAATTTCATCAATGGCGTCAGTTGCACCTTGTACATATTGTTCCAGTAGTTTTTCATTGGCAGTGTGTAAAATGATCAGTGTTGCAGTAATTGTGATGCTCTTTGCATGAAAAAAATGTGTTCCATTAAAATTTCACTTTTTCTTTGTGAATTGTGATGTTTACTTAAAAAGTGCAGCAAAAAAGTATTTGGCATCCAGGGATGCATTAACCCCCAAGTATGTGGCAGTTTAAGGGTTAAAGCCCCAAGATGCCGCCGAAATGCCCTGCATCTTTTAAGGCTTCTGGCAATGAAAACATGCTTGCATGAATTACAGTACATATAGCATTAAAATCGATATTTTACATTCTAGAACTGTGGGTGACATATCAGTAAAGTACTGTACAGTATACGGGTTTACCTTTACATTCTTTTTTTAGGTAATGTATTAAGCTGAGGTTGAAATGAAATTAAAGTGTTTTGGGGGCATATTTAAGGTTTAAACTATAAAAATAGGCATTTTTTTAACCACATCCATAATTCGCGGTTTTTCACAATTCACAGGTGCTCTAGGAACGTAACCCCCATGAATTTTGGGGTTGTACTGTACATCATGTATGTATAGATACAGTAAACATTAACATCTTACAATTTCGGGAAGTAGGAATTGGATGTGATTTTAAATACATAAAGGCATTTAGTAAAGTAAGTTTTGCAATATTGTACTGCATCATGCTACACTGAAATCAACTACTCAGAATTATTTTTGATATCTTTATACCACAGTGGAACACCAAAAAAAAACCAATAAAAAATACAGTACACATTGATTTGATAAGGTCAAAATCACTGGTCTTAAAAAATGTTTTAGCAAGAGTGTAATATTACATGTACATTTTCACTTAATACTACAGCATCACACCTTTTGTTTCCTAGCTCAATGTCTCTTTCAGCAACACAAGTATATTTTAATTTCTAACTAAACACAGAAAAATTATTTTTCATACAAAAGTGTTTCATTTCAAAGTGTTTCACGTCTACTACTACACAGTCAAAAGCACATCTATATCTTTTGAAATTCACTTTCAATCTGCCACTGGGATAGACACACTTGACTTAAATAACAGAAAACTTTTTTCCTTTGTCTTTTCCTTGTGTGGACTACAGACCAGCATCTTTTTACTTTACATTAAATTGGAACATTTGTTTAAACAAACACCAGTAATGTTCCAATTTTAATATATTGATATTATGCAGGCAGTAGGGTGGGGACAGTGGTAGTGCTGCTGCCTCACACTAAGGAGAGCAGGGTTGTGAGTTCTCTCCATGTCTGTGTTGCTTTCTTTTGTATGTTCTGGTTTCCTCCCACAGTCCAAAGACTTGCACATTAGGTGAATCGATGTGGCTACATTTGCTGTAGTGTGTGTGTGTGTGTGTGTGTTTATATATGTGTACACTCTTCAATGAACTGGTGCCCTGTCCAGAAATCGTTCCTGCCTTGCACCCAGTGGTTGCTGGTATAGGACCCAGCAGTCCTGAGACAACGAATATGGATAGATGACATATATGCAATAAACATTAAATAAACTAAGCCACTTTCTGTGATTATCTTCTGTTGTAATGGTCCATATATCATATAAAGTGTTGTATTGTACTAAGTTGTATTTTATTGCACTCATATTTCCCACACCCACCTCCCCTTACCCCATGTCACTTTATAGTGTTTATTAGATGTGGGAATGTGGCACAGGAATGGCATTGTAGTCCCCGAATATACACAACAATAAAAATCTTGGACTTGAATATTTATATTAGACGTTACTGCTAATGAACCCATATTAGCAAAAATCAAAATAAGACATTCCTTACTATTTTGTGGAAAAGTAGTAACAAATACAAACTTTAAAGTGCACATGTTTTTAAGAACTTTTTTTTATTACTTTTCAAATACAGCAGTTTTTCCTTCAGAGGTAGAAACCCGTAGGGAATAGTAATGTTCTGTGACAGAAGACTGAAGATAAATCTCCCCTCCATATGCAAACAAACCTATGAATGCTAAACATAAATGCAAATAACCATGTTTAAGGAACAGGTGTTTTACATCCATATACAATAATGACTAACTGGCGCCAATTTCTCCGTACAAAAAATTGTATAACAGTGATTGAAAACTCTTTTAGTCTGATGAAAAAAAGCATCTAAAGGCAATATTTCTAGCAGTAGTCATAATATTGAATACTTCATTATAACTAATTATTGTGTTATTATGTTTGAATTTATTTTAGTCAAGAATTTCAGTTCCTTTCTAACTATATTATAAATATAGTCATATTCATATTTACATTTTATACCCTGATTTAACATTTATCAGACAGAAACAAATATATCTTTTATATATTTTTGTTTATTGTAAGTGCCCTAAGGGATGGACTGGCATACCGAATGCGTGAATGGGCAATTCCTGGACCAGAAGGGAGCCCATAATGGATGGACACTATATATTGAGGCCTAACATGACAGGAATGGTGCTTGATTATTATCCAGGTTGGGAAGGAAGATTAATGGATGGACTGGAGGAGGTTGTCTGTCAAGAGTAGTTCATTCACCAGTAGAATAGATGGCAGTGCTCCTATGGCATAGCCAGAGGATGAACACCCGCAAGTATCTATGGGATCCGTAGTCATGAGGGACAAACCCTGTTGTGGACCTTGGGTGCCACCAGTGGACACTGCAGGGAGAACTCCTTGTTTTGTGGGGCATCCGCGTAACCAGGACTATGGCACTGGAATTACTCCAGGGCCCAGCATAAAATATGGCGCTTGACTTCAATCATGTGAGGTGGAGTCAGGTAGAAGAAGGACAATGTTTGCTGAGAGTAGTGGAAGAAAAGGAAAAAGAAGAAAGGAGAAGAATATTTAAGTTTATACCGCTTTTGGAGCCTTTTTGTACTGTACTTTATTGTAATATATTGTAAACAAATAAATGAATAAATATATTGTAATGTTATATATATTGTGGAGCATGGCCCGGACACAGACAGACGGACACCGCTAGTTCACCCAACACACGTTTATTATACACTAGCCAACCCGCGGCGTAGCATACATCGCATAATTATGTATTGATGCGTGAACACTTCCTGAAAGACACAGTTGTCCAAATGGGGTGGGTTTGAGGATATGACTGTAATTGAATGAAGAGATGGAACTCTGGAGAGAGCAACATACAATTGTCCGTGACTGAAAACTGGGTTTGGCAGATACAGGCATATCGTTTTGAAAGTGTGTCCCTGTGCCTTATTAATTGTCATTGCAAAGGCCAATCTAACAGGAAATTGTCTGCGTGTAAACGTAAAAGGCAAATTTGAATCTGATTGGGTCAGGGATTCTCTCTCTCTCGCACCTGTGTGTATGTGTGTGTCTCTCTCTCTCTCACGTGCACACCTGTGTGTGTGTGTGTTCCTCTCTCGCGCGCCTGTGTGTGTGTCTGTCTCTGTCGCGCGCGCGCACCTGTGTGTGTGTGTGTGTGTGTGTCTCTCTCTCTCTCGCTCGCGCCTATGTGTGTGTGTGTCTCTCTCAATCACGCGCCTGTGTGCTGTAAGTGAATGAAAAGATGGAACTCTGGAGAGAGCAACATACAATTGTCCGTGACTGAAAACTGGTTTTGGCAGATACAGGCATATCTTTTTGAAAGTTTGTCCCTGCGTCTTATTAATTGTCATTGCAAAGGCCAATCTAACAGGAAATTGTCTGCGTGTAAAAGTAAAAGGCAAATTTGAATCTGATGGGGTCAGGGAAATCCGGGGAATATGGACAGTTTGTGAGGTAGGAGCTGCGATTGTTTTACACCCCAGTACATTGTGGTGAATACTGAGAACAGTCAGTCTAGAGCCTTTACAGAGACTTCTTGCTGGCATGAGGTTTCTGAGAAGCATGACGACTGAACCAATTTTAAGTTTGACTTTATGTGGAGGCATGCCAGTGGGAGTAATGGCTGCCTGGCGGGTCATGGAAATAACATCGCCGGATCGCCAGTCAGCATTGTTTATGGTCGGAACTACGACGGTATGTGATCTTCTTCGAACCTCCCACTTTCGTTCTTGATTAATGAAAACATTCTTGGCAAATGCTTTCGCTCTCGCGTGAATTGTTGGCTCTGTAGTGCATGTGCCACGGTCAGCTGCTTAGTGAATTGTTGGAGGGCGGGGCTCGGTCTTGCATGCATCTTGCTTGCCATGGACTTAGTGAATTATATATATAGATTCTTATTTACAATTAGTGCACACACAACCCCAGTACTTCCCCAAAGTCCAGGCCTTCCTTCACACTGCCTTTCTCAGGTCTGCCTCCACTCCTCTCCTCCATGATTCCGTGTTTCTCTGCTCCCGACTCCAGCCATCGAATGGAGGGAGGCGGCCCCTTTTATATCCACCCGGATGTGTTCCAGGTGCCTCCCAATGAGTGACTGACGGCACTCTCCGGTGTGGTGGAAGTGCCGACTGTGCACCCGGAAGCACACTGGGTGTCCCTGGTCTTCTTTCCCCCAGCACTTCCAGGTGTGGCGGAAGTGCTGAGGGCCAGGACTCCCTAGGCATCTGGGCGCCCCCTGGTGGTGACCACGGCCCCTACAGGGTTGAGCTTCCAAGCTCTGTTCCTGTGGTCCCCATACCATCCAGGGCGGCTGCCCTCTTGTGGTCCGGATGAGGCATAGTCCCTCTTCCGGTCCTTCCGGGGCATCCCGGCTGGGTACCACCCCCAGCCGCTTGCCACAATATATATATATATATATATATATATATATATATATATATATATATACACACACACAGGTACATGCAGATAGAAAATGGAGTACCAAGAAAAAAATGCACATGGGTATGGTGTTTTGAATAACTGATGCAGTATCTCTCTTACATCTATTAGATATATGTGGTGCATTCATTAAAATTTGATTGGTATGAGTGAGTGTTGGGATAAGACTGAGTGTGCTCTACAATGTAAAACTATCCAGTTCAGTGTTGTGCCCAATGCTGCCTGCATAGGATTCAGGTACATGTAAACTTAAAATTAGATGGATGGATGCATCATGGATATAAAATAAAGTTCCTTGAACAAACTGTCCAAATTACATTGTCCTAAGTTTAGTGTGAAAGCAAAGCACATGCTTCAACATATGAGATTCTACAGCGAGATATGCATATTATGCATAATTTTACTGTTTTTCTTTGGATTGTAATGCTCTTTTGTCTGGCTACCATTGTTTTACAGAATTCAAGGTGACTTCAATTTTCAGGTATCTTGGAGGGAATTCAAGGCTAGTACATGTGCATGTGTCCCCATATCTATACTAATAAAAGGCAAAGCCCTCACTGACTGACTGACTGACTGACTCATCACTAATTCTCCAACTTCCCGTGTAGGTAGAAGTCTGAAATTTGGCAGGCTCATTCCTTACAGCTTACTTACAAAAGTTAGGCAGGTTTTATTTCGAAATTCTACGCGTAATGGTCATAACTGGAACCTGTTTGACTGACTCACTCATCACTAATTCTCCAACTTCCCATGTAGGTAGAAGTCTGAAATTTGGCAGGTTCATTCCTTACAGCTTACTTACAAAAGTTAGGCAGGTTTCATTTCGAAATTCTACGTGTAATGGTCATAACTAGAACCTGTTTTTTGTCCATATACTCTAATGGAGGAGGCGGGAACGAAGGTAAATGACGTTAATTGTTGACTGTCTTTTAATACTGTGTACTTGTTGAGTGTCTTTTAATACTGTGTAAGCATACATATTAACACATGTGCAATTAAACGTGTGCATTTATGGGGTGATTTCTCAGGCTTAAAAGCTCGCCTTTTATTAAAAAGGTAAATGCAAACTCTTTTCATTCTGAAGGGCACAAACCACATTAGATTTCAGCCATTAAACGCGCAAAAATGTCAGTACACCAGATAAATAAGCGCAACATATTATCAGTTGTATAATATGCTTACAATACATATACAAATGTGTTAATCGTTAACTAATATTATGGGATGGTGTTTTTCGACTTGCGCCTTGATTTAAACGATTGCATGTCTTGGTGGGTTTGCATAGCTTATTGTCAATATCTTTACACCTCTTTTTAAGACTTAATTTAAAAAGGTTTTCTTTTCTTCTTAATTAAAATTTAAAAGCAATACTTCACCGCTGCGAAGCCCCTCTAGCGCTGACGTCCGACGTTAGATTACCGTAAGCGAGTGCAA